>NC_135701.1:4032135-4359865 GCF_964276395.1 Gasterosteus aculeatus | reverse complement strand
AAGACCAAGGGGAAAAAATGGCCAGACAAACCCATCCGTACAGGTGACTGAAGTAATCCGAATCCACTCGCGCAAACCGTCCAGGAAAGGAGACGAGACGCAGTGGAGGGCAACGCCTCCTAAGATGGCGATCTCTCTTCCTTCACTGACCCCCCCCGTGTCACGCTCTGTTTTCCCCACACAGGCTCTGTTTTATTGTTTTGTTGGGGAAATAGATTTGTGTTTAGACCCTTCTATAATATGAGGAAGTCAACTGGCGAGCAGAGAATAAAAGGCACTGCCAGTTACAATGAGCGTCTATTTTGGGAGCACACGGACGGAGTGGCATGCCTTTGTGCTTTTCAATTCCTCGTCCTCTGCATGTTTTACATGTCCGTTAATAGGTTTGACTTCACCTGCCCGACACTGACTTACGATGCCATCGACTAGGAATTAGAGAAAAAACGATGTACTCTCAGGAATACTTTGTTTGATTTGTATTAAATTTTAGATAATGATGGATATTACTTTTTCCAGTCAACAATCACTTTATAAATCTGATTTTTACTGATAATTAACTGTAGAGAAATGACAAGTCTAAAAAGATAAATTTCATGTAACCTACACCTTTGACACATGTGTGAAAGCCTTTTGCCAAAGCGCTCTGTATGTTTTTGTTCATTATTTTTCATCATATTCACATGTGTGATCACATCTGAAATGAAATGTAATGTCAAACAATATGCTGTTTATTAAATTAAATTTGACTACGTTTACGTGTGTAGAGCAAAGGATGCTTGGTCTTTGACACATTACTTTGTGATCGCCAGAATACCCCCACAAATCCCTTATATTTTGACCATTTGACCACATTCCAGCCGTGCGCTGTGACAGCCACAGGAAAGCACACGTTGATGAAGTAATGATGTAGTCGGGTGGTCACTTGGGTTTAGAGACAGTATGGATTGTTGTTGGAGCGTTCAATCAGAGATCGATTTTGGACTTAGTGTAGGGAGACATTGTCGGCGTCGCGCAGATCAGCAGCAGCCTATCTCCAGCGCTCGACTCTGACAACTGTGATCAGAGTGGACTTCTCCAAATATCGTAATCAATGTTCCTTGAAAACATCACTGTCATTCTGCACTGACAAAGAAATGTCAGCCGGAGCGGCTCGCTAAGCAGAGATCCCGTGGAAATGTGTCGAAACACACGGCGCTCCTTTACCCCTGTTGATGTGTTGGCTGGTTAAATCCAGACAATACGGTTTAGGCGTTTTTTTATAGCATTTTGGTCACACGCTCTTGTTCACACTGCAAACACTTTCCTCATTATATGTGTTCCTACTTTTAGAAGTTCCTTATTTTCATAAATCCGCAGAACAATTTTGCACAGGGTTTTTTTTTTTTTTTTGAGAAGTGAAACCAACAAGTCTTCCAAACGTAAGGACAAAAGACACTTTCATCCGTACATTACATTACATTACCCGTCATTTAGCTTACATCAGTCATGGCTTTCCAAAAGGACACGTGTGAGCAATTTCTTGAGGACGGGGGGTGATGGAGCTCCTCACCGATAGGCCGACTCATCATTGTGGTTGAGGTCCGTACGGGTGTGCCCTGTGTAAACTTGGTAATGGTATTAGCACCAGTAAAGAGAGAGGAGCCCCGGCACACAGCCCTGCGGGACACCGCTGTGGTTCTCTAATGCACTGGTGGCCGTCGGTGAAGAAGTCCAGTATCTACTCTAGTAGTATATACATAGTATATGTATAGAATATCAGGCCCAACTGGATCTTTTAACATAAATCGTGAATTTCTATGTTAATATACTGACATTTTGTCATTCAGTCACTATTGCTGGATTCATGTCCCCTTACTTGAAAATGAAATGCGTTGGGAAAAACCAGAACCGATGTCCCCTCATCTGCTGAATCCAGGACAGTCTTTGTTGTATTGCTTTATTACATGACGCAGACAGCTGTGGTGACGACGCAGAAGTTCTACTACATATTTTCTCTTTTCCGTAGAACTTTTAACGGATGGAAAGCAGACAGTTCAGAAAACCTTTGTGATGGTTTTTCAGTGTCAGAAGCGCTTCACCAGAGATTCCATCAACAGTAAAGCACATAATGGCTATAATGGCCTCCTTTGTGTGTTGATAAATACCCAGGGTGATTTACTGTTGCCCCGGGGCTGTGGTTATTAATTGATTATTATCTCTGAGGACTACCATCAGCACCTTTTCTCAAATAAGTCAACTTTTGTTTCGTACCTAATTGCTGAAGGTTAGTATGTGGCGGAAGAAAAGGCTACTTGAGAGCGGCCAAGTCTTCGATCGCGGGGACACTAAATATTCCTCTTTACTTTGCCGCTGCATCGCGCTTTCACAGTCTTTACACAGCTGGTGCTGGTTGCTTGTTAAGTTCTGCAACTGCAGAAGTCTCTGCTCATTTTCTGTTATAATTACATATTATTTATTGCAGTGAATTATCTTATCGTTTCTATATTTGAAGTTTCCTCTCATTTGTAGACTTTTATTCAAGCAACGTTCTCGTGTAGCTGCTCGTGTTTTTGTTACAATTGACATTTAAACTTGTTAAACAGAAAAATACATGAGGTTTTTCAAAGAAAAGTCTCTTGTTATCGGTATTGACAATTTCCTAAAATGAAAACGTGTTACCCAACATCAGTTATACACAGTGGCGTTTCTAGGTAAAACAAATGGTGGCGCAACAAAACCCAAACCAGAAAATAACAGAATGTTAACACAATGCAGTGTTCAGCAATCACATCTGATGATTCCACTTGGCACATACGGGTTTTTCTTATCGTTATGCTGCTCGGTTAAAATTAGCCACGTTAAGAATTAATGACCATACGGCAATGGTTTATTTGTGGTGTCATTGAGAAGCACGCTGCCCACAATCCTGTGTAACGGAAGCAAAGGCGCTCGGTACCTGATCTGTTCGCACCAAACTATTCCCATTTTTTGTGCGTTTTGCACGGTGGCCCTGAAGTGCAAAACACAACGGCAAATAGGAAGACACCACGAAATTAACTTCTGACTACATCTGAAAGGCCTTATAGCAGCTGGCAGAGGACAGCCCCACCCTCTCCGACATGAAAACCAGCAACACGTCCACGTCTTATCTTTTCATAACAAACGTACGTGTTCGCAGGTAACAACTCACTTACTGAGTTGGCCTTTGCAGTCTTTTTACTTCCTTATTTACATACAAAATGTTTTTTTTGGGACGCAAGTTACGCATTTTTCCCATATGTGTCGAATGCTGGATGAGACCAGCCCGCACCGACGTCAGTTATACGTCACCCACACTCTGCAATAGGAACATGGGAAGCATTATGGCTGCTAACCCACTGTCATTTGGACATTACAGCATCCACCAGGCTCTAAATCCATTATTGGCTCCGTTCGGTATTTGTTGTTTTTCATGGGACTTGTTGACCAGAAAAGAGACGTGATGGCCGAAGGTGCGTGCGTTGCACCATCCTCTTCCCCGTCTTCACTTTGGGACTGGAACAGAAGTACATAAGCAGCCGGCTCTCCCCCCCCCCTCCGTGACGCTGCATTAATCGTTCACTCCGTGGGTTAAAAGAGCAAAGTCAATGAGGAGGAGAAAATCTCATCCCGTTATTGGCTGCGAGGTGCAAAGTGAGCGCATCAGCGATGAAGCCAAGCATAAAGATGATTACTGCACTACCAGAGCCCCTGATGCTCCACGTTGTTCCAATTACAAACTTGCTTGCTCTTTGCAGCTGAGGGATTAACGGAAGACGGCTCGGAGCAAAGTGGATTTCTTCCACCTTCTTCCACCATTGCTCATTGTCATAATGATACACGACCTGATGAGATAGTTTGTGCTGACAAAAGACCTCCAACCTCTTTTATTCCTTATATCTCTTTCAGGGAATCAGAGAGCCGAATACATCACCCTCAGTATTGAAAGCACATAAATCTTGTTTTAAGAGGCTTGTCTCTTCTCAGATTCTGTCAGACAAAGGCCGCCGCTTTTATTTATTGCCTCAATCCTTGTTTGGTGGGCTATTGTGTCTCCCACAAAATAATAGTTTAACAGACCCGCACAGAGGCACATTATAATCAGTGGTCATAAAGATAAAGCTGAAGGAGGAGTGAGCCCCCGCGCTGCTTTTGTCACACTGGTACTGAACCGTAGAACTTCATTCTCCCGGCCAGTAGCTGCGTTAAAATCCTATATTCTTTGTTTTTGTTCACTTTTTAAATTTGACAAACAAACAATTCAAATATAATAGTTAAATACAACTCATGATAACAGTCTTTAGCTAAAGTCTGGCTCAGTGGGATGTAAATGTGTATTTTGTTTATATGTTGACAATTTCAGTGTAGTTCCTAATTCACTAAATATACAGGGAAGTGAATAAATGTACAGTACAAATACAAGCTGAACAGAATGTGAAGGCCGTGTTTTCCCCATAAACAAAAGACACGCTGTTGACTCTTGGTTAAGTCCCGCCCCTTAAACGCAGACTGGCCAATCACAGCCGAGCGTCGTGCAGCTGTGCCCAGGTTGAGACAACTGTCAGGCTCGGCTCCATAGACTCCCATGCATCTGCAACTCACATTAACTGAGGTTTTAGTTGGGATGTTTATGTCGGCGATTAAAAAAAAGAATAAAACAAAATGTGCCACCTGATAATGTTGGACAGGCTGCTTCTTTTCTCTCGCCTTGGTAGCTACTTTGTAATAGTGACTTAAGAGTGAATAGCGGTTACTCAAAGCCTACTGGCAGTTTTTAACGCATAACTTTAAGCCATTAATATACTTTGAACAGGAGTGTTTTATAAACGGTGTATAAACAGTGCCGTTTTTGCAGATATAAGCTATCGAGACCAAAACCATATAGTATCAGACTTTAAAAAATGGTTTTGTCATTGGATGAGTGGAACTTCATCTAATGATTAGATTTGCCATGTTGACCTTCGTCCCCCTTTAAAGGGGCCGACTCATAAACCTCATGTTTGTGAAGGTTAATTCTTTACCTGCCTCACTTTATTTCTTTTTTTTTTGTCGCCACTCTTGCACTTTCTGTACCACAGAGCGGCGTGGAAGCTCCGCAGCTTCACATCCAGCGCTGGCATTGTCTGGCGAGGACACGGGGGGACGTCAATCTTTTGTTCTAATAGCGTCTCATCCGTCCACATGCCAGCGCTGCGAAATAAAGCAGTAATTACTGGACTTAATTGATGTGGTTTTACCACCTCAGACGATACTTCAGAGCTCACCTCCTGCGCGCTGTACGGGCCCCACTGCTGTTGTTTGCACTATATTTCTGCAGCCATCGATTGCTATTATGGTAAATCCGATGGGCACAATGGAACTCTATCAGCAAAATGCAGGTTAATTATCTCAGGTCAACCACTTTGGAAAGCTCACAAAGAGCCCGGCGTTCTCTTTATTGCCCGACATTAAATTGCAAATGAAAATGATTGTGAGACTCCCTTTATTTTGCTAATAAGGGGGCGGGCTGGCAGTCATTAATCAAAGATTACCTCCAATTTTCCTACCGATTGTATTTGTGAGTCTTAAACAGGTCCAGACTAATTTATCTGCGGTTCATTTCATTCCCATGTTAATTACCTTTTGACTTTTGTAAAGGCTTGATATTTATGTTTTGTTTTTCTTACATAATTAAAGTTTCCTTTGAAGAGATAATTTCCCTTGTCATGAAAATAATCCATTTACAATCAACGAGGCTGTTTCCAGTGGACGAGACTTTTTCTTTCTCTCTCTTTCGTGAAGTTATATTTCTGCCCGTTGACAGAGCTGTCAGACATTTGACCGGCTCGAGATAAATTGGCCTTATAAGACGGCGCGGCAGCGCATCGACGGGAGGAACCAAAGTTAATGGGATTGATTGCGGATATTGTGTTTGCTTTCTGCAGGGACTCCAGTGAATCGGATTCCTATCATGGCCAAGCAGGTGTTGGATCTCTACATGCTCTACAAGCTCGTCACGGAAAAGGGCGGCTTAGTGGAGGTCATCAATAAGAAAATATGGCGCGAGATCACCAAAGGCCTTAACCTCCCTACCTCCATCACCAGTGCAGCTTTCACTCTCCGAACGCAGTGAGTACGAGCACGGGGCGATAACCCCTCTGATGCCCGATAACCCTGCACTCACAGGCCCCGCCCCCTCCGGGCCGGCCACAAGTGTTCTACGAGAGCTTCTTCCTCCGCGCCTCTCTGCAGCGGCGGCGCGCGTGAGGCCCTCGCTGTGATTCATGATAATTACGGCTCGGCCTTAAATCCAGAGTCTCAGTGTCACCGCGTCACTTCTGACATCACATCCTCAACAGCATAGTGGGAAACATTTAGATTTCTTTGACAGAGGTGACATTTTATAACCTCCTTCTTCTGATTCCTGAAACTGAAGGAATCCGTGTTATTTGATCTGAATGATGAAAGTTTATGTGCCTGAAGGTGTAGAAACCCTCGAGCTTTAGGCCTCGCCATCATTTCATCCTGCACTCTCCTCGACTTGGAGAGTTTGTGCCATTTTGCTTCCATATCATCCACTAGTGGAAAGAAAACATCCAAAATACACATTTAGGTTTTATCGGGTCTTTTGTGTTGTGCAGCAGATTCCTTATCCCCCATTACTTTTCTCATTTTCACAATGATTAAAAAAAAAGATGTTTTTGTGTGACAATGTGGACAGAGGAAATCTGGCACTGTTTTATCATTTGTAAATTGTGCTAGTGCCTGAAAGCCAAACATTCAAAGTGCAATTAACTCTGTTTCCATTTTTTCATGTAAACCCATGGAATTATTTAATCATCATGTAGCTTTAATGGTCATTCGGGGGCTTTTTTCCCCTCTTGTCCCACTCCCAGCCTGCGAAAACCAATTGATTTGATTGACAATATGAGACAAAAGGCCTGATGAATCGTTGGTGTCTTCCTCCCTGCAGGTATATGAAGTACCTCTACCCGTATGAATGTGAAAAGCGGGGACTGAGCTCCCCCGGAGAGCTTCAGGCAGCTATCGACAGCAACCGGCGGGAAGGCCGCCGGCAGAGCTACGGCTCGGCCATCTTCAACTACTCCCCCGTGGGCCCCCCCTCCATGCTGTCCTCACCAAAGATGCACATGTCCCACGTGTCCATGCCCACTCACAACAGTGGCCATATCTCACATGTGCCTGTGATCAAGAAAGGTAAAGAAAGACACGAGATACGAGCACAGAAATCAACTTCCAGCTCTAAACTCTCACTCACGTTTCATTTAATAATTGATTGAAGTTGGTTCTACTGTTTTTTTTAGAGAGTTAACACACTTTTTTCACCACGTTGCATCAGCATTCTGCCCCCCAGCAGGGTATTTAGGAAGTGGAGAGAGTCACTGTATGTTGAGCTTTGGCATGTTGGTTTGTTGCAACCAGACATGCAGGAAACTCCGTCTGCAGATCAAAAGCCTTTCTGCTTGTTTATTCAGTCTTTATCTTCTTTTACAATGTTTACCAAAAAATGATTCATGTGACCTCAACCACACGATGGTTGACTAGACAGATTGCCAGTGCAAGGCGCTCCTGCAGGGCCGAGACCTTTCTCAACAGGACTTTGCATGCTCGCTTTAATGGGCTTTAACAGTATCTTAAAAACCCCCAACGAAAAGGTTGTATGCGTTCTAATTAAATGATAATGCATGATGATGTATTTGACTAAATGTGTGCAGGATACCCATAAAAAAACATAAACTCATTAACAAACAACAAACATTGCACAGTTTACCGTTTTACAAGCCGTTATCTGCTACACGATCGCGCGTCCCTCCATTCTCAGTTAATTCTGGCCATGATGCAAACAGCGTGATCTTAAATAAACTAAATCTTTTTCTGTCACTCTGAAGGATGATTCATTTCCTCCTCGCCAAATACTTTGTCACAGAGAATGTTCCATGAGTTAGAGACATTATTGCGTGATTGTTGCCGGTCCACTTATGAAGAAGTCAGCATGTTCACATGTCAGAAATAAATGTCACAACAGCTCTTCATTCATTCTCATGCAACTTGCGGGCGATATGGTCATTTCCCCTAAAGAGGAAACATCTTGCAGGACTTCCTCATACCTTTGAACACATTCATGCACCACCAAGAGCACAGGAGCACTTTGATTACAGATTTCAGAAAAAAGAGCTGCGGACTGTCTGGCGTGCCAAGGACACGCGAGGCAAAGCTCGCTTATTTTCATCTTAAGATGTTGTAGTGGCGCCGGTGTAGTTCGTCTTCAAGGTTAAGATATTGAATGAGATCCATTTTTTAAAACAAATATAATGATTGAAGTCTGCCAGCTGCACCGTTTATTAATGCACACGCCGCCGTGCCAAAGCATTTCCACCCCAAGCAGCAACCACGTCGGCTGGATCTCTGCTTCCCTTCAGTCCAGTTGGCTTTACGACGGTACCACTAGAACCCTCCATTCTCGGTTCCACTTTGGCGAAGGATCCACGCTAGCAGAGCCCACACTGCAAGCTGGGGTCAAATATATATATCAGATTTCCCTCTCAATATACACATCCAGATGGAGAAATATGTATGTAAACATGCCTTTAATTAAAGGATTGTCAACTTCATTTGATAAATCCTGGGCTTTTTATTTGATTCCAATACTAATATGAAATTCACAGGATGGAAAACGAGTGAAAAGGGCCGTGACTCATTCAATGAGAGCCGTCTTGCGACAGCATGTGAGGAGACGGATGTCGCCTCCTTAATAGTCTTCTTCTCCCCAGAAGAGCCCCTCTTCGGCGGCTGCCTGCCCAGCCGGGTGGCGCTCCCCATGTCGCCCAGCGGGCAACACGCGGCGGCCATGGCCACCCAGGCGGCGGCGGCGGCTCAGGCGGCGGCGGCCGTGCAGGCGGCGGCCCTGGAGCAGCTCCGGGAGAAGCTGGAGAGCGGCGAGCCGCCGGAGAAGAAGATGATGACGGTGGCCGAGGAGCAGCAGAGGATCATGCAGCACGCCCTGCAGCAGAACCTGCTGGCCATGGCCACCCAGCTGCCCGTCAACATAAAGGTCAACAGCAGAGGTCAGCTGCACAAACCCCAATAAATGTGATCCGTGTTTGATACAGCAGACGTTAGATTAGACTTAAATGTGACAAGTGAAGCTCAGCATGCGAATGTTTGTGCGCAGTGTTTTCTCTGAAGCTGAATGCCACTGTTTTCTGTACATTAGGTCAGATTAGAATGTAGGATTTTGCCCGCCGCCTCCCCGTCAGACCTAAGTGGCGCCGTGTCTGCCTCAGTGGGTGGCAGAAAAGAAGAAAAGCTAATGACCCCCGCCGGGGAGGCTGTCCGCGATCCAGCTGTGCGACGGCTAACGCGCCCGTAGTTCGTCATATCACACGTGTAATTTGATGGGCTCATGCGCCACGGGGCAGTCACGAAGGAATAGTCCTCCTCCTGAGTAGAAAGAAATGCCCCGTCCAGCCGAGGGGCCGGCGGGCCGCGGACAGCGCCGTCCCCCCGTGACAACGCCATAAGTCACACAGGACTTAATGATGGGGGCTTAAGTAAGAATAAGGTGCCCATCTGCTCCCGCGTGATATCATTTCTGTCTGCATCACCGCCTCTCTCGTATTAGTCATAATAGCGGGCTTTGCGCTTGATACGTGATGGAAAAGAAGTGAGTGAGAATCTCTCTCGGGTTAATTCCCACGCTGGTCGTCTGGCTCTGGCCCTCACGCGTAAACACTGTCATTTAAAGATTACAACCCGAAACACTGTTATTTGTCTCCACCCAGATGCACTCCTCACACAGAGCCGATTTGCGTCGAAAAGACGGGTTTTCATCTGACATTTTCCGCTGAATAGTCGAGACAAGTTTTATTTTTTGATTTTCCTCAGCGGGGATTCATCCATAACGGACGCGTGCAAAATGGCTGTAACATCTTTTGACAGTTCTTTTTCTCCCCAGAACTCTTTAATAAAGCTCTCCTTATCCTGTCACTCTCTGAATGATCACCAATACTCCAGCGGGCGCCGCTCCCGCTCCTTCTGTTCCCTTTCTAAATGCTCATATTGAGTTTTTTTTCTCTGCCCCCTCTCCTGACAGATGATAGACAAGAGACCGCATTGAACCTGTCTACCAGCGGCATTAGCAGCATCAACATGTCAATAGAAATAAATGGAGTTGTCTACACAGGTAAATAGAGGGGCCGTTTGCTGATGTAATTGCAGGCAGGAAATTCAATAAGTTATAGCAGCACCCTGGTGCTTAGTCCTCCACGCAATTTGATGTCTTTGCTATAAAATCCATCGTAATGAAGTGGCAGTCCAATAGAGTTAAAAAAGTTAAATATCTCAAAATTGGGACTGTGGATTTGAGGTCGATGGGGCTTATTGTCTTATGTGCCTGCAGAGTGTGTGTGTGTGTGTGTGTGTGTGTGTGGGCGGAGGCAGCTTGTTTCTTGAGGTAATTACTCGCTCTCCGCTTTAACATAGACCAATCATGTCTGGTAGCCGTCACATCACATCAGAGCCGCTGTTAAGTGTTGACCTGATCGGGGACACTCTGTATGAAGATGTCATTCATTGATTTCTATTTCATATTTCACCAAATAACCAGTTAAATTGTCCTATTTATTGTCTTTTTGTTGCAGTTGCCTGTTAAAGGTACGAAAGCCAACATAGTCAAGCCGAGTCGGCTTTATTCACTACAAATTTTTCTCACTATCTGCACAAAAAAGAGAAAGAGAGTAAGCGGTGTGTAAAAATGTGCTGAATTGCTCTTAAAGACTGCCCTTCATTACCGTGAGATGTCAGTTCTCTGCAAGCGGGTTTTCTAACATAACTGTACTGAGTGAAAGGAATAACAAGAAAGTGCGAGGCCGACTAACGCTGGGCGTTTGCTCCTCAGGCGTCCTGTTCGCCCGGCAGTCGGCCATAGCGGCGATGGCGGGACACCGCGGGAGACACGCCGACCGACAGACTCAGGGGAGGAGCAGTCCCTCCCAGTTTCAGCCCTCCTGCTCCTCCTCCTCTTCCACATCCTCCTCCTCGTCCTCCCTCCACGGACACAGAAACCCCTCCCCCTGAGTTTCCTGTTCCCCGATCAGCCCCCTCCGACCCCCCGCCCCCCCCCCCAAAGACACCGCGCAGTCGGCCAATCATCAGCGAGAGCCACATTCAAGTCGTCGTGGAAGGTGGTTTTCTCTCCAAACCAAATCCATCCGATTCCTCGTAGGCCGGCTATTAACAGCCCCCCCCCCCCCCTCCGCCCTTCTCCTCATGCTTATTGTGTTTCAAGGACATTTAACCCTCGTGTATCGTCAGAGACATCTGGCGCACGCAGACATTTTCAGAAGCACATCAGCTCAAGGTGCGACCCGGAAGACGAAGACTCTCGCGCTCCATTTCAATCCAAGGACCGTCAGCAAGAAACAACGCAGTGTTTCTCCTTTCACCAGACTGCGTCCGCCCCCCTCGAGGTCGTAACCTTGGTCGTCTTCACGCCAAGTTTCATAAGATCACGGCTCACACCTGATACCAAAGAAGGAAACCAACCCATCCCCGCGGCAACGATCAAACCGGGAGCAGCGAGCGCATGCAGAGTCAGCACGAGTCCTGCAGACACGCCGGTGTCTCACAATCATATCGTGTCTCAAATAGCGAGCCGGAAAGAATGACAGACAATCAGCTACTCGTTAGCTCACGTGCACACGCACATAGCTGCGTCCACCCAATCCCATAATATACATGACTAATACCAAATATCACAACCCAAACGACCTGTCGAGAAGTCAGATGTATCGAAACAACGTCTTCTTACTCCCAACTCATCAGATGACTGGACGATCTGGACGCACAAGTTAGACAAACACAGGACACAGGACGCGACCACGTCATCAGAGATGAAATCATGTAAAAAGTCACAGAGACGTTCACAGCCTGAATACCTCCAATACGGCCACTTGGCCGCCCACAGGAAGCGCTGAAAGCGCTGGGAAAACCGATGTGCTTACTGTCGCCAGGCAACCGGAACCTGACCCCTGCAACACGCGGTAGAACCGACGAAAGTAACAACCCAAAGTAAACAATCCAAAGTCCGAGGTTTGGCTTTTTGGCACCGTGAATCGCCGTAGCTCGACCGCTTGATCCAAAACCAGTTCCAACCACAAGGACACGTTGGGCCTCATTCACCAACACCTTCCTGTTATTACTTACATTTGTTTTAAGAAAGGAGAAATATTTCATTTTAAAGTAGAACGAACGAAAGCGGTATAACTAACTGTTTTGCGCAAACATTGTCAGCTCTTAATTGTGTGTAAGAGTGCTCAAATCCCAAATAAGAAAACATTGGTGAATGCCAGAATCTTTGTGAAAACTAGGGATTGGGGGATTAAGCCCACATTTGTTCTTATTAACATTTGGTGAATGAGGCCCATTGCTCTTTACACAGAGTACTTTTTCATTAGAAAATGTCGTATTATTTCGTAACACGTTTCATACACTTTCGTAGTTCCTGATCTCTCGGCCTCCGCGCTGCACAGACTGTGCGCAGGCTTGAATTGAGGTTGCGCATCAGCGCTTTCATCATCCATTTCAGTAAATATTGCGATCGACACCATTGCTCCACCGGCACGGTCAGAAATGCCGGCGCAGTGCGGACGATTGCGTCGCGTCTTTGCGGACACCTCCCGCAACGCACATTGAGTAAAAGCCGGGACCCCCGACCGTGCAGAAAGGGGTCTGATAACGCCATCGGACGCGTGAGAAGCACAATGCAGGCGGGGCGGAGGCCTTTCGGAGCGGCATTGAGTTCATAACAGACAGGGGGGGGGCAGAAAGAGTCGCGCACTTCGGCCTGGAAGGCAGCAAGTGAGCAGGAATACAGGAAGTGACAAAGAGACTTGTAGTCTGCAGGAAGCCGGCAGCAGTCACCCAGTACCTTTGTCTGCTTGTCTTTTTAGTAATGCACTTGTGTCCAACATCAGAGCTTCTCCCTCTTCCATTTTTTTCTTTCTTTCTTTCCCTTCGTAAATATATCAAAGATTTTCTTTATCGTGAAGGGGAATGGGAACCGGTTTGAAGGTATATGGATTTCTATCGAGTCTGTTAAAGCATTTATTTGCAGATTTTATTTATTGTGTTTTTTCTATTGGACCCTGAAAACGTCGCATTCGGCTCCACCGCATTGTTTGCAAACCCTTTTTAAGAGCCCTCTTGAATGCAGATACCTCACCTATCTACCTGTACATAGTCATAGTATAGTATGAATACAAGATATACCTCATGAATTTCTTTTATTTTGTATTGTACAGCCACCTGAAAACCAATGTTTTACTTCAACAGATCACTGGATTTTTCTTTTCTTCTTTTTTTTTTTCATATATATAT
The DNA here is from genome assembly GCF_964276395.1 of Gasterosteus aculeatus. NCBI lineage: Eukaryota > Metazoa > Chordata > Actinopteri > Perciformes > Gasterosteidae > Gasterosteus > Gasterosteus aculeatus. The sequence goes on along the minus strand of NC_135701.1, from coordinate 4,346,491 downwards.
TTTTTTCACATTTTGTTTATGACAATTATACCAAAGAAGGGAATATTTTATTGACACACATCTACCTCATTTGTTATAGACTGCCAACAAGCATGTCCACAATCTTGATTGCCAGTGTGTTCGTGGTGTTTCATATCCGTGTGTTTGTGGACACAAAACGCTTTCAAGTCTAACGTAGAAAAAAGAGGAAGAACCCGATAGATTAGACCAAAGAATGAAGCGCGAACGTGTTCACAGTGCTTTATACGTTGGGTGTTGTGCCGGCGCAACAAAACAGCCTTTTTTGTGGGACGCTTATGAAAAACCAGTCGTATCTGCATGAAAACATGGGTGTTCGGTCCGGGGGGGACGACAGCACGTGGACGCGATGGACGCGATGGTCCTTAAACCAGCTCGTGGGCTCGTGCAGCAGTTTTCTCTCCAGGTTTCTCCTCTAACTTTTACTAGTTTAACTAGTTCGGCAGTAGTAGATGCAGAGGCACAAATCATTCGCTAAAAAAACTCTTTCTCAACCAAAGACTAGAAAACTCCTGATGTGTTTCGCCACAAACTGGGACGTTTTTATGGATTTGTTTCCGTTTCCATTCAGCTTTTTGACCTAAAACACACTGCATGTGTTGGTCACTTCTCTATGAGAACCAACTTTAAGGATCCTTTACTTACTTCTCAGAGATGCCGTCTTCCCCCGTCGGACTTTTCACCCAGATGTTTTCAGAGTTCTCCATGTAAACAATGCCCGTCTAGTTCGGGGACACAAACCGCCCCCACCCTGATTCACCGATTCACTGGCGATGAAGCGAACGGAATATTGTGTGACGGTGTGTAGCTGTTGACGTTGAAATTGCACACAAGCGTGCAGCAGAGGACAATCGACTGAGCTGTCGTGGGCGGTCGCGCTTTATGATTCTCACGTTTACTTGAAATGTGTTCTTTAACAATCAGACCCTGCAGGTGGACGCGGAGAGAGTCGCTTCCTCGCACGCAAACACTGGAAACCATGACACCAACTCGCCGTCCACGGACTCGTGTCTGAAAAGCAGCTGGACCAGACAGATGTTCGTCCTCCCTCAGCAGACGTGCAAAGCGGGGGAAGTTCAGACGTCCGTGTCGGGGCCCGTCAGCCGATTGTTCGTTAGCGGTTCTAATTGTTCAACTGTCAAAACTGCAACTACCATGTGGAAAAATACTTGGTTATGTTTAGGATCCTGGTTAGCCTTCAAATAGCTATTTATTAGGTAAAACAGCCACGTTTTGTTTGTGGCACAACGTGCATGAGTGTTGTTAAGTACAAAACTTCAATGACAAAAGAACAGTTAAATGTCGGCATTCGCTTTTGGACGTACATGGGACATGAACAGAGGTCTCCTGGGGGGGGACGTCCTGTCATCGGCATACAGCATGTGGTGGTGAGGGCATGTGAATCGGCTCCTGATGCACATCCAGGAGGGGGGTGACACCCGAGGGGGCTCACGGCCTCCAGCAAACCAAAACTACCGTAGAATAGTGGGGATTATGTTTCATCGTATCAAAGGGTACTGCTCCCCCCCCCCTTCCCAAAGAGAGGGTCCCCCAGGATCCTTCAGGCCGGTATTTCCTACTTCCTTCATCATCCTGTCTCACACTCTGTAAAGACAGTCTCCCCCCGACCCCCCCGTTCACACACTGCTGAATGATGACGGGACACTTTCAGACGACTGTTAGAGCCGCAGCACCGAATTACTGGCGTTCTTCTCACCAAAGACTTTTTCATGTTGTGACCACGCTCATTTTTTGGGGGGGGTTTGGGGGAGGTGGGGGTCATAACTAACAGCAGAGCAGACGAGCGAAGAGAAAGCGACAGCTCTGCATGCAAAAAAAAAAAGAAAAGAATTGACTTGTGTAATCAAATAACATGTTTCCTTTGTATTATGCTATGCTGGTAGTTTTTAGACACTAATCGCTTTATTAGCTGTGTATGAGGCTTTAAATGTTTCTTTTATTTCCCTTTTCGTTCATTGGATAAATCCAGTGCATTATGGGAATGCTGGATTGTGGTGCTCAGGGGTTCAAAATTTACAAAAAAAAAGAGGTGAAAGAGATTTTCCCGTTTGACTTGTAGCGTATTTAGAAATAAAAATGATGCTTTTAACTTCAGCAGAACGCCTCTAGCGTCTTCTTATTCTCGTCGTTCCCTGTGAGTCCTAATAAATGAGACACTTTGACACGCCTTCCCTTTGAAGCAGACTGTGTTGCAGGCAACACAACCCGTCTTTTCAGCAGATTAAATTGGGTTCATGTTGTTTTTACAAAAACAGGAAACATCTTCAACACTCACACAGCAGAGTTCGCAGTGTGCTTGGATGCGGAGAAGTGAAATCCTTATTGCCTGATTGAAATGATTACATAGCGGCCTGTGACCTCTGTGCAGACGATCCGTTCACTTGCATTTAATACTAGAGTCCCAGCGGATGTTGACCTTTGAAAACCACTTTTTTAAAAACATTTTTCAACTAACAAAGTTCACACGGTTATCAAACAAAGTATTTCAGAAGATACAGATGAGCCAAAGAAAGGAATTGGGTCCATAATGAACCTTATCGGTTGAACATTAGGGGAAAGGGCCGACAAATCTTTAGTTAATCTTAATAACCAATAAACAACTGTTCAGACTTCCTCCATGTGGTGTCGCTCCACACAGGTAGCTTTGTCCATGTGTGGACGTACCTCAGTAATCTGCCTCCAATGCAAAAGAGTGGAGGTGATACAAATAATATAATGAAACCATGTCTGCAGTAAAAGTGTCGACAATAAGTCAGTTAAACCCCATCGTTTTGGGATGAAGGCAGAAATCTGAGAGGCAGATACCGTTAAAACAAATACAACCCGAACTGGCTTCTGCACGGACATGACGCAGTTCTGTAGTTTGACGGGCGAGCCGCCCGCCGCGTCTGTCGATATAAACTCACGTTGTTGTCAGACTGCATTTGGGGGGAAATGTGCCAAAAGAAATGCACAAAAGACAATTACAACGTTACCTTTAGATGTAGTTGGTTAGTTCACAATAAATATGAGATTGTTTCAATGAGTATTGACACATGCAGAGACAAAACATATTGTATATTGTATTGATCCAACATAATTATTAATAGTATTATACTTATCTGATTTGAAGAAGCTTTGGGAATCCTGAGACACGACTGCATGCGGAAAAGACAATCGACAAATGAAATAAGAAATGATAATAACAACCGACAATGATAATAAGATTGTAAAAAAAGGAGAGATTTAAAAAGCACACATTTTGGACATTTTCCTGACAAATGCTGAGAATTGTAAGCTCCCCTTCAGCAGAGTGGAACAAGTGCAGTTTGGTTGAGCGCAGCATTAAGCAGGTAAATTGGGGTAAAGATTGGCTAATTAAGGTTGAGAATCCTCATGTAATTAGGAGCAGCAAAAGATTAGTGGCTGTCGATGGTGCGGCGAGCGTTCGTGGGTAATAGACTTATTATTGGGGCAGGCGGAATGCTACTTTATACCTCTGAATAAACAAAAACAAATTAGAAGCGGCCCTCCAATAATGGGTTATCTTGTCAAGGGCTGACAGAAATCCATGCCCCCGTAACACAGTGTTAATTTTATGCACCACTGACAAGCACGCTGCTAATCAATGGGGCTTCTATAAAATAAGGTGAGGCATCAATCTGCGGGGAAGGTGTTGGACGGCGCTGTGAGCAGATGGAGAGGAAAAGTGTCAGCGGTGTTTTTGGGGGGAGAAAAATGTACTCGATGTTGGGCACATAATGAAGCACGGTGTGTTTCGTCCAGATACACTGACACAGCAGGAAGGGAGTCGACTGTCGACGCGCTGCTTTCTCTCTCCGCTGGGAGTTCGGGAAGTAATCAGATTACATCGTCCCAACAGCTACATTACCCACACTGTAGGGCATGTACAAAGCTTTCAAATGATATTTGCCATTTCTAGCTGTCACCATCACCAGTGAGAGGCCCGATCAGGAGAGCCTAATGAGATTGGAGTTTCCAGGTATGCCATTGGACGTTGATGCACAAATTCTGCTGATTTGTTGTGAAGCTTGGACTCTGTAAAATGCAAATCCTTGACAGCACACAGTATCTGAAAAAAACAAAAAAACATGATGGTGCTCACATCACTAATCTCAGAGTTTAACTTAAAAAATAAACTTTATATTAGTCGTATGCACGCAGGAAGCCACATGAAAGGTGACTGCTGCTTCAAAGCTAAGCAGCGAAGCTCAGTGTGTCGCTCAATGAGAGAGATGATTTAAACTACTCTGACCAGACAGCAAATCTTAAGTCCAAATCCCAGCAGCACTGTTCCCATTAATAGTGAAATTAACGGCTTCGTCAAATTGAATAGTGACCTTAGATTGAAGTGTACACTGAAAATAGTTTAAAGCTCCCTCATTCAGCAAGTATTTTAAATAAAAGACTCATGTCCAGGACGAGAGGGAAGTGTGGACATCCTTGAACACTACATATATATATATATATACATATATATATTTGTATATATATATATCTGTATATATATGGCAGTCCTCTGGCAGTCCTCTGCACCTCTGGCCAGGCATACAGCATTCATATGATAATACACCTTCGACCACGACCAGAGAAGATCTCCTCCATTGGGTTCATAAAAAGAGAGTACGCAGGGAGGAATTGCATCATCATACGAGGCTGTGCTGCAAACCATTCATTCACAAAACGAGAGTGGTGGAAGGCCACATTGTCCCAAATGATGATATACAGTCATGCCTCAACAGCCCTCTCTCTTGGGGTGGAACCCGTCCTTCATTCAGTGCATCAAGAAATGTGAGAAGGCGTTCTGTATTGTATGAGCCGATAGTTTGTATGTGGCAAAGGACCCCATCATTGGAGATGGCAGCACACATCTCTCTGACAGTGGCCCTCTGCCCAATGATGTTCTTCCCGCGTCCCCTCATTTTACAGAGGTGGAAGCTGGTTTCATCCACAAAAATGAATTTGTGATGTGCCCCTTCAGCTTCAAACTCTAAGAAATAAAGCCAATTCATGAAGCAAAATATTCCAGTCGAATGTAACTGATAAAACAAGGTATTACAGTAAAGATCTGTACCTGCACATACTGGATCTTGCCTCCTCCTCAACAATGTCAGAACAGAGTATATCTAACCCTATAACGACTATCAGTAGTTGCCAAACTCACAAACTTTACATTTCTAAATGCTCCCTGATCTGCGGTTGCTGCTTTCACGCAGTCTGATTGCATTGTTTAACACAACCATATTTACGATGGTAGAATCCTGTTCAACACTGTAGATCTTTCTCCTCCCACCAGTGTGTGGTAATGTGTGGATTCTATAAAGTAAAAGCAAAAAACATGACATGACATTACTGTATGACATTCACATAAATGGGATTGATAAAACATCTAAATCATTAGTTTCAATAGTAGTGGTAACGTTGTAGCACGTGGTTAACGTTGTGATTCTTAGTGGTTAACGTTGTGATTCTTAGTGGTTAACGTTGTGATTATTAGTGGTTAACGTTGTGGTTATTAGTGGTTAACGTTGTGATTCTTAGTGGTTAACGTTGTGATTATTAGTGGTTAACGTTGTGATTATTAGTGGTTAACGTTGTGATTCTTAGTGGTTAACGTTGTGATTATTAGTGGTTAACGTTGTGATTATTAGTGGTTAACGTTGTGATTCTTAGTGGTTAACGTTGTGATTCTTAGTGGTTAACGTTGTGATTATTAGTGGTTAACGTTGTGATTCTTAGTGGTTAACGTTGTGGTTATTAGTGGTTAACGTTGTGATTCTTAGTGGTTAACGTTGTGATTATTAGTGGTTAACGTTGTGATTATTAGTGGTTAACGTTGTGATTATTAGTGGTTAACGTTGTGGTTATTAGTGGTTAACGTTGTGATTCTTAGTGGTTAACGTTGTGGTTATTAGTGGTTAACGTTGTGATTATTAGTGGTTAACGTTGTGATTCTTAGTGGTTAACGTTGTGATTATTAGTGGTTAACGTTGTGGTTATTAGTGGTTAACGTTGTGATTATTAATGGTTAACGTTGTGATTATTCAGATCTCTATAAGAATGCTAAAAGGTATATTTAGAGTGTATTTATTTTTATCTAAAATCAATGAACCGTTTAGTGCAGTAACTTTGCCATGTACACTAATTGTCATGCATTAATGTTCATTTGTTTTGCTATCGGGGCAATAATGTAAGTTAAGTCGTTGCTGCACAATAAAAATTTTAGCAAAACACATATTTGGTAGTGATCCACCTCTCACAGTGGAAGGCAGTTTGTTCTCATATGCGAACATCTCTGTCAGACATTGACTGTTTTCAGAAACACAGACGGTACAGCATCTCCTATCTGCTCGGCCAGAGGCTATTGATTTTCATGGGGACCTTTGACCTGGGAAGTGGAATCCCTCCCTGAATGGAATCATGTCAGTCAGGAAGGGATTTGCACCAGTGATCTGAACGACTGGATTGTACTCTGTCGATACCAATTAGCAACTACTGCATGCACAGAGACACACGTCCTAGCCTAGCTTAGCACAACAACTGTTGGTGGGACCTGTGAGCTACTGTACAACATTGATATTAGGAACTAATAGCCTTGCTATTTTACATAAGTCATCTTCAAGTTGAAACCCATCTATGAACTAGCATATTCTGGAGCTTTCAACTCCATCGCCATGGTCTCAAAAACTGAGCCCACAGATTTAGGCGCTTTGTTTTTTAAATATGTAAATCGCTCCCAAATTCACACAAAGCTATCATTGGATAATGTTTCATATTTAAAACAGAAAACTTAGATAATTATCTTAATACAAGTAATCAACAGGGGAAGTCTCACGCTAACCTCTACCACCCTTTACTCTATTCACCTGTATTGTAAAATGTATGTAAATATATAAAAATGTGTATTTAAAGCCTGTATTCACTTAATTACTTTATTTTCAGGCCCGCTGGCTGGCTCATGCTAACCACCCCCCACTTGTCGGTTACAGCTGAAAACGCTGGCAGACCGAAGCCGTCGTCACGGAAACGTAGTTCCCACCCTCAAGTAAACAGTGTTAACTATATGCGAGTTTGTACTGTTAGCAACGTTAGCCGTGGCCACGTTGAGAGCTTTATGAAGGGAATAGAAACGCACCCACTCTTGTTTGGAGCATATTTAAAGAAAACATTTCCAAAGCAGAAAAAGTATTGTTAATATTCTATTTTTCCAAGTGTACCATTAGCGTCTGTCCTTAAAGACGATGGGTTTGGGAATCACAGTTCACTAAAGACACAAAATGTATTTTCCCTACAGGACAGTGTAATAAAAAATATCTGGTGTGGACATTTTATTACAGTTGTGAGGACACAAGATATAGGAACACTGTCAATTCTGAAGGCTGTGACATACATCACAAGCAACACAATTGTGCTCCGTGAGATAATACTCTGACAATTGAGAGCGACTGAATGGAGTGTTCTGCCAACGCTGTGAAGACGGTCTTGGCTGTTTCTCTCGAAGTGATGCAACCCAGAGGAGGAGGAACGAAAACGCTGTACATTCTTTACCAGCATCATTTTTTTTCAACACAGTCACAAAATAGCAAGTTGAATATTTACATTGCAGGGAACGCTTTGCTGACCTAATTGGTTGCTCGGCAACAGTTCACGACGTTGGAAAACGCCCAGTTTGTCGGATCAGGTTTCGGTTGGTGTGCCGCTCCTGTGGAGTGTTGAACACTAGACTGAGATCAAATTGACTGGAGCAATCGCTGAGTCACTTCAAAGGGTGATACATCGCCCTCTTACCCCAAATCCACTTTTATCCATTCCCAGTCTTTTTGTTTTGGACCCTTCCAGAGGTCACGTGCACTCACAATGCATCAAATATGTGAGTTGACTTTAAACATATGAGATGAATTATTTTAAGTCACTGCCATTTGCAGTGGATTCTGTGACTATTAAAAGCAAAGAGAAAAAAATTTAACTTGATTAATTATAGATTTTTTGTAATAAACAGCGATTAATCGCAATATGTGCCAAATTCAATAATACATTAAAAAGACAAGTATATTGCACGCTTTTATAACTAATGTCATCAGAACAATATAACAGGCACTCTCGGAGCCGCTAGTTAACATACAGTATATGAATCGGTTTTCTTTTTTTCTAAACAGGTACCAGAAGAAACATTTGTCTTTTATCAAGGAATCGCATGAACAGTCTCTGTTCAGTATATGAATGTGTTCATATACATACACATATGTTCATGCACTTTTTTTGCACTTATTTTGTACTCACTTTTTTACAAAATAAAAAAATATAGTATGAGAAGAGAAAAAAAACCCTAATAAAATATTAGATACAATGTAAGGTACTACACTTTATGTGTGATTAGCCCGAAAACGAAAACAGCAGAAAGCAGGTGTTAACATTTCTTACAAAATAAATCTGTATTTATATGGAATGAAAATGTCTCTCCGAGCATGTGCTGCTTAAAGTCGGCTCTGAAGTTGGCGAGGCCGACGCTCTGTTCAGTTGTCGAGTGGCGCGTAAAGGGTTCAAGTCTCAGACTCCTTCAAAGATGTTGTCATATCATGACTATATTTAACATTCTTATTTCCTGCTTTGCATTACAAATGTTAAACACGAAACCTCACCACACCCTCAAGATGATTGTTGGACGACCAGGCAGAGCCCTTGAATTAGACCTCGGTCTGGCGTGCACCTGCCAAGTCTGTCTACCGGATTGATGGATAAGGATCATTTAATATGCAAATAAAGTAAAAAAAAAAAAAAAAGAACAAAGAGGCCACATGGGCCTGATACTGATGATTAATCTGTTGACAGCCTAACAAACACAGCTGTGGGTCTGCTTTGCCTGACAAATAAATGGAGTGAGAGCCCGGTCATGGCCGCTGCTACCCCACGACACTGCAACAGACACTATGGGAGAGGACAAACTCCTCTGTATCAAAAGGGGTAGGGGGGGCAATTATTTACAATCTCTTAAGACCTCTACTGGTTTCTGGTTGTCTGTACTACTCTCCTGCACCATATTTACTACTTTGTGAATTGTTGAGCTATTAATACAGTAATGTTCTTTTTGGCAATTGAGGCGGTGCGATTGGTTGGGGATTTGGGGGTGTACTATTATCCATCCATCCATTGTCAATGGACACACAGGGTCGCGGGGGGGCTGGAGTCCATCCCAACTTCGGGCGATAGACAGGGTACATCCTGGATTGGTCGCCAGCCAATCACAGGGCTACACAGAGACACACAACCATTCACACATCTACGGGCAATTTAAAGTCCCCAATGAAGCTGATCCCCAGAGCATGTCTTTGGACTGTGGGAGGAAGCCGGAGAACCCGGAGAGAACCCACGCAGACACGGGGAGAACATGCAGACTCCACACAGAAAGGCCACTGGGCGGAATCGAACCCAGGACCTTCTCGCTGTGAGGCGACAGTGCTAACCACCACGCCACCGTGCCGCCCACATACCATATACCGCCCGTATACTATTATATATATCTATCTATATATACACAGTACAGTCACTCTGCTTTTGGTAATAAACATAATTTACAAAAAAAGGACCTTGGAAGCTCCAGACCCAACAGTGTAAATGTTACCAGTTAACCCACAAACGTGTTAGAAAAAGGAGCGATAAAGAGTGAGTGCGTGTGCGTGTTGGCAGATATCTGGGATTCTAACAAGCATTACTGTTGACAGCAGATCTCCCAAACCGCCACAGGAAAGCAGGGATGTATGAGAGTGAGGTTTGGAGTACAACCTCACCTCATCTGGATAATATTACCTGCAGCACATCTCCTGCAGGTAGACACACACAGTAATATGTAGAATATTGGTTACATACATCAGTCTTTCCTCCTTATTCGTTCAGTCATGGTGGCTCTGCCATGCCTACATGTACAGCCACGTGGGGATGTCCTGTGATTATAAATCATTCTTTGTCAGCAGTAATTCTGTCACTCAAACAGCCGTGGCCTGTAGCAGCAGCAATAATACTAACTGACCTCGCCTGGAAGCCAATCAGAGGGTTTCTCCCCCGATACAAGTTTCAATCCAATACAAGAGCTTTTCTTACCATACACAACTGATTGAATGGTTTTTTTACGTGAAATTTTTACGTAATTCACCAACTCGCTTTGTAATCCTGTACACATTTCTGATTGTGTTTCTCTGCAGGGTTTATGACTTAAAATAATAATTGGGTGGTTATTCAATAAAACAAAAGATAAGGAAATAAAAGATTGCATTCTTATTGATTAAGACAAATGGTGTCATAAGTAGTTTTAATGATGTATTATAAACTACTTAATAATTCATTTACGATATATCTATTTATGTTGCTGTAAAATAAATGTCCTATCAGGATGGAAGAGTGATACATGTCATGTCCACTTAATGAACAGCATTACAGTAACCAATCCAGTGGTATTTTTGGTGTGTTTTGATGTTAGGTGGAACAATTACTACTTCCATAAATTCTGAACACTTTACTAATCTTTACACCATTACTTTAAATTACATTATTTATTTACTGCTGTTTGACGATTATTCTTGGTCTCATAGTGTGGAATTATTAGTTGCAGTGCAAGTGGTATTGATTGAAAGTGTGATGGTTAAAACAGAGCTTTCTTGAATGGACGTTTTATTTCAGACACCAGGGCTGGTTTTAATGTGTACAACGTGGTAGTTAAACTTAAAATTATGACAACTGTATTGTTTTTGTCTCGCGGGTGGACTGGAGACAACACCTTCCCGGGGAAGAAAGGCAGAGACTTCAGCTTTGACTATTGTTGTCATCATGAGCAATATGCGCTCCTCCACTCTCCAATCATCTTCTTAGTGTTCATCGGCAGATTGCAGTGCCCACTTTTAGCTGGATACCGCCCCCTAATGTCCTTGACTATGTAATAACAGCTTATGTTAAGTGGGCTTAACATATATATATATATATATATATATATATATATAGGTCATAGAATAATATGTTGAAAAAAGTAGGACTCAAGTTTACCAGAAAATGATGTTTAAGAAATTCCACCGAGTCACAAAACTCCTTCATCACATCTCTGTCCCAGCTGTGGATCTTCATCCACTTTAAGCATCAGTTCCCTAATCGGTGTTGGGATGAAATCTAAAATGCCCTCCTCAGTATTGAAGGAGCTTTATGCTAAGCTAGGTCAAACACATCCCAGACCTGTCTGTGTACTGGACCAATTAAACGGATCTTCTGGTATTACTGTGTTTGATGCCAAAATGTTGTACAACGTTTCTGGTAAACCCGTGAAAAGTAGTTTTTCATTTTCCTAAATGATCTTCTATGCAATTCCAGATTTGCGCTGGTTGTTTGCGTGCTGCAGACACGACGTTCTCGAATAGCGTAGCGGTAGGATTCCCTCCCTCTGCTTCTCTCAGTCAGAACCGCCCAACTGATCTGTGGAAGACTTTGCAGATGATCCACTTACAGCACAGAACAGAACCCCGTTGAACGTACAACAAAATGAATAAAAAACACAGACGACAAACACAGCTGGTCCAAGCTCACTAATATCGGCGCGGCTGTAGGTTTGGCAGAGCTGTGCCGGGGACGGGGGGGCCGGCGGGGTAACGAGGCTCCCCGGCCGACGTTAGCGAGAGAGGCTCCCGGAGGGCGAGCTCCCACGGCAACAGAGGCCCTAACAAGCCTCCCAGCCACCTCGCCGACAGCAACAGCAGCCGCTTCATTCCCACACTAATTGGGATCTTGGCTCTGTCGGCAGTCCGCTGCCCGTCAGCGCCATGCCACCATTAATAAAGGCTCGCTGCCGTGTGTGTGTGCAACTTCTTCTGCTTCTGTCTTTTGAGGAACCCATTAGAGATGTGAAAAGGGTCCGTTTTGGGTCGATCAAGAGCCCGTCTGGATGTTGGAGCCGGGCTAAAGGTTCGGTGTTAAAACGAGGATCAGGCCGAAGCTAACGGAAGGATGTGTCCTCATTGACGGTAGCACAGTAGCACACGATAAAGGTTTGTGTGTGTGTGTGTAACTGTCCACTTTATGTTGACACACACATACACAAGCCTGATGTTGCCTTGCATATAGAAGAGCCGTCCCTGTTACGTGGAGAACAGAGGACCCAGATGCAGAGGTGCGGAAAAATGTCTTTTATTCTTCCCAAACTCAAACTAAGGGGGCTGCCGTCAGCAGACGCAGTCCGGGACAAGACTTACAATGGATCTCGAAACAAGACAACGCTGGATTGGTAACCCAAGGACAAGGCAACAGCTCAGCGTTCAACAACAGTCTGACAGGGGAGTAGAGAAACAGTGGTTAGAAATAGTCAAACAAATTAAGCAGTGAGCAGAAACAGGTGAGTAGAGAATCAGTGTGAGAGTTGATTGCTATAGAAAGCGGCTGTGGGCGTTTAGGGCGAGTGAAAGCATGAATGGGAATGAGGAGGTGTGTTAATGAGTATCAGCTGGGTGTGCGTGTGTGTGTGTGTAGAAAAACAAAACAAGGAGGAATCCGGATCATGACAGTACCCCCCCCTCAACGAGCGCCCCTTGGCGCTTCCGAAGGCGGAGCCTGGCGGGTGCGGTGGAAGTCCTCGATGAGCGAGCGGTCCAGGACGTCCCGGGACGGAATCCAGCATCTCTCCTCAGGACCGTATCCCTCCCAATCGACCAAATACTGGAAACCACGACCCCGAGGGCGAACATCAAGGAGTCTGCGGACAGTATGAATAGAGGACCCACCGGCCAGGGCGGGTGGTGGGGGAACAGGACGGGTGGGCATCCGAACAACGGGTTTAATACACGACACGTGAAAGACCGGGTGGATGCGACGGAGCTTTGGGGGAAGCCTGAGTTTGACAGCCGCAGGGCTAAGAACCTTAATAATGGGAAACGGTCCGATGAACCGGGATGAAAGTTTACGGGAGCTAGACTGCAATGGTAAATTTAGGGTCGACAGCCAGACGCGTTGCCCGCAAACGTATCTCGGAGCCCTTACGCGCCGACGGTTAGCGGATAAGCGAGTGCGTGATTTGGTACGACAGAGGGCAGTTCTCACTCTCTTCCATGTGCGACGGCATCTCCGAATAAAAGCCTCTACAGACGGAACAGAAGCGTCGACCTCTTGGGAAGGAAAAAGCGGAGGTTGATACCCAAGGCAGCAGTTAAAGGGGAATAGTCCTGTTGCAGACGATGGCAGGGAGTTGTGTGCGTACTCCGCCCATGGTAATTGTTCGCACCAGGACGAAGGATCTTGGAACGCAAGACTGCGGAGCATGCGACCCAGTGTCTGATTAGCTCGTTCGGCTTGCCCGTTAGTTTGGGGGTGAAATCCCGATGACAGACTGACCGTGGCGCCAATCAGTCGGCAGAATTCCCTCCAGAACTGAGAGACAAACTGCGGACCTCTATCCGAAACAACGTCAGTGGGAAGACCGTGGAGTTTGAAAACGTGATTGACCACCGACTGAGCGGTCTCCTTAGCGGAGGGTAGTTTAGGAAGCGGAATGAAGTGAGCGGACTTAGAAAATCTATCGACCACGGTAAGGATGACAGTGTTACCCATGGATGGAGGGAGACCCGTAACGAAATCTAAGGCTATGTGCGACCAAGGACGCGATGGAGTCGGGAGAGGGCGGAGCAAACCGGCAGGGGGAGAGTTACCAGACTTGGTCTGGGCGCAGACAGGACAAGCGGATACGAAACGACGGACATCCTGTTCGATGGTGGGCCACCAAAATCTCTGCCGAATGACGGCAAGAGTTCCCCTGACTCCAGGGTGGACAGCCAATTTGGACGAATGACCCCACCGGAGGACGGCCGCGCGAACAGACTGGGGAACAAACAGTGACCGGTCAGGGCACCGAGGGGGCGTGACGGTCCGGCTAAGGGCTTGCTTGACGACCCGTTCGATTCCCCAGACCGCAGCTCCCACCACACACTTCTCAGGAAGGATGTTCTCCTTGGTTGAGGCGTTCTCAGAAGACCCAAAAAGACGAGAGAGAGCGTCAGGTTTAATGTTCTTCGATCCGGGTCTGTAGGAAATGGTGAAGTTGAATCGACAGAAAAAAAGTGCCCAACGAGCCTGACGAGCATTAAGTCTCTTAGCAGATCTAATGTATTCGAGGTTTCTGTGATCCGTCCAGACTATGAACGGATGAGACGCCCCCTCCAACCAATGACGCCACTCTCCTAATGCAAGTCGGATCGCTAATAATTCTCGATTACCCACGTCATAATTCCGTTCTGTAGGGGATAGACGATGGGAAAAGAACGCGCAGGGGTGAACCTTATCATCGAGAGGAGAGCGCTGTGAAAGGACCGCCCCCACCCCAACATCCGACGCGTCGACCTCGACAATGAACTGTCTCTCAGTGTTGGGGTTGATGAGAATAGGAGCGGTGGTGAACAAGGTCTTTAGGCGATCAAACGCGGCTTGGGTCGCCTCGGTCCAAGAGAAGCGAGACTTGACTGAGGTGAGCGCAGTGAGTGGTGCGGCCACCTGACTAAAGTTGCGAATAAACCGTCTATAGAAATTGGCGAATCCTAAGAAGCGCTGGAGCGCGACACGGGAATTGGGAGCCGGCCAGTCAGTGACCGCCTTAACTTTAGAAGGATCCATGCCAATCCCGTCAGCGGACACGACCGACCCTAGAAAAGTCACTGACTGAGAATGAAATGTGCACTTCTCAGCCTTGACAAATAAGCGATTCTCTAAGAGGCGCTGTAGGACACGACGAACGTGATGGACGTGCACTTGGAGAGAGGGTGAGAAAATGAGTATGTCGTCGAGGTATACAAACACGAAAATGTTAAGCATGTCTCTCAAGACATCATTGACGAGGGCCTGAAAGACGGCAGGGGCGTTTGCGAGACCAAAGGGGAGGACCCGATATTCAAGGTGACCAAGGGGCGTGTTAAACGCGGTCTTCCACTCATCTCCCTCCTTTATACGAACCAAATGGTACGCATTACGCAGATCTAATTTGGTGAAAACCTTAGCCCCCTGCAAGACCTCGAAGGCTGATGACATGAGAGGCAGAGGATACCTGTTCTTAATCGTGATGTCATTCAGCCCTCGATAATCAATGCACGGGCGCAGGGATCCGTCCTTCTTTTTAACAAAAAAAAATCCAGCACCAGCGGGAGAGGAGGATGGAACAATGGTGCCCGCGGCAATAGATTCCGAGAGGTACTTCTCTAACGCTTCGCGTTCAGGAGCAGATAAAGAGTACAATCGACCGCGAGGGGGAGTGGTACCGGGAATTAGATCAATCGAGCAATCATACGGTCGATGAGGAGGGAGGGAAGTGGCCCGAGAACGGCTGAAGACCGCCCGCAGATCGAGGTACTCCCCCGGCACACCGTTCAAATCCCCGGACTCCTCCTGAAACACAGAAACAGAGGAGACAGGAGAAACTGCAGATACAAGACACTCAACATGACACGACAGACCCCATGAAAGAATGGAGTTATTAGTCCAATTAATCTGAGGATTGTGTTTAGCTAACCAAGGATGGCCAAGAACAACAGGGAAAAAGGGGGATTGAAAAATATAAAAAAAAATAGTCTCTTGGTGGTTCCCCGATATGGAGAGACTCACCGGCCGAGTGGATTGACGGACCCTGGATATGACACTACCGTCCAGGGCAAACACCGGCGTGGAGTCTTCAAGGTCAGCCAGTGGTATGCCATGTTCCCGTGCCCACTGCTCATCGATGAAACTGGCCTCCGCCCCGGAGTCGATGAGGGCCAGACAGGATGCTGCACCGCCCGACCACCGAAGAGTTACCGGGAATGTAGTGCGAGACTTAACTCTGGATCTGGGGGAGAGGGTAGTCGCGCTCGCCAGCAATCCCCTGGTCACTGGCGAGCTCTGGCTTTTACTGCGCAGGTGGAAACAAAGTGGGTACTCGAGCCACAGTAAAGGCAGAGACGATTGGCAATTCTTCGTTGTCGCTCGGAAGCCGAGATGTGGATACCGCCAAGTTGCATGGGCTCAGCCTCCGGCTCGACTCTTGCTGGGACAGAGAAAGTGGGCGGGGAGACCGGTTGTTCCTCTCTCCAACCTTGAGCGTGGCGGCGCATCTCCAAGCGCTTCTCGAGACGGATAGCGAGCTCCACCAACTGGTCGAACCGATCAGGAATCTCACGGGCATATATCTCCTCCTTAAGGGCAGAGTTAAGACCCTCCAAGAAGTGAGCAACCAGGGCTGGTTCGTTCCAGCCAGATGAGATGGCCAAAGTACGAAACTCAATGGCGTAATCTGTAACTGGACGTCTACCCTGTCGAAGCACGGCGAGGGCTCGAGAAGCCTCCTGTCCGTGGACGGATCGGTCGAACACCTTGATCATCTCCTCCTTAAATAACTCAAAGCGCTCAGTCAGATCCGAATCCATTCCCCAGACGGCAGTTCCCCACTCGCGCGCCCTCCCCTTCAACAGGGAGATAACGAAAGCGATGCGCGCCGAATCACGTGCATAAGTGGTTGGCTGCAGGGAAAAGACGACCTCACACTGCGTGATGAAAGAGCGGCACTCAGTAGGTTCACCGGCATAGCATGGGGGATTGTTGATCCGGGGTTCAGCAGAACCTCCGCGAACGCTGGGGGCCTCCAGCTGGAACTGGAGCCGTGATGACAGGTCTGAAACTTGGGCGGAGAGGCTCTCCACCGCACGGCGTGCCTCGGAGATCTCCCCATCATGTCTTCCAAGAAGCGCTCCCTGGGCCTCGATCGCCGAGCGAAAAGGTGCCTCCTCCGCTGGGTCCATCTTGGTCAGACTGTTCTGTTACGTGGAGAACAGAGGACCCAGATGCAGAGGTGCGGAAAAATGTCTTTTATTCTTCCCAAACTCAAACTAAGGGGGCTGTCGTCAGCAGACGCAGTCCGGGACAAGACTTACAATGGATCTCGAAACAAGACAACGCTGGATTGGTAACCCAAGGACAAGGCAACAGCTCAGCGTTCAACAACAGTCTGACAGGGGAGTAGAGAAACAGTGGTTAGAAATAGTCAAACAAATTAAGCAGTGAGCAGAAACAGGTGAGTAGAGAATCAGTGTGAGAGTTGATTGCTATAGAAAGCGGCTGTGGGCGTTTAGGGCGAGTGAAAGCATGAATGGGAATGAGGAGGTGTGTTAATGAGTATCAGCTGGGTGTGCGTGTGTGTGTGTGTAGAAAAACAAAACAAGGAGGAATCCGGATCATGACAGTCCCAGTCAATTCTGACCAGCGATGCATACAACTTCTGTCAAACTCAAGTTTTGTTTCCATCCTCTTCTTTTTGACAATTGGCCACGACGTCTGTAGCGTAGAGACGTTGTTCAACGCGCATGCGGCATTTATAATCGAGATTTCAATTGTTTTTTCTCCCCTCGTGTAGAGACTCTGTGTTTACGTTGTGGAGAGGAAGAAGGGCTTGCACCAACTTGTCAAACTCCACGAAGGAGGAGACTTGTTTGCGGGCCAGAAGAGCAAATACTCCCCAACAGTCACATTTCTTCCGCTATAGCTACAAATGAGACATTATACACCCAAAACCTATTTGCTCCAAACATTCGCTTTATGGAAGAAATCCTCACACAACACATACCAAAAAGATGAATTTCTCGTGTCTGTGCAGCCTTTGGCCTCAATCCTAACGTGGAGTGTCAGATAGAAGAAGATGAATCAATCAATCATGGAAAACCCACTTAAGATTCTGAGCTGTAGAGACACAGAGAGACCATTTAGGATACGACACAGACTGCATTGTACGCCGCTGCAGAGGGGGAGCTTTGGCCTGGGTTCCCCCCACATGTAGTAAATGTAATTCTGAAGCTGGTACTTTTATACACGTTGGGAAACATATGAACATTTTGGAGAGAAGTGAAGGAAAATGTGGTTTCCTTGATCTGATATGACTTCACCCCCTCGTTGCATTCTGGGAGCTAAAGTGAGCGGTGCAAGGAGAAGAAACAACGGCAAACTGAGGTTTTACTCCAAACTGGAATACTACTGTGTAGATCCTGGATTCATAAAGATACCCCTCTACGTACAATTGGTATGAGGGCAGTTTGGAAGTTCTTCCTCTGGAAAAGTTAACCACACGCTCCATGACGATGTCAAAGGAATTGGCAAGCAGTCTTAGGCGGTGGACCCGTCCTGGCCGGACACCCCGCCAACTTAAAAAACACTTGTACTGATACTGACTCGACCTGATAAAACAATTGCGATGTACTCACATCTGACTGGTTCTAGAGTGCTGTCTTGTTAACTTGTAAAATCAAAACTGTTACTACATCGTTATGAATATTTTCAATTTGCACATAAAACGTGAAAAAGTGAAAATGACCCATATTACGACACCATTAGGGTTCGGTACACACAGTACACAGTACAATGCGGCTTGTTGTACAACGAGATACGTACGTTCACAATATGAAATACATTATTGACCCCATGAGGACATTGTCATGGACTAAAAAGACTGCAAACGTGATGAGACATAACTTGTTGTGTTGTCATCCTAGTTTTAATACAAGTAAATGAAAGAAGATTTTTAATATGTGTAGGTTTTTATCCAGGTACTCGCTACCAAGTGCTCCTACTCAATGTGGAGATTATTGGCTGGATCTCTGCTTGTGTAAGAACAGACTTCACATGATCCAGGAGAGAACATGATGAGAACTCACCGCCATTGGTGTTAAAGTGTATAAATATAAACTGCTTTGGAATAACGCTTTATAAATGCACTCCATTCGAAGGTGACCACAAGGTACAACGGTTCAAAGCCCACTGCGGTAATCACTTCTACACATGCTACCAAATGAAAGGCAGAATGGCTTTAGTTTTTGTAGCACCTGTGGATGGCTCTGACCTTCACTCGACCTCAGTCTTCATAGAGTCCATGTCCGACAGTCCAATCTGATTTCCCAGGTTGACTTTTTACCCCATTCCGCAATATGCTTCCCCCGTATTTCCTGCCTCTCGGCCCCCCGCGCCGGCTCTCTGGTTGGCATCTGACCTGACGTGTTGAGGGTACAATGATTCATTGGGCCTCGTGGCCACTCACCAAATCACACCGATTATAAACACTTCCTCAGTTGACAGGGGGTCATCGTGGGGACATTAGTGGTACATTTTCTCCCCGGATTTCAGAACAAGCTGAATTGTAAGAAAACGCCATGTAGGAGCTGAGAATCTGAAGCGCAAGATCAAAAGTTATCAAAGATTTTATTTCTTAAAAAATACTTTTGGGGAAGAAGAACTTGTCTGACTGCTGTTTTTTTGTCAGGGTGGTCCTATAAATCAGGATTGGCAGTGCGGACCCCGGCCACTGTCTATTTTGATGTGCCGGTGGACAACACACCACGAACAGCTCCCGTAGCTACGACTACGTTGTGCGAATGTTAATCATTGGGATACCAAAGATATACGTCTATATGGTAGGAATGTGTCATTAACAGAAGTCTCTTACCGTGTGTTTTGTGGGCGCAGGAGACCACGTTGCTCACTGAGGCTGTGCTGCTCCCCTGTGGAGGGTCGGTGTAAAGGTGCCTGTCCCTCACTATCTGCCTATCTGTGGCTCAGGACAGGACATTTAAACCCCAGGGTGGGACATTTACTCATATTTTCCTTTGGTCTATTGAATCGATAGATAAATGTGTATGCAAAATACAATATTTGCATATTCAACCATTTCAGAAAACTTAGGGAAAGAAACATTTTGTAAGCAGTCAAATGGGGACGCTTCATTGTGGTATAAAGGAGTTAATTGGATTCTCACATTTCATTAGTGAAATATCTATTAAACAATCTATCTATTAAGAACAAGTCTGTTCTTTTTTTTTAATTAAGTTTATTAAATGAAGTTGTGGTGGCTGCAACCAATAACAATGTCAACCGGTGGTGATGACGTGCGGTATGATTATTTGAATTGGGATACTTTGTATTTGTTTGACAAACGTTACATATACTCTGTATGTATCACAGGCCGTGATCACAGTTAATCTGCAGTGATCTTCTGCCACTTCCTCTGTGCCGGATACTCGCTCGCCGATCTGTCCAAACATCATACGGGCTGTTGTAGGACCATCGGGACGAATTGGCTCCCCTTGAACCCGAAAGAAGGACCTGCCCAAAAAGGCTGAGAGGGCCATACGTTTGATCTGGGAAGGCAAACTCCTGTTTGTGAAGTGGATGGACAAGAGAGCTGTAACAATGGGCTCCGCTGTGCATCAGGCCTGCAGCGGACAGACAGTGAGGAGAAAGGTGGGGGAAGCTGGGTGAGGATGAACAAATCCATACCGGTTCCGGACAGCATCTTAGATTACAACCAACGCGTAGGGGTTGCGGACTTGTCCGATGCGCTGATCGGCTATTACAGCGAAACAATGAAGTGACATTTCTCCATCACTTCATTGACATTTTAGTAGTGAACAGCGATCTGCTCCACAAGGAGCCGAGGCGAGACCCGACCCAGGCTCCGCATCGACCCACAAGGCCTTCAGGGGGCAGGTGATGAAGGAGCTGCTCGAGTTGGCTGCAGGCACCTCACCCGCCACCCCGTCCTCACCCTCTGCTGTAGTTGGGAGTATTGAACAGCATGCGCAATGTTTAAGTGAAATATATAACTTGGTGCATGACACATTCAGATTGTGCCAAAATGGCCTTTTTGTGCCTGAACGCACTAAACTGTACTAAAAACACCTTAATTCTCTTCTGCTTGACTTAATCCAAGTCAAACTTTGCGGAGGGAATGTCTCCACGCATGGAGCTGTGAATGGGAAGTTTAAAGCTGCATCATTCCAACAGGGTGCCTTCATTTGTTTTTGCAAACCTGAAACTTTTATTTCTGCCGTGTAACATTTTCATTTACTCTTAACCAGTAACACATTACACTAACATTAACACATCTGAACAAATCTCATAGGTGTTGCCTATTACATCATCAAAAAATATTCAAATAGAACCGAGGTATAATCTTTCAAAAATGTATGTATGTCATTTTAGCAGAGACCTAAAAATAGTCTCGTTTTAAAAAGGTACAACATGATGAGTGAGTTGTTGTCGCTCTAAAGGACCCCCCACATTACCATGGAGACCTTTTCTCTCACACCTCCTCAGAGAACAAAGAATTGACCGTGAGAAATCATGTCTTCATGTGAAGACATGTGTCACAACTGTGTGCAGAGATGCATCTCTGCCCAAACCGGTTTAAAAACGCATGCATCCATTTTGTAAATGTAGTTCTGCTGGCGCCGTTCACTTAATTTTACCAAAACTTGTCTGGTTTTTGATTCTCCGTTCAGCGTGGAGGCCTTTAAGAAAAAAGAAAAAAAAGAACTCAAGGTACCAACTGATTTAAAACCAAAGGATATTTTTTGTATTTTGTGTGTTTGATGCTTAAATCGAATAGATACACTGGCCTAAAATCTCTCTGTGTTTCAGATACTGGCAGCATCGCTCAGAGTAGTTTAGTCTGCGTGGGCCACTGAGTCCGGACGAGTGAGGTTCAGGTCCCTGAGATTTGGCTCCTGGTGGCTGAGAGTCAGCGATGCAGAGACGGTTCCTAGGACGCAGCAGCCGCCCCGCTGGTCGTCCTTCGTCTCCGCGGCTTGCTTTGGACGGAGCGGGCCGACGTTAAGGTGTTTACGCAGAGCACCCGGCGACACGTTGCATCAAAATGAAACACGACAAAATCAAAAGCACAATGGAGGCCAAGTTACAGAGTGGACTTTAAGAAAGATGTTAGCTGAAGATCACACCTTTGGCAACAGGAACCGAACAAACCCTCATTTCACATTATATCATAAATCCTCAGAACCGTCTCTCGCTGGTAAAAGCTGATGCACACATTTGTAGGGGAAAAAATAACAATAACAATGTACACTTCCACATTCCACACGTCCGATTTTCTTCCAGAGCGGCCGATAAAGGAGATACACACCATGCACCTGACCGCCTTGATGTCGGAAAGGAAGCCAATGAGCGGAAATGCCAAAGATTTGACACAAAACAAACAGCACGTTTGCAACTCGTACGAGTAAATACAGTGACTGCATGTGGAGGCCCGGGAGCGGACTCGGGAATCGAAGTGCTGCAGCGTTTCTGAACTACATTTACAACTCGATTCAACCCAGAACTGGTTAAATGATTATTGCTCCGACTAAAATTACAAAAGGAACATTTTCCGTCAGCGTGACGTGAGAGCTGCCCCGTGACCGACCTCGCTGAAGTAATGAGTGAGCGCTTTGAACACCAAATGAAGACGCTTCGAGTCCCTGACGTGTCCCCTCTGGTCCCAGTGGACAGCACGTCCGTCGGTCCACAAGTCTTTCTCACTGTGGGGCTCCCCGCTTTGTACCAGGGCCTCGGTGGGAGCGCCGGGCCCCCCCCCCTCCACCCGTCCCGACTGGGGTCGGTGCTGAAGACGCACACGTCAACCAGGTGAAAAAAGGCCAAAGTCAGAGTTACATGAATGTGCAAAGAAACTAATTGGTTTAAATGACGACTTCAATGACCTAAATATTTCCAATGCCAGAACAACAGGGGGGGGGGGGGAGTCGGGGGGGGGGGGGGGTCCAGACATTTATCTGCCAGGGAGGAATATTTCTACACCTGTATGCCAAGAGACTAGCTGCTCAGGCCATACAAATGCACATACCTGGTTGTTATTGGACCAGGCCAAAGTTTAAATAAGCAAAGAACGTTGTACTAAACCAAGACTAAAACAGTGGGGATGTGTTTGTCTATACGAAGGTTAAACCCTCGGGGAATATTGGACTAAACGAAGGCGAACTCAATCATTGGTTTGCTCTCGTGTGATTAAAACACTGCAACCACGACAGCACACAAGTATTTACCCACAATTACCCACAGTTACGGGGAACTACCTCAAAACAGTTTGTAACATTGTAAAAATGCTCAGGCCATCAAAATGCTGATGTTTACCAGTTTGAGTGCTTCTGGGTATTAAAAAAAAGGCATGTACACTAAAAAAAAGACCACGGGAAACGAGCCCGCAGAGGTCCAGTGAGACGCGGCTCAGTCTAGTGAAATGATATCCGATAGGCCGCTGTCCGTCCCTCCGCCGCCGCCGCCCCCTCCTCCCGCGATGACCCGGGTCTCGTGGCCGCCGGTGTCGTAGTGGCTGCTGGAGGAGGAGACCAGGGCCGAGCTGGTGCTGGCCGCGCTCTGCATGCTGCTGGTCAGGTTGTCCAGGAACATCTGAGGCCGGTAGTGCTGCTCGGGCAAAAACAAGTTGATCTGGATCAACGGGGTTACAGTCAGAACCTTTCAGGATGAGTGAACACGTCTCCAAACGTACAGCAACGCTTGTTTCTTCAATCGGCCTTTATGAAATGTACCAGCTAATCACCTCAGTCCCACAGGAGCTGCTTTGACTTCACTTAGCTAAGAGAATATTGCTTTTAAAATGAGTTGAGAACAAGAAAAGATTTGTTTTGACGTTTCAAATATTAAATATATTAAAATATTAAATAGATCAATTCCGAGTGCAGATTTCCTCATTTTAATATAATCCTATATACAAATCCTTGTCCCTATAAGCAAATCCCTTGATCTTTGCTTAGGAGGATAAAAGCAACTTGAACAAATAAAAGTGTCAGTCTCTGCTGCTGATAGATTCAAATACAAAATACGATGAGCGACATCACGCATAGCGCAGCCAGCGACAGCAAAAAACGGTCACAAACATACCTGAGGATCTCCTTGAATTAAGGAAAACAAATCCAGACCTGTAGGTCACAAAAGAAAGAGGAAACAGATCATTAACGGTGGTACGTGGTTACAGCGCTGACAGCGGCCCCTCCCACGCTGACTCACTCTGCATGTCTGTTGGGATGCTGGCCAGGGTGGACGGGTGGAAGGGGACTGCGTAGTCGGCCAGCGTGGAGGTCAGGTAGGACGGGTCCAGGGCCTGGACGTTGGGCACGCGCACGGTGGGCTGGTAGGTCAGCACGCTGAGAGGAAGAAGGTTAGCGGAACCGTCACTGCTGGAGTCTCATCGATACAGAGAACAGCTCATATTTTAAAAACTGAGGGGGCGTAAGTGATGAGCGGACACGAGCCCCCGCTGAAGCTGTGCAATGCACCCGCGCTGTATTTCACATACTTAAAAATGATGCACTTATTGTTTCTATATTTAGTTAACGCTTTGCTGCGTAAAATAAAGACGAAAAGAATGCAGCTCGATGCCGAACAACACCCTCCGCTAAATACTTTGGTTGTGGACGCGCTCTCCGGTGTGCGCGCACGTGTCTGGGCGATCGTGCCGTCCGCTAGCCCGCTACCGTAGCGACACAAGCGCTAAGCTATCGTTAGCTGCTGCGAGGAACGACTTCATCAGAGTGTGCAAAGTGTTTCAATTGGCTCAGGCGCCGAAAACGTGTGAGCTCACCCCTTCGCGTGCATCTCCTCGTTCTTGCAAATGTAAACGCAGCGCTTCTTCAGCGGAGGGTCCGAGTCCTCTTCGTCCGAGGAGGACGAGGAGCTCTCCAGGGTCAGGTCGATCACGTCGGCCTTCTTGGCGGTGCCGGACTCCGTAGAATGAGGCACCGCTGATGACTGCCGTAAGGGAGCCAAGGCTGGAGGACGAAGGGGAACAAATCATGTGTTGTGCGGTTCCCATGGAAACTGACTAGGCTCCAGCGGTCAGCATGATACAGTTATTGTTCTTATTGTGGGGCAGATTTAAACTGCTGTACTTTTCATACCGTGTACACCTTCCGCTGGTCGATAGGACCAATTCCAAGATGATGTACTTACTCTCAATTTTGGGAACCGACTGAGAGGACACTTTGACGGCCTCTTTCTTTGGTCTCATGGGACACCAAGTTCCGTCTTCCTGGAACTTGATCTCATCCACATCGGAGCAGTCGTTCAGGATCTCCAAGAACAAACTGAACAGAGAACCAAACACTTGCATCAATGGAAACATCTCTAAAGAAACTCTAGGATGGACTCCCTTTCTAGTCTCATTGTCGCAGTCTTTTGGGGGGAGTTTTGAGGGATGTGAGGCTTTTGGGACAGAGGATGTTGCATGTGCACAGACTGTAAATCCCTCTGAGGCAATGTTTGTAATTTGGGGCTGTAGAAAATAAAATGAATTGACATTAATTAAATGGATTATGATCATTGTGCGTTCCTCAGCTTCTGATCCACAAACCTGTTTTTAAGTCTCAACAGAAATGTCTGAGTTCATTATGCTGGAATTGTGCATTTTAAACCCTTTATTTACTGCTCCCATCAAGAATTTATTGCCCCCAATTCCAAATCTGATCTGACATTCAGATTTACGTGAATGTTAATTAAATACGTTTCCCATCCATAAGATAAACTTGACACATGTGCTGCTTGACCACAATCCAAAAGGCCCTGGTTCAAAACTATAAAGTTGATAAGCGTTATAGGGAAGACACATCACTCTGTCGGAGTTCTTGCTGATGCAGCACCATGTAAAAGAGTGACACTCCTTTCATCTCGTAAACAATCTTTGGCAGAGCGTCGATAATTTTGTCGGAACAGTTTTCTCACTCACACGTCCAGAGAGTAGAGGTGAAATATGGCAACTGGGCAAATTCACAGCAACGTTTTATAGATGTCCCTCCCATGTAGGGCGACTGGGGAGCACGGTCGTCCTCCAATCAGAGGGTTGTCGGTTTGATCCCAGGCTCTGCTAACCCGCACGTCAATGTGTCCTTGGGCAAGGCACTTAACGCAACGTTGCTCCTGTAGCTGTGACTACAGTGTGTGGATGTTAGTTACTGATGGCAGGTGTCACTGTGTGTGGTTCTCCTGTCATCAGTGTATGAATGGGTGTGAATGGGTGAATGATGTCATGTAGTGTTAAAGCGCTTTGAGTGGTCGGAAGACTAGAAAAGCGCTATACAAGTACAGTCCATTTACCATTTAAACCAACCAAATAAAAGATGGATGTGATGACCGCCACTGACCCGTCGATGATGAGACTCTCGTACGCGGCTTTCTTGTCGCACACGGGACAGATCCAGGTGGGCTTCTTTTCGTTCATCTGCAGGTAAAGGGCAGCGTCGAAACACTGCAGGTGGGAGCAGGTCACCGCCCGGCACGGCGCCGTCAGCCGCATCTTACCCAGCTGAGGGGCGACACATAAAGCAACACTTAATACAGTCTTACATGACATGTGAAGCAGTAGGTCTAAATATATGACTAAATAGACAAGCACAACATGTTCTTTCTTCTCATAGAGAAGCCAGATAGCTATGCAGCTAACGGTATCAAGTTTGACCACTAACTTGCTTGACATGGGGTCGATCAGAGGTGGGGAGAGAAGTTATTTTTTTAAACTCGATATAGAATATTATCCCAATTCCTCCGTGGCAACCTTGTATGAATATCCGTATGCCAAGAATGTTTTTTTTTTATGTATTACTATATACACTATTGATACAAATTAATGCATTTTTGGAAGCAATTCTTTTTTCAATCCACTAGATGGTGCTGAGTAAAGTCATTAACAGTTGGCTTGAATTGAGTGTGAAAACAAACAAATGTTTGTAATGTAACAAATGCAAATGTCTGTGGAACATAAAAGAAAAACTGCACGCCAAAAATGACCATTTGAATATCAATTGTTGTGGTTAAACATCGCACACGTTCAGTTAAATTCAGTTAAAGTTAAAGACTTTTCTCAGTTTTTGGATTCTTTCTTCACTGTGGGTTGATACCTCGAGAGAACGGTGAGTGATCTCCAGCTTCAGTGCTTCGCTAAATGTTATGTACTTGCTGTGCACAATGCATGCTCTAATGACATCTCCCTACAAAATGCAATCTAATCTTTACTCAGATTTCACCTTCACTCACCGGGCACATGAGTGAGACTCGGAGGCTTGTTGTGGCCACCTCGCTGTCCGGATCTGCTGTCAGCTTCTCTTTGACTGCAGCAGCGTTCAGGGGAAGGGGACAGAAAGAAATGATTCAACCACACGACACAAACAAACATATGAAGAAACTTCCCCTTCGGTGTACCTGACATCACCATGGGGACGACGCGCGGCGGCTATCGGCAAATGGCTGTGGCTGGATTTGTCCCTGTGTAATCGCATATGTGTGTCTACTTGACTTTAGGGTGTATTTCATAAAAGTGTTTTAAGTTTAGGTGTATAAAAAAAACACTGTGCTGTGGGCCGTGGAAACGGACTTTGGGTGTGTTTCCTTTTTAAGTAAAGAACCCCTGTGAGGTGTGTCTAATTCAGGGCGACAGTGAAGTGTCCTCTGTAGTTACTTAGCGCTCTGGAGTGGTCCGGGTTCCTGATGCCCTTCATCCTCAGCCTCTGCAGCAGCAGCGGTGACGTCAGCTGCCTCACCAGGTACACAGACATGGAATAGGTCTGAAAAAGAACAACGATCCGTGATGTCCAGCACAAACGTGTGGAAAAGAGAAGAGAGGAAGGAAAAGAAGAAAAAGATGTTGATGTTCTCACTTTGCCAATTTCAGGCGCCCATGTGACTGAAATCTGATTGGGGACCGCGGAGGAGAGTCGGACAAGAGAGGTGATGTTTAGAGATCTTCCAGGTCTCTTCTGTTCCACGCCGTTTTTCGGTGGCGGTGCGTAACCCTGGCGGAATAAGGGGCGTTGTTAGCGTTGTTAGCGTTGTTGCGGCCGAATGAAGGATTGGCCTCTATTGGGACTGTTCTGGAGTAAACTTACTGGCAGAGGGAAAAGTTTCCCATTAACCTTTATACAAAGACTGTTTGGGTAGTTATCCTCTTGAGGGCAACTCGTCTCTGACAAGCAAAACCTGACGACACAAAAAAAAAGAGAATTTAAGAGGATGATTCTAGAAAATCCTAAGCAGACTAGTACATAAGAATATAAAAAAGGTTTGAGTAATAGCCAAAGCAAAACCTCAGCAAAGTCAAGTTGAATATGAATGAGTTTCATTTGAACCATTTTCCTTAAATTAATTGAGTTCTACAAGGAAATGTAATGTTGTGTGGATAAAACGGTAGCATTGGACCGGTTTCTACCGGCAATATTATTGTGTTGGAATATGTGATATTATGATTATGGTTTCTCTTGATTACTGGAATTAATCTATTAGGCTCCATGTCTCGGGAGGAATTGAAATGACAGATCTTCAATCCGACATTCAGGAAGCATCAGCATCATCACATGGCTGAATGAAATGATGGTAAATGATGCGGTATTAAGTATTTAGTGTCTTCTGCTCTCCAGTCGAGACGGCATGCCTGAAACCTGGGATGTACCCTAGAAATAAACATCCCATCACCTGCAGATTACCTCACTTACTCGTGTAGGTAAAGCAGAGGAATCAAAGATTGTTTCATAACCAGCTGAAAGTTTATTTAACTAACATACATTTGATTTAGTTTGAGGTTCTATGTTTCTGCGAATGTCCGAATGTATTATTTCCAGGAGAGAAAGCTGAAGATTCTCACCTCAGCTGAATCTGAACCATATAGTCCCTTCGGCCACCTGGTAGAAAGTCCCTGTGAAACAGACCAGGTTAAACATACAATTACAACACAGTATTCTTCACATTTATCATATATGGACCTGGATGGGAGTGTTTTCCTCAGCATCAGCCCTACCTGGATATGCACACCTCCCGAACTTGCTGTGGCGTCAAGGCAAAGATGAAATATTTTTCTTGGTGGTGCCTCTGTGCAGGACTCGCTCCTGAAAACACAAATGCTGAGTGTTAGAGCACCAATACCATGAACTATGCCTCAAAACACACACAGCACAACTAATCATCTTTACACAGAGCACAGGGTTTACATGTGGGCGACTGTGGGTGAGTGGGGAACACAGTCGTCCTCCAATCAGAGGGTTGTCGGTTCGATTCCAGGCTCTGCTAACCTGCAGGTCGATGTGTCCTTGGGCAAGACACTTAACCCAACATTGCTCCTGTAGCTGCAACTACAGTGTGTGGATGTTAGTTACTGATGGCAGGTGTCACTGTGTATGGTTCTCCTGTCATCAGTGTATGAATGGGTGTG
This sequence comes from Gasterosteus aculeatus, assembly GCF_964276395.1. Lineage (NCBI taxonomy): Eukaryota > Metazoa > Chordata > Actinopteri > Perciformes > Gasterosteidae > Gasterosteus > Gasterosteus aculeatus. Next base: position 4,317,435 of record NC_135701.1, on the reverse strand, counting down.
AATGGGTGAATGATGTCATGTAGTGTTAAAGAGCTTTAAGTGATCGGAAGACTAGAAAGGCACTATACAAGTACAGTCCATTTACCATTACACATTAGGGTACTACATTGTTTTTGATAGTCTGCATTCAATCCCATCATGTGGCATCACAAAGGCTCATTGTGCTCTGAATGAGGTCATGTGCTTTACTAAAGACAGCAGCACTGGGAGGACATTCAACTCAAGGAAACTCATGGTGTCATATGTGATCATGATCCTTTTTAAGTTCTCGACTCGATCGCATTAACACTATATACTCATCGTACGTGAAATGACTTTTTATACACCTAATTATTTGGAGACCATAGACTTGCACGATATTTGGACATGACCTTGATCATTTTTACATTATTGAGTTACGTTAGTTACATTTTTTTGTTTATTTGTGCAGGTGGGGGGGGGAGGGTGACGAATCGAAGCGGCCGCGCATTCGTAGGGACTTTTCTGTTAGTCTCACAATAGTAAAGTCATCTGGGCTGAACTCTCACCCCGGGGCGAGAGTTTGACATATGTGGTGTAGGGGATTGGGGGTGCATGAATGGATGAAGAAAGGGATTAGCGGCCTAAAAAGTTTGGGAACTGCTGATCTAAGATAAATCGATTTTTCTTGTCACTCGTGTCCCTGCATCTGTACTGCACATTGTTTGCAGTTGTGTTTAGCTCCTTGAATATAAAATGAATTGCACTTTGAAAGGGTATACTTGCATTATTTGCTTGTATATTGTCATTGTATGAGGCCTAAAATGGTCTTGTAGCAGTTATTTCTGGGACCATCGATGGTCTGACAAAAACATTTCTCATGCCCGTCATATGGGAGGTTTGGTAAGACGGCTCGTAAGCATTCAAGGCAAATGCTGATGAACGACTACAGATTGGTCATTTAAAGATTGAAATAATGTTTGTGAACAATGTAACTCACTATCCACTACATCTTGGGCATTATTTCATCAAACGAAGGATGTTTCCCCATCGAAAGTGAGTCTGAAACTCATATGAGACATGATTGTGGAATCATATCCAGGAGCTATTTCTTGGCTGGTTGTATGTACACAATTTTACACATTTATGGGCTTTTTTTCATCACCATTGTGGTGAACAGCAAACGGTTATGTTATAATACTAAACCTTAAATTTGTATTTAAAATAAGTAATAATAATACGTTTTACAAAATAGTTTCAGCGGCTCTGTGTAATTATTTACAAACAAACAGAAGAAACAGACCTAGACTTGAAGGCTTGATCAGGACGTCCAGCACGTCATAGAAGGGCAGCGGCTTCATCTGCACGTCAGGGTGGACGGGGGGGACGAGAGGTGCCGGCTGCTGGAGATTCATGCTGAATTCCTCTTTGTTGTCGCGCCACATGTGGCTGTTTCACCGGACTAACGGGCTGAAGTCTGCGTTACTCAGCCGACTTCTGCAAACAGAGATGTGTGCGAGGTCACTAAGGCGGCCCCCCTCACATCAGAGGGCAACAGGGACTTCATGTAGGCCGACTCAGGGGCTGGGAAATGGGTACACAGAGACACAAAGCAGGTGATGAGCAGAGCACTCGCGCTGAGTCCCGGTCTGATCAGAAGACAGAGTCAGGTGTTGTTTTCCGTCACATTGTCAGACACTTCCCGAGCCACTGAGAGCAACAGGCTTTCGCTGCTTTTATCGTTATCTTTCAAACATGTTTTCAAAAGTGAGTCAGTTGGACATGCTGGATTTATTCTAACGCTTTTCACCAAAGATGAGTTTAGCATTACTTGAGAGGGTGCAGTTAGTGGCTCCTATAACTTGAGAAAGTAGCGGCAGGGGAGTGGGGCTTAGCGAAGGCTCAGCGCATGGCACAATCAGGAGCAAAGAAAACATATCAGTCCATCGCCTTTGACATACGCTTTTCCAAAATAAGGGCCGATGGGAGCAGGGACGTTGCCTCTAAATAGACCTGTTTTGTTTTTCCCAAAAAGCAGCGTTATGCTTATTTGATCATCATGGAAGGATTCCTCCATGTTTTGTTGTATCCCGGCTCTCGGATTAATTAATATAGGTTGATGTTGGACTTGAGGTCTTAACAGCTTGTCATTTTCAATGATTAAAACAAATGCGTTTCACGTGACAAGTCGTTCACATTGACCTAGTCAGCACACTGCGAGAAGGGAACGGACATGTTGGAAAGGTGCCCAGATAAAAGCCTTCATGCGAAAGGTGAAAGGTCAAATGTGACTGTCGCGTAATCAGTTGGCAGTGGTTGTTGCCCCGGTAACCACAAGCCACCTCAAGCAGCGTAACGTCACACTTTATCTGGGATCGGAAGCGCAAACGATCAACACAACTCACATTTGGATGTTACCCTACATATTGAGCGTTCACTTCAACAACGTAACGCGGAGGCCTTTCGATCAGTTCGATTAACGCTGTAAAACAACACGTTAATGACCGATTTCATCCGCAGCAATTCCACTTTGGGTGCTAAACAGACACGTAAAAGTAACGGCGGAGTTTGTGCATAACGCAACAATATGAACGGAGTATGTTATTAAATCGACGGAACAAATCGGCTTCCAAAACCTGTCCAGCTAACGTTAGCTATATAAAGTTGTGACATTAGAGACAGTTCAGCGTCTTTATGCTAGCCGAGTGTAGCTTCGTGTTATCAGCTGCATGGCATCGATCTCGCGCAGAGAACAATGGAGATCACGTCAGGGTTACTCGATAGCTTCAACCCCCACACGCTCATAGCCGATATATTTGGTAGCAACGACTGCTTAACTAGTTGTGTTTAAAACACAACTCAGTAATGTAATGGGTGCAGCAGGCTAGCAGGGGACCTATTAGCCGCGGCTAGCATTGAGGCTAACTCCTCTATCTATCTTACGTTGCGCCCTCGGCGTGCGCAGCGCTGCCTCGCGACAGCCCGTCGTCCGAGAGCGTCACGCGTCGACCACGTCGGTCCTTTCGAGTCGTGCTTACATGTTGCAATGTTGACAGAAAGTAAGACGCCGTCAATGTTTTTCTTTTTTGCCTACCCGAAACTCTCCGCCATCTTGTTGTTCCCGGGTCACCCCGCCCAGCGTGACTACTTCCAGGTGACGCCACAGCTGGAGGTGGAGGGTCGGGACCGGACGGGACCCCCTCCCTGCGCGCAGCGCCGCTCGCGCCAAAAATAAACAAACAAAGGAAGTGACCCGACTGCGAGAAGAGATTCAACTGGGCTGCAAACTCGTTAACGAAGCTGCTAGGTTTGTCAAAATGTGACTCTCGTGCAATAAAGAGTCTTTTTGCAGTGAAAGCAAGCGACACGTGACAATCTCCGTGCGTGACGTGCGCACAGTCCTTTCAAAATAAACCATCGTCTCCCAGAAAACATCCATATCACACAAGCAACATCCCAATGTTAAGTATAGTTAGTTACCAAAATCGCTGTCTCAGTACAACCATGGAAGGTAACGGTATTTATACTCAGGGTCCATATACTAATAAATGTTAAAAAATGTGCTTCAGAAATTTGAAGTGCTCCAGAATGAACGTGTGATTTCATGCTGTCATTGTTTGTTATTTTGCTTGGATATCCCAGATGAAAAGTATACTCGTAATATCATGTTACGTAATCAGTTACTACGAAGTGAATGTGCCCCTTTTAGCAGTTTGGTAATGGTTTTAAATTAAAATACAATAGTGTGACTGATATGCTTCTTTAATGGGAGATTGATATAAAAGTGTTCAATCCCAGTAGATGGCACTGTCCACGCAAACACTTCAGTAGCAGTACAAGTAGATAGATAGATAAGTACTTTATTGATCCCCTAGGGGAAATTCACAACCAGCTTGACTTGTACTAGTGTTGCAAAACAAATACATAGAATGAACACGAATGCCTTGTAGCACAAACATTTCTCAAGGAAACAATGATGGATTTAATCCCCCTTGATCAAGAAGATGAGCTGGAGCCCCAACTATTTTATTTTTCTGCTTCACATACTTAAATACAATACAATATCACAATAAATACATAAAAAGTCTCTGAGAGCGGTAAAGTCCTGTAATGGCTCATATTAAAAAAAAAAGACGTACAAAATCAAAAGATATAAAATGAATACAAGTTAAGTTAAAAAGTTAAGTTTAAAAGTGTTTTTGTGCCCATGATGAATGCCCCAGATGAATCCATTTAATGAATAAATAAATAAACTCATTGATTATTCAAAACAGTACTTTTCATACAAAAATGCTCAAAACTTCACATAATAACAGAGTGGGAGGACCGTGGCCATTTTGCTAAAAGACAAAACAATTAATTGTGAAAAAGCGTAATTATACAGGTGATGGCGCCGAGCTTCCATCTAAATATGTATTCTCATTACATCAAGCCACAAAACACAAAGTGAAGCACGACACTTGACCTTTTGCTGGTCTGTGACCCTGTTTTCTGTTGGATGAGGAACCATTGCATACATCAGGGTTTTGTCTGGAGCCCTGGCTTTAGAAATATTGTTTAAAAAAGGCATTTTCCCATTGTTGGCCATATCGGGGGAAATACATGTCCTCCTGTCCTGAATTCCACTACAGGCATTGCTGCCGTAGGAATGTGACAAAATGTGTGCCACTAAAACCATACGCAGGTGTTGTCGTGGAGAGTCGTGTGGGATTTCCCGCTGAACAGATAGAAAATGAATTGTAATGTTATGGGACAACTCTTAAATCATAGCAAATGGTGGAAGGCTAACACAGGGGATTGAGGAAAAAGGATATTTATTTACATAGTTTTGAAGGTCTGAAGACCAAATTGCAAACAAAAGGTAAATCTGACTAAATAAGGCCGTTACAGTAGTGCAGGTCACAGTTCCCCCCCATCCCAGTGTCTCTCTCTCACAGCATTTCAATACACGATCCTTCCAACTCAATAAAATACCTCCCAGGTGCAGCGGATTTATTTCATGGCCAACAGTATAGACTCTAAAGCTTTGAACTTAGGTGTTATATTGTGTGTAATTGTATGACTATGTAAGGCAAGAGCTCTTGTGCCTGTTGTTCAGAGAGTTGTCTTGTATTTTCCCTTTATTTCTAGAGCATAATAAATTCTGTCGGCCTGTGTATGGCTGTGTGTTGTACTGTCTGCATTTCTAATAAACAACAGAAATAATCTACAGTAATAAATATTATGTGTTTGGAAAAGGACCCACAAAAAGGCCCAAACCCTTTTCTGTTACGCAAACAATTAACTCAATACAGCAGCAAAGGGGGTAGTCCAATAGTTAATAAAATTAATAAACTGGTCCTACACTATGTAATTAAACAACAAGAAACTGAATATAACAAGTAGACTAGATTAAATGGTTGTATTTAAATTGTTGTACAGCTGCTTAGTCACATCTCATAATACAATTCTATAAGTGGCGTACACTAGGAATCAAAACGGTGAGATTATTTTATTGAAACTTTACAAAGCGACAGATTAACAGCTTGTTGCTCACAGGACTCCCGTGTGTGCATTTAGTGCAAATTCATGCTCATGCATCCGGGCATTTCCTGGGTACAAACACAAATACACACGCACTGCACGTGGATGGACAACATGCTCGACTTGACGTCATACATACAATGAACGGTATCTTCCTATGCGATTTTGAACACAGCCGAGGCACATATTCCCCGCGCGGTGTATTCTGGGAAGACACAGCAGTTTCAAGATGGCGGCGAGCAGGAGGCTGGGCAAGGTAAATCTCCCGAACCCGATATTTTCTTTATATTTGTACTGTGTGAAGGCGCACTCGCGGCCGCTGGACGGTTTCGCCTAAACTTAGACGAGGTCATGTCGTTTCAAGAGTCACGCGTTGCCGGTCTTCGGATTCAACCTTAACGTTGTTGGAAACGAGAGGTCACTACTGGCCAACCAGCTAACGTTAGTCGGCCAAATATTACCTTTGCGCACCGGTAAGTTAGGCCAAAGCTTCGAGAGGAAGCTCCTCCGGGAGGCGACCACGCAGCTTATGCGCCGTTCGCCAGCCGAATGTAGTGTTTGTGCGGCTGCGGGTTGTGTCGCCGAGGGGGGGGATTCTTTTTTTTTATTGTTTTGGCCGACGTAAGCCCGCGACCGATTTTCCACGGCACAACACGGCTAATCAGCTAACGCGTTAGCCCGAGAGATCTTCGCTGCGTTTCAGCTAGCTAACGTTAGCCAGCTAGCGGCGGCCGAACTCGCAGTTAGCCCGGTCTGGAAGTTCGTCACGGCGGCGGGTGAGACGGAACTCCACGGCCCGCGTTCTGCATTGGCGGTGCGCGTGTTAAGCGTCACTTCGGGACGGGACGTGGGGTTTTCCAGACAATAATTCAGCGTGGCTTTGTACAGGAACTGGTCACGCGACAAGCGCAGCGGTGTTAAGATTCAACGTCAGCCGGCATACCGGAATAAGGAAATACGATGGAAGCGGAGTAAAGCGCTGCCCTGTTTCACGGATCAACATCGAGGCCTTAGTTTAGGCCTCGATGTTGATCGCAATTACCAGCTGGTGTAAAAACGTGCATCATATAATTACTCGAACGGGAAGTGTCGGACTTTACACGGCAGATGTCAGTGTAATAACCCGCCTCCTTCTGACCGATCCCACCCAGCCCCGCTGTCCTCATGAGATACGGAGGATGACTACACACTATTCCATAGACAATCACCTACTTCTCCGTAGGCTGAAATTATAATAAAATAACACTGAAAGACGTATTATATTGGTTAAAATTGTCCACCAAATTTTGGAAATGTAATATGAGCCTGTTGGTATCCTATTTATTTGATTATTTATATATATATATATATATATATATATTATATATCACTGTTGTGGTTACCATATCATTAGTGTGTGTATATAAGATATGGTAACTAACCAACTGTGCGGTTGTGTGTTGTTTACAGTCTGGTCATTTATTTTTATTAACAGAAAAAGAGCAATTTTATTTATTGATTCCATGGCACATTCTCTGCCACAACTTAGACGCATGTGCGCTACCTTCTTTACATGAGCTGAACCCACACGCCTCAGTGCTGCTCCCCTTGTGCCTGTATGCCAAAAACAACTGGTGAAAGTCACTAGCACAGCAAAAAAAAAAAACGACTCATTAAAACAAAAAAGATTGGGTCCCTCTTCACCTACCTGCCTTCGAGCTAAACTGCTGCGAGGCCCAGCTAGAGTTGTCAGTCAGTAATTACTGGAGGTGTCGGAGTGGTGGGCGGGGTGCACCGGGTCCGATTCCATGAACGTTTTTCCCTTCTGTAACTTTCGCTGTCTGCTTGCTTTCCCAGGAACTTGACGAGATTCGCAGGTCTGGAATGAAAAACTTCAGAAACATTCAAGTCGAGGAATCAAACCTGTTGTCATGGCAAGGGCTCATCGTTCCTGTGAGTAGCCGCTCCTCGTTCCTCCGTCTTATCTGCCGCCCGTCCACCTGCGCTTCCCATCGGTTGACCCTCTCTGTGGTTGTTTTTTCTATTTCCGCTTGCAGGACAACCCTCCTTATGACAAAGGCGCGTTCAGAATCGAAATCATCTTCCCCACGGAGTATCCCTTCAAGCCCCCCAAGATCACATTCAAGACAAAGATCTATCACCCCAACATCGACGAGAAGGGCCAGGTGTGCTTGCCTGTGATCAGTGCAGAGAACTGGAAGCCTGCCACCAAAACTGACCAAGGTATGTGTGTGTGTGTCTTTTTATCCTGCATTGCAGTGTTATGATAAGTGATTTTTACGTTAAGTTTTAGTATAAACAGGGTTGCATTAGTCCCTTACTTCAGTAAACTGAAAAAAAACATGAGCACTGGAAGATATTTACTACAAAAGTAGATTTAAGACCTCTATTCTCAAGCATCCAGAAACCGATGCTTTTATTCATGAGCGGTTTGTGGCGCCTGACAAGCTCTGATCGATCAGCCAGTCTCTCCAGTACCAAACTTTGGTTTATGGGTCGGATTGTGGTCACTACAGCGAGATGTTCAGCTCCATGGGAACCCCCCCAAGATGACAGCAGATAACGTTGGGCGCTTTCTTTCTTTTTTATTCCAACAAGAGGCGTTTGGGGCTTTCCTGTCTCATCATTTCTCAAAGCATACACCGCTATTTTATTCTGTTATCACAAATTCCGGCAGTACACCTGCCTCGTTTTTTTTACTCTAACTCTTTATCAATTGACTTTTCTATCACTTCAGTACACCGTCATAGTGGGACAGAAAGCCATGTAGTGTTTGAACACTAACGAAACGCGTCGCTCTGTTCGAGCGTTCCAAGTCTTTGTAGGGAGACACGTTGTTCACGTCTAACTGGATTTCCTTGGTTGTGTGTGTTGCAGTAATTCAGTCTCTCATCGCGCTGGTGAACGACCCCCAGCCGGAGCATCCGCTCAGGGCAGACCTAGCAGAAGAATACTCAAAGGACCGTAAAAAATTCTTGAAGAACGCCGAAGAGTTTACAAAGAAATACGGAGAAAAGCGGCCAATGGACTGATCAGCTGACGAGCGTGTAGCCCCCCCTCTCTGTCTCTCTTTCTGTCGCTCCCCCCTTTCCCCACACACCCTCCCACCCATCCCCCCCCCTCCTCTCACCTGCCCCGACCAATTACTTTCTCTCGCCCCCCCCCCACCAATCCTCATCACCCCGCCTCCCCTCACAACCACCACACGATCCTCCCTGCAGTCCCTAAAGCCGCCCAGCTGAAACCGGGGGTGGCGGCAGCCTCCGCCTCCCTCCCTCCCCCCCCCATCCAGGACTCTCTGTGGATCAGACAGCTTCCACCCTCCCCTCTTGACTTCAGCTCCTCCTTGGCCAAACTCCTCCAGACCATTTCCAACTTTCTACTCTTTTCTTAATGGGAAAAAATGGGTAACGAAAGGCTAAGGAATAGTTAGATGGCAAGTCGAAGTAAAATGTAATCTCTTTTCCTCCGTCTAAGCAACTTTGTGTTGAATAGAGCTAGCCTAAACTTTATTTTTTCATTTTTTGCATTGCAGGAAAACCGGTTTATACTTTCTTCTTTTTCTGCCCCACCGTCAATCTTTAAAGCTTAAAAAACCTAAACAAAAAAAAGACGCCTAGTGTTACTGAAATAAGAAAAGCTGTAGGTAGCACCCGGAGGGTGCGTGGCAACTGAAACGTTTGCCGTACTCACCTACGCTGCTTTTAGACATGCCACCAGTTTGTAACACACTGAGCAGAAATGAAACAATGGCAGGCCGTAAATTTAGCTCTTAAGATTCTTTATTGTGGAAATGAGAGAACCATATCAGTTTCCAATCACAATACGTTTTTCTTAATATAATTTTGCCTTCTCCATTTTGACAACTGATGCAAATACAATTGGTAATTGTGGGGAAAAGTCCCTTTGGTTGATTAGAATCTGCAACGCATGTATCCCGCGATCAGGCAACACCCCGCCCCCCACATGTAACCACGTTAGATACAGAGCCCTTTACCAGACGGACTGTCAGCTGGCCAGCTGCAAAGGGACCTACTCGTGGAGGGGGAGAGGCCGGAGGAGGTTGCACTTAGCTGGAATGCTCAGCTCCTGGAGGCGGTCCTTTAAAAAAAACAAGCACCTTGAAGGCAGCTGGGAGAGGGCTGGCTAGGACACGGGAAAGGGGACTGCAGTGGCCAAAAAAACAACACCATGTAACAGCTGTTTGATCTGGTCCCAATATTGTTTCATAATAAAGATGGCAAACCATTTGGCCTCACTGTCTGCCTGGTAGTCAAGTGGATGCTGCTCATGTTTGACATAACCTGTTTTTTGTGCTGAACCCATGAATGTGACTAGAAATGTTGCATTATAAACCAAGCGGAGCTTCAAATATAGACTCCTGCACCGGGACTCTCGCTAGATTGTCGACCTTTGGTCGTTCTTTACCTTGGAACCTCTTCTACTATTCTGGAACATAAATATGTATTAAGTGGAAGAAAATGATTGTCATTTTTAATTTACCCTCATTTTAACAGTAAAAGATCATGCATCATAATCTTAGACAATTACTCTGTCATTGACCAAGGGATCAAATTGATGAACGTAATTTGTCACCTCCCAGCCAAAATGAAAAAGTATTACTTTATTATTAAAGTACTGCAGAAATAGTCAGACATCAGATTTGTTAGCTCGAACAAATCAATTAAAAAAAGTTTCAATAAAATTTATTTCAAATGCCCAGGTACTGGCTGTAAATATTAGTGTTAAAATAACACCTTCCGTGACACACATTTGGCACTTTGATTCGATTAGTTCAGTACTTGTACTATACAGTCCTGAGATTTTTGGTAGTTATTTCACCACACAAATACATGACTTCCATCACCTGGCAGCATTATGCCCCTTTAACGACATTTTACACACTAATAGAGGCAATATACAACACATAAAAAACACTGACAGTTAAAAACTCAGGATCAGATAAACTGAACTCAAAGTGAGCTCACTTTCTGCCAACATTCCTTCTAGCACAGGAAAACCGGGTGAACAGGACTCACGTGACTAACGGGAAGCCAAAGTGCAAGCAGGAAGTAGCTCCTTCATTAGCACCGCCTTAAACGACATTAGATCACACTCGCCATTGTTAATGTTACATACCACCATCAACTAAGTTAATCATTTATTAGTCGGCATTAAAAACAACTACAGCGCTCTTCGAGTTTTTGCTTTTAGGAACCCTCTCTAGAAGAAAAAAAAAAAAAGATGCGCCTTTTGTTACAGAGACGAGTCCATTCTTGTAGCAGTTTGAGGTTCATTGAAAACGGACATGAACTAGGAAAAGTGACCTCAGTAAAGTGCAGATCTCCGCCGTAATGTAGCACTAAGGTGGTTTTACACGCCAATTAAAAAAAAAGAAGACAACTTGTCACCGGACACGAGAAGACGTGCCTGGTTCCGTTTGTCATTTGCTAACCGAACCCTAAATAATGGCTTATTTAAAGGGTGCAACCTGAAGTCGTTGGTCACCTACCGGACGGGAAAGAGTAACAGCACCAAGTGTGAATCACTGCCACGGAGCGGCGCTCCAGCATAAACACGATGATGTGGACGGTCCAGCAGCGTGCGAGAGTGGCCATGGACAGATGCACAAACGCACACATGATCCCCTGGTCGAGATCGAAATTGTACCACATCATTTTGAATTGTCAGCATCCCGGTTTTGTTTTCTTTCTCCCGGGACACAGGGAGGGGCCCACATTGCATACTCATGATTAGGGCCCCCGATTTAAGAACGCGTCAGTCAGAGGAGTCAGGTCCTTGAAGGAGCAGAGCTGCACCCCCTCCCGGCGGTACAGCCCCTGGAGGGCCGGGTCTCGGAGCACGCTCAGCTCATGCTGTCTGTCCGCCGAGCAGGAGAAGTCATCGGGGCCCTCCCCGCAGCCTCCGTCCAGGGGCTGACTCGGGTAGCCCGGGTGGACCATGAGCTCCGCCGTCACCGCGGGGCGGTCGGAGCCTGAGGCGCCGCCAGAGGCCGGGCTGGAAGAGGCCGCCGCCTCCAAGGCTTGGCCGATGGCCCTCTCCAGGTTGGGTACGGACATGTTCTGGCCCATGGTGGTCAGCCCCAGGTACACGTCTGGCCACCTGTGGACATGGAAGACGATGTTTGTCGGTCATCGAGCAGGCGGGGGGGGGGAAGCAAATAATTCGCTCACAACGCCGGAGGCGCTGTGACCAGCAGCCACATGGGTTTAAAATCTGGTTCACACTAAACTTATCAAACATTCACATGATACTTCGGTGACCGAAGTGTACAGCTCAGTCCAGGTTGGGTGTTTTGCGTCCTATTTGTGCCTCAAATCGTAATCAATGCAACCAGTAACATTTCTATGTCAGATAGTATTGTACCGCAATATATTGTCCTCTAAAGAAAAGCACATAGTGAGTAGTCTTGTTAGGTGCATCACTTATGTAATCCCTCGGTTATTTGCAGGACTGAATCCCCATCTGTGATTGATGAAAGGAACCTTATCAGATCTAATGGGATTTAGAAATTCATCCATCTGTGTGCCATGTGTTTACATGATAGAAAATGATGTGTCTCATATCCATACCTGATCTCTCCTGCAGATTGACTTTACAGCTCTGCGATACCACCTAATTAACGTAACTAAAATTCTGCGTTGCTGCGTTTTCATCCATATCTAAATAAGACAAGGATCTTTTGGTTGTATTGGGCCGCATCCATAAACTCCTGAAACCCCTTCTCCTTTGTGCAAAGAAAGCAGCAGACCTGATTCCGTAGCGGGCGAAGACCGGGATGGAGTCCAGAGCGTCCTTCTCCACCTGTGCGTAGAACCTTTGGAGGTGTGCCGGCAGCGCTGGGCAGCTGTGTAGACCCGTCTCCACTGGAACACGCGTGTATGGAATCTTGAAGTCTGCCAGGACCTCTGCAAACACCTCACGCACCCCTGCAACAACAGAGTAAACCACATCAATGCTCCACGCCCAGGGGCACTGATGTCATTTCATCCATTTAATGTTGTCATGGCCACAATAAAGAAGCTGGTCATGCATCAGCAACACTTAACACAATTGCTAGTTTTTAGTCCAGCAACAGAAAATCACTGGCAACCTTTTTGATCACTAATAGCATTAGCATTTTTTTTTTAAAGCTAATCAGTTCTGCATACTGACGTTTGAGTTCAGAGTACAGTTATTGTCTCCAACAAGACCGTATGTATGTGGGCTTGATCAGCCCAATAAGTCTTGTGTTTATTTATGACTGTATTCAATTACCTACCGTGGTTGCAGTAAATCACATTAAAATGTTTATTGACTGCTGACTCCTCTTATCTGGCCGGCACGTGCCTCAAGTGCCTCAGCAACTGCTTTAGTTTGGCCTCTTGTGTCACCTACGGAATACAACATTTCTATTTCCACGCATTTAAGATCATGTATGTATGACTAGCACTTAGCGGATGACTAAACCAGCACCGACTGCGATGCAACGCCTCCCCGTGTCCGCATGGTGGTGCACCTTCTAGCTGCATAGATTCAAATAATCAGACCGGTTGATCGAGTCATGCAAGAGAAAACCGAATGTCTTGTTATTTGTGTTCATTCAATAAATGATATTTCTGACATTAGTACTTTTTTCATATTTAGAAATGTGAAGCTGCTTGAGGCGTGTGCTGTACAGTAGCAGATCACAGATGTTGGCATTTATTTGGGTTTTTCCCCTCTGCATTACCTGGCAGCACGTGGACGTGTTGGTGTCCGTCCATGTGGAGCGGCAGGTGACCGGTCAGTTCCCGGAACAGCCCGACTTGGGCCCTCAACTCGAGCTCCACCTGGGAAGGAAAATGACACAAAGACACAAGGAGGTTACTGAACTGCAGAGAGACACGACCGCTTCTCCGCAGAGCAACATTTATTAGTTAGGAAGACACAAGTTGCCCCGACGAAGGTTTCCAATCGACACATGTTGTGACACTGATCAAGTGTGTGCTGATATTTGCATTTGTAGTCTGGATTGTCTGTCACTACAAACACAGGTGAACTTGTGCTTACAGTTAAAGGTGACCTGGGCTTTGCCCAAGTCTTGTATTTGATACACTGCCGATTTTGCAGGTTTTCCCACTTACAAAGAATGTATGAGAACGATTTTTTTCATATATTATTTTGCAAGTTATTGCACGAATTGTATTGGAGTAAGTATTTGATACATCAGAAAATCCCAACTTAATATTTAGTACAGAAACCTTTGTTTGCAATTACAGACATCATGTTTCCTGTAGTTCTTGACCAGGTTTGCAAACACTGCAGCAGGGATTTTGGCCCCTTCCTCCATACAGCCACTTCTTCGGCTGTGTGTTTCGGGTTGTCGTCATGCTGGAAGACCCATCTTCAACGCTCTTACTGAGGGAAGGAGGTTGTTGGCCAAGATCTCAGGATACACAGTCCCATCCATCCTCCCCTCAATACGGTGCAGTCGGCCTGTCCCCTCTGCAGAAAAGCATCCCCAAAGAATGATGTTTCCACCTCCTTGCTTCATGGTTGGGACGGTGTTCTTGGGGTTGTACTCGTCCTTCTTCCTCCAAACAGGGCGAGTGGAGGTTAAACCAAAAAGCTCTACTTTCCTCTCATCAGACCACATGACCTTCTCCCATACCTCCTCTGGATCATCCAGATGCCATCCATCCATTGGCGAACTTCAGACGGGCCTGGAGATGCGCTGCCTTGAGCAGGGGGACCTTGTGTGCGCTGCAGGATTTTAATCCATGACGGCGTAGTGTGTTACTGATGGTTTTCTTTGAGACTGTGGTCCCAGCTCTCATTTGACCAGGTCCTGCCGTGTAGTTCTGGGCTGATCCCTCACCTTCCTCAGGATCATTGATGCCCCACGAGGTGAGATCTTGCATGGAGCCCCACACCGAGGGATATGCATCGTCATCTTGAACATGTTCCACTAATTGCAGTTGTTGTCTTCTCACCAAGCTGCTTGCCTGTTGTCCTGTAGCACGTCCCAGCCTTGTGCAGGTCTACCATTTTATCTCTGATGTCCTTACACAGCTCTCTGGTCTTTCCCCTTGTGGAGAGGTTGGAGTCTGTTTGATTGAGTGTGTGGACAGGTGTCTTTTTATAACAAGTTCAAAAAGGTGCAGTTAATACAGGTGATGAGTGGAGAACAGGAGGGCTTCCTAAAGACAAACTAACAGGTCTGTGAGAGCCAGAATTCTTACAGGTTGGGAGGTGATCAAATACTCATGTTATGCAATAAACTGCAATGTAATTTTTTCAAAATCATACAATGTGATTCTTTTTGCCGCTAACAGGCTCAGATTGGGATTTTAAGTAAAGCAACATTATGGAAAAAAGGATGCACGTTATGGAGTCCTGCTCAAACAAACATTTTATTATTCATCACAAATGGGACTGCACGATAACAATAAGATAAGATTTTGGGTGTCATCAATTCTCATTGTCACCAAGCGTTCGGTGACTTTCTCGATGACCACTAATGTTGGTCACGGAGTTCCACAAGGTTCTGTGCTTGGACCGATTTTATTTACCCTCTATATGCTTCCTTTGGGCAAAATTATCAGAAAACGCCGCATAAACTTCCATTGTTATGCAGACGATACTCCACTGTATCTGTCAATGAAGCCAGAAGAGACGGACCAGCTTGTTAGACTTCAAGAATGTCTTAGAGACTTGGATGACCTGCAACTTGCTAATGCTAAACTCAGAAAAAGAAAAAAAAAAGTCAGCTGTCGCGTGATACAGTTTCTATGGATGGAATTGCTCTGGTACCCAGCAGCACCATCAAGAATCTTGGATTTCTCTTCGACCAGGATACGTCCTTCAATTCTCATATAGAGAAGACTTCAAGGACTGCCTTTTTTAAGCTATGGACTATATCGAAAATCAGGATTATCAAGTGATAATAGAAAAAGGAAAAATAGTTAATGCGTTTGTTACTTCCAGACTGGATTACTGTAATTATTTGTTATCAGGCTGCTCTTGTAAATCTCTTAAGCCTCTCCAGTTGATTCAGAATGCTGCAGCACGTGTATTAACAAGAACTAAGAAAAGGGATCATATCACTCCTGTATTAACTTCTCTGCACTGGCTCCCTGTTAAATCAAGAATAGATTTTAAGGTACTTCTCCTCAGCTTGTAACACCATATTGCCCTACAAGGCAGCTGTGCTCCATAGATGCTGGGTTATTTGTTGTTCCTATGGTTTTAAAAAGTAGGCTGGGGGCCAGAGCCTTCAGTTATCAAGCTCCTCTTTTGTGGAACCAGGTTCCACTTTCAGTCCGGGGGGCAGATTCGGTCAGCTTTTTTAAAGTAAAACTTAGAACTGTCCTCTTTGATATTGCTTCTAGTTAGGCTGGCTCAGGTTAGCCCGGACCAGCCCTTAGTTAAGCTGCTATAGGCTTAGACTGCCGAGGGACTTCTTAGGACACACCGAGCTCCTCTCTCACTTTCACCTTCTACAATAATCCACGTTTTATTAATGCACATGACTAATTCAGCTTCTCCCCCTGGTCCTGACTCCTGCCTGGCTCGTGGACACCTGCCACTTCCAACACCATTGATATTCCCATTTCTATTGCTGTAAACATTAATGCGCATCACTAACTTTTTCTTTCAAGTATTTGTGCTTTCTTGCCTCATAGTTTCAATGGATCATGGTTCAATCTGAACCCTGTTCCTGCCACCTACCGTGGCCCTGCTGACACCTGCTACTCCTATCATCATCATCATCATCATCATTTGAAATATTAACCATATTATTATTACTGTCATAAACCAACATTACCCTTTCCTAAAGTCTTTGTGCTTACCCTCCCCACAGGCTTCTGTGGATCTGACGGTGGTTGTCCCTGCAGTGGACCTTTAGACTTGTTTTTGCCAGAGTGAAGTTTGTGTTGTCTTTGTGGTTTCTTTCTTTTGCCTCCAGCCAACATGCGACAGTGGCTATAGACGGGTGAATTCACGGTTTCGGATTAAACAAAGCATGAGCTTCAGCTCGTATTTTCCCCTAAATCTTAATGGAGCATGCGCAATGAACACACAATGACGAAGATGATCGCCAATGAGGCGTGGGAAGGGTCAGTGTACCTGCCACATGCCGAGCTGACCCCTCTCCAGGGCCTGACGGAAGCCCATCTTCCCACGGAAGAAGCCGTGCTGGTTGGTCAGTGTGGAGGCCTGCTGACACACCGGAACGCCTTCGGACAGGTTGGCGTGGAGGCCGATGGGAATGCCGTGCCTGACACAGAGAAACTGTCAGTTTTAGCGCTCCTCAGAATGGTGCATTGATGCGTACTCGCCGCTCGTTTACTAAACTGGCATCAGAATGCTATTGACACAGTCATGTGAGGCAGTAAAAACCATCACCCCCGCCAGTCTTTACTCTTTACCTGAAGCCTCAACGGTACTTATTTTTTTAAATCGGCCACCTTTTTGCCAGGTCCGCTGCTTCTTTGGCAGCACAGGCGTTAACCAGCAGCGACACATTGGAAATGCCTCCAGCCTGGAAGCAGTCCACGATCCCCTGGTTCCTCCTGGAGCAGTAGCCAAAATCATCTCCCGTCACCACTAGCATCACTCTGGGCTGAGGCATTATTGCTGCTCTCTATGGACACACACGCACAAAACGATAGTCACGCATCATGAGGGCGGCCAGCTGTGGCCTGAGATACTGGAGGTTATTATAACAGAGAAGATAATGTAGGTTCTTATAAAACAGGGAGAAGCCGCAGGAACCTGAAGGCCCCACTGAGCCTGCAGGTGTCGAGTGCAGGTGGATTACTCAAATCATTTTTTTCAATCATTATTCTGGCATCCAACGAGAACCAAAGCAAGAAGATTGAGATGAAAACATCACAGTTTAGTCCCATGTTGTAAATCAAGCGCACCCTTTCTTTACAGACTGGAATGTGTTGGGCAAAATGTTGAATATATATTTAGGAGTTTGGTTATTATTTCTATATTTGATCAAACTTGTATTGGTCTGATGCATTTTTGAATGTTTTATACTTGGATTTATTAGCCTTCTGCAGGTTGTGGAAGTGCACAGAAATGACAACATAGTTTACCGTATGTGCTCATTTTATTTGTTTTTACTTTATGTATTATGATATTGTAACACTTTTTTACAGTGGAATTATGCTGTGAATTAGGGGAAATCAAGAATTGTGATTGTGTTTAATATTCATGAGCTCAATTTTGATTGGTCAGTTTTTTAATTTCTACAGAATTCACCAAAGGTGCTGATGAAATAATTGCTCACTTGGATATTTACTCATAACTGATTAATAGAAAACCTTTTTTCATTATTGCTGCAGACAGAATAGTAACACCAGTGGAGTGAAAGAAATATACAGCCAACAATTCTGAAAGTAAAAGAAAAACGATTTAGAACCGATTCTTCTACAATGTAAGCAAATGAGCCCATATTTGGTAAATAGAGGTTAGCCTTCATTTCTATGTTAAGAACGGAAGAGAAAAAATAATTGATTGATTGAATTAACAAATCAGCTGGGGGAAGTTTCCGGGTGATTTTAAATAAAATGTTATTCAAATTAATAATTATCCCATGACGTTTCATGCAAATTAAGAACAAAAGAGACATGTCCCGGAGTACAGTTGTGGACTGGAGACATGTCGCAGAGTACAGTAGTGGACTGGAGACATGTCCCAGAGTACAGTAGTGGACTGGAGACATGACCCTGAGTACAGTAGTGGACTAGAGACATGACCCAGAGTACAGTAGTGGACTGGAGACATGTCCCAGAGTACAGTAGTGGACTGGAGACATGTCTCAGAGTACAGTAGTGGACTAGAGACATGTCCCAGAGTACAGTAGTGGACTGGAGACATGTCCCGGAGTACAGTAGTGGACTAGAGACATGTCCCAGAGTACAGTAGTGGACTGGAGACATGTCCCGGAGTACAGTAGTGGACTGGAGACATGTCTCGGAGTACAGTAGTGGACTAGAGACATGTCCCAGAGTACAGTAGTGGACTGGAGACATGTCCCAGAGTACAGTGGTGGACTGGAGACATGTCCCGGAGTACAGTGGTGGACTGGAGACATGTCCCAGAGTACAATAGTGGACTGGAGACATGTCCCGGAATACAGTAGTGGACTAGAGACATGTCCCGGAGTACAGTGGTGGACTGGAGACATGTCCCAGAGTACAGTAGTGGACTGGAGACATGTCTCGGAGTACAGTAGTGGACTGAGATATGACCCCGAGTACAGTAGTGGACTGGAGACATGACCCAGAGTACAGTAGTGGACTAGAGACATGTAGTGGACTGGAGACATGTCTCGGAGTACAGTAGTGGACTGGAGACATGTCCCAGAGTACAGTAGTGGACATGTCTCGGAGTACAGTAGTGGACTGGAGACATGTCCCAGAGTACAGTAGTGGACTGGAGACATGTCCCGGAGTACAGTAGTGGACTGGAGACATGTCCCGGAGTACAGTAGTGGACTGGAGACATGTCCCGGAGTACAGTAGTGGATTGGAGACATGTCTCGGAGTACAGTAGTGGACTGGAGACATGTCCCAGAGTACAGTAGTGGACTGGAGACATGACCCGGAGCGGATCGGTAACATCTTGGAAACATCTCGGATGCAGCAGCCTCACGCAGCCGGCCATGACTCACAATTACAGATTACACGGATTACACAACGTGACGCTCTTCCGAGCGGTGATGTTGGTCACGGACACGTTACACGAGGGGACAAAGACGACCCGGTGAGTCGCACGTGTTTTCCTCCCACCTGAACTATTAACGGGGTGTTTTAAAGACGACACCGCTTCTATTCGCCGGCTTAATCTGCCCTCTCCCTCGCTTCCCCGTTAACGCGATACCGACGCGTTGGCCGCTGGAACGACAGCGTGGTCGCTTTTACCGACGGACATGAAGTCTTACCCATCCTGCTACACGCGCCTGTCCATACGTCTCCAGAGAGGACACGAAACGGTGGAACCGGTACTTCCGACAAGCAACGCGCATCGGCGCAGTCCGCAAGAGACTTTACCGGGAGACGACGCCCTCTGCCGGCGACAGGACAGACTTCAAAATAAGACGCGCGATGTACTCTACAATGTACATCTTTACAACTGTAAAGTGGGGAGTCAAGACATATTTTAGTTGAATCATCTCTTGCAAACACGGTTCATGGGTGTATATATATATATATATATATATATATATATATATATATATATATATATCATGATTAAAACTATCTATTATTTTTGCTCAGTCCCGTTATTTAGCAGCGAAGCAATATATACACGAAAGGTGTCTTGATTATTAACTTTGAATGAATACTGTTCATGTAATCAATAACTTTTATTTTGAAAACATGAAACCGGTACGGAAGTTGTTTTTGTCCGCAAAGGGTACGTCATCCTCTTTAACCAGAAACGTAACAGCGTAACGTTAAATCCCTTCAATCAATTAGTAAAAACATAAATATGATCTGATTTACCTTTTCCATAAGTTTCTTCTCCTGGTCAACAAATAAATAGACGTTACGTTGTATGTAAACAACACAGACTACGGCGACACAAGTGGCCTTTGTAGAACGGTTCAATGAAGTCTCCAACAAAACTTTATATGAAAGCGTTGTCATTGCGTCACCAGAACCATCTGGTCCGGACTTAATGTACCTACCGTGTCCCTGCGAGAACAGCTGAACATCGTGCAGTCAACAGCCTCACTGCATGCGGGGACACACACTGCCGTGTGATGACAAAGAAGTGTGCACAGGTGTGGCTTCCACCTGGTGTTTGGTCTAAAAGGTCATTCCATTGAGTTCCTGTCTTTTCTTTACAGCACTCGATGGATACGGTCTAGTCTTTATTTATATGCGCCGCAGTTCAACCAAAAAGGGAGATCGCTCATCTGTGGGACTTTAACCAGCATCTGTTTGACCGTCTAGATAACAATCTCACAGTATTGCCACACAGTATTGCCTTCTCCTGCTTAGAAGAGTGGGCATATTTTATTCTATTTTGAACTGTGTGCTGATCAACAGATCTACAAGAAACAACACATTCAGTGATTTGACTTAACAGAACATTAGACTATTATCCTAAAACAGAAAGTTCTTGAAGCAGGTTTTGATATTAGGAATCGAGAAAGTTAAATAAAAAAAAACTAATTGGAAATGCTGGAGAGGATGAACAGACCAGCAGGGGCATTCAAAAGGTACTTTGTCTGATGGTACAGGTATCGCATCGCTTCACAGTACGTGAAGTTCCCCGTCTACTATATTGACTCCTGAAAGATGTGTAAATGGCACAAATTGTTGGCACAAATTATGCTTTATGTGTAGTGTGATTTGTGCCTAGAAGAGGCTTCATAACGTCCGTCCGCCAACGGGTAACACCACGATGACGTCTGTGCTTTAGACATGGAAACAGAACCCCAGCAGCCGTGTAGTTCTCACTAGGGCAACGCTAGTGTTCCCCAGTGGCCATTTATTTACAAAAAATGACGACATGAATGCAGCACCACGAGTGCTTTGATTAACACTAATCTGCAATGGATTAAAGTCCCGTGACGGGTGATTTTTTTTCTTTGTCATAATATGGTTGTGACAGTCCAGCCGGCGGCCCCCGGCCCGGCCAGAGGGGGGCATCTAGTTGTTGTCCTTCATCCACTGCTCGGTCCACTGAACCAGCTGCTCCAGGTTGCGCTCCAGGTCCTCGGGGGTGTCGCTGGGCAGCTGGTGGACGATCTCCTCGCTGTAGGCCTCCCTGGCCTCCTCGTAGATGGTCTGGAAGATCTCGCACTGCACGTTGTCCTGCAGCTTCTTCCCCGTGTAGCCCCTGGGGGGGGTCACACGAGAGGTCAGAGTCCACGTCAGGCGGGAGGGGGAAACAAACAGTGACTACTTGGTTCACGAGGGGAGTGTTTCACTTACTTTTATGGTAAAGGATGTCGCTTAGGAAACTTTTAGGGGTTAGACTATCAAGTGTGGGTGGTGGGCAGGATTTATGGAGCAGAAAAGTTTCTTCAGTAGTATTTTTTATGAGTAATCTCAAGTATTGCTTTTGAAAACCTGAACTGATCAAAATTCTGTAAAACGAATTATCAGAAAGATTCCTTCCAGAAATAACGTATTAAATGGATTATAGAAAAGTATAAATTCAGACCAATATTTGCTGACTTGAGAACTAAAAACTTCTTCTTTAGCCCAACTAAAACCCATTCCTGAACTATCAAGGAACGGGCGGATTAAAAGTGCCACACAGTTGTACCGCAAAGGCGATGTGCTGGTGGGGAGAGTCAGCACACGCGACACTTTACTTTGAAGGAGCGGCAAACCAATTCCCCATTTTCCACCAGAATGAATGCACAAAAATACGCCTGACAATGATGAGCAAAGACTCAAAACGGTTTAGGAGTTTTTACAACGATCAGCAATGTAGATTACAGTTTCTGTCTTAGTCTTGTGGGAGTAAGGTAGTAGAAGACCACATTCTCTTTCTTTATCCATCATATATTCACTTCATTTTCTCATCAAAAACCAGGTGTCAGTTGGTTTCTTGGTCCAGTTGGAAAAGACTAGCAGCGCCTCAACTACGACACTGCCACTAAAACATGAGTGGCCTCCACCAGCCAGTCGACCATCCTGGAACCTTTAACCTTTAAAAAAAAGTGCAAACCAAAAGCCCAAAACCAGGGTGCCGCTGGTTCATGGCGACGGTCGCCGAGGGTCTTGGTGGAGACGGGTTTACCTGTCCTCCAGCCGCGTGTACAGCTGGGTGTTGTCCGTGCGCAGGACGAAGACGATGTGGAACCAGCGCTCAGGGAACAGGTCGCAGCCGTGATAGTCGATGATCATGCCGCCTTCGACCATCTTTTCATCCAGCTCATCCACCACCTGGGGGATGGGGGGTGGGGGGGGTCACAGAAAGTCAGACAGAATACATTCTGTAATAGAAAAGGGAATCGTGGGGATTGGATTAAGTGCAGCAGACTCCTCCTGGCTGAGTGAAGCGCAATCGCAGAAAAATAATATGGTTGTGCATCCGAGACGTAGAAATCTTCACATATCGGCACCAGGCATGTGGGATTCAACTCACCCCGTCCTCGTCCAAAATCGGGCACTGGTACTCCTCGTCATAGCCGTCATAAAGCTGACCTGGGGGACGAAATCAAGAGCATTGTTTAGAACTGGCGTAGGACATCTGACATATTTACCATGTTCAAGAGCAAACGGAAGAATAAAGAATAGCTCGCTGGTTTCCAGTCGGCTCTGTAAAAGTCTTGTTAAAAGTGTTTACCCTCCTTCGCCAGGTCTCCTATGTTGACGTAGGTCAGTCCTGTCCGCTGGGCCAGCTCCTTCCCCAATGTGGTCTTTCCAACACCCGGGGTACCTGCATAAAGATTTAGGAAACTCCACGTTTTCACATCCAAGGAATTTGCTTTGTCATATTGGTGACTGACAGGTAGGATGCATCATCATTTTAACTTTATTTTTATTCACTTTCATTTAAAGAGAAAACGTAAAGAAAATACAACATTTATATAGAATAAAGGACAAAAAAAAAAAATCCACATTTTGACATCCAAGGAATTTGCTTTGTCATATTGGTGACTGACAGGTAGGATACATCATCATTTTAACTTTGTTTTATTCACTTTTATTTATAGAGAATAACGTAAATAAAATACGACATTTATATAGAATAAAGGACAAAAAAACAAACAAAAATAAAACCAATAAATAGACAAAAAATTCAATCGCAATTTTAAAAAACGAGGATAAATATTCGAGACCTAATTAAACAGACCCACATTACATATTCAGTATCGCCCTATTTTAAAAGTGAGGTGATGCATGTGGGAGTTTTGATCAGGTGAGCAGCACCAATGACTTTAGCGTCTGATGATCACGCACTCGTGCCCAGAAACGGTCGCACGCGCCGCCTTCACGCGCGGGGACCGAACGTGGGCTGAAAGACACGCAGGTCCCATCACCTGTTAGCAGGATGTTCGGTCGCTTCCTCATCTTCATAGCTCCGCTGGCGGCCAACACGTGTCCGGACGACGTTCACCTGAAAGACAGACATGTCCCATTATCGCTTACTGCCCCTCGAGACACTTCCGGACAGTCCCGAGGCCAAATGTCAACGAACAAACCTGAAACACGCGAACTGCGACAGAGCGGAAAGCTAGCTGGCTGAACGCGACCAGCTCGAGGGAGACTTTCAACGAAACACTGCCGCCAGTGAACAGCTTCGCGTCAGTTTTACGCCACCGAGCGGTCAGTTTGCGGCACGCTGACTCCCCGGAGTTTAAAGCAGGTAAAGTTGACTCGGCCTCTTTGCTCGCGGAGCTCTGTTCCTCCCCAAGCGGCCTCGCTGCCCCGCAGCCGGAGAGCGAAGCGCCGGTCCGACCAGGTAAGACCCAACATGTAACGCTAAGTTATCATTCTAGCTTCACGTGAACTGACCGAGTTAGGAACCGTTAGCTAACGAGCCCCGTCAGTCATGTAGCTGACAAGTGGACGCGTCGGTGCATCACCGGGAGACACAGAAATAGAGTCCAAAGAACTGCCCCTTCGCGGATAACTTCTAGTTAACTTCATCTTTATGCAGAATTAGCATGCACAATAACAAGAGACATGCTAAGCTAAAGACCACAAGACGCCTCTGCATGCTGAGGTCACCGCGCCGCTCGTTCTGCCCTGTGTTCCCTCAGCCTGAAAACATCAGCAGCAACATCTGGCCGCACTGCGACCCTCCATGAGGAGCAGCACCGCAGGATGGAGAACCTGTCCGCGGGAGAGAGAGCGGCTCCAAGCCGAGTGAGTTCCCTTTAACGCTAACGTGACCTCACGTGTTCACCGTGGCACGTTTAACATCGCTATAACTAAAATATAGTTTATACCTTTTGTATTTTGAGTGATACGATGCAGTTATTTATGCCAGCTCAATAAGTCACGTGTACACGTGCTATGCGCATTCGGTTCAGGCTTTGCTGTATAGTTTTCCGTACAACACAAACACACACGGTTCTTTTAGTTCCTGCTTCTGTATTATCTGGTTCTTCGTTGGCTGAATCTATGGTTTGTTTGTTTGTTTGTTACTAATGTCGACGGGTCAGCTAAACTTTCCTCCCCACAGCCAGACAACTTCATTTGCTTCTCGGTTTTTCTCTAAAACAAGCGCTTGTGTGCAAGCGAGTTAAAGCATCAACGCACTGTAACAGCAATATTTAAATATACAACAAAATAAAAATGTTTAGCTGTTTGCTGTCCTAATTTTATTTATATATATATATATATATATATATATATATATATATATATATATATATATATATATATATATATTGAAACATTGAAAACATTGTTTCCTGTACCGATTGTAGACACCCTCCGTCAGTTGTCCCTCATGCATCTTTAATAAAAGTATTTTTTTATTAGCTGAACCGCTGGGTGGATCAGTCCTTCGCCGACTTGCCGGGGGAAAGCTTCGCTCCGCCCAGACAGAAAAAGGGCTGTCGGGCTTTGCCGTCCAAGGCTGAGTCCAAGAAGCCCAGGAAGAGGACAGGCGAGTCCCGCAGCTCGGACGCTCCCGCGTCCCAACTTCTGAAAGAGTCGGCCCCTGGGGAGCAAGATGAGCCGTGGGTGGACAGATACACGCCGCGTTCACAGGTCAGCATCACCGCTTTGGACGTTCATTTATGGTACCCATCAGCACATTTTAGAAACCACGACAACTGGTCTGAATCACGTAGCCTCACGTGTCCGTAGGTTCTATTACCCCAATTCAAAGCAACATGAAAACATGGGAGAACTTGTATAAATGTCTTTGATACAGTCCTTGTCCAGTCCATCGTCTTTTGGGTTACTGAAGGAAATCTGCTCTGGGAAAAACAAACACTGATGTCACTTTCAAACAAGATAATCTTCACAAGCCGGACCCCAGTTTATGATTTCGGTGAACGCGTCAGCAGTAAGAAGTCCGTCTGTAATGGACTTACGCCAAGTGACCACATCACCAAAGGAACAGTGATGACATTTATTTGTGTCATTTTAGTCTAAGAACAATCATTTACTGATGTAAAAACTCAGTCAATCTGTTCAGTCTCTGTGAACGACAAACTTTATTTCAGGCGTTTAGCCAAAAACCCGATGAATAAATGTCAAAGAGTTTGGAGGCCGAAGGCAGCAATTATGCTACGAGTCCCCAGAATAAACCTCGTGGTTTGTAGCAATGATTTATGTGTTTGCGTAGGTCGAGCTCGCTGTCCACAAGAAGAAGATCGAGGAAGTGGAGAACTGGTTGAGAGTGCACCTCAACGCACACAAGGTAAGAACAAAGTTTGTGGATCTCAGTATCCGAAGCCGTCGTCTCCTCAAAGGGTTTGTGAGGCCTTTTTGTGGTGAGGACAGTGAGGACTGAAAGGTTCTGGTTGAGCTCGGCTCTGTCCTCCGCAGGGAGGCGTCCTGCTGCTGACGGGACCGTCGGGCTGCGGCAAGACCGCCACGGTCCGCGTTCTGTCTCTGGAGCTGGGCCTCCGGGTTCAGGAGTGGACCAACCCCTCCAACCTGGAGCCGTACGGCAGCGGCCAGCACGGTGAGGAGGCGTCCCACTATCAACCCCCCCTTTAAACGTTGATGGTTAAATGCTCAGACCGCTTGTTTTCAATATAAATCTACCAACCAGGGCCAACAATAACGAATCAAAAGTTTAGACCATTTAAAATAGTCTTCATATTTGCAGCGTGCCCGTGTACATCGGCACAAGTAAAGTACACCTTTTTAGTAGTAATTACTCAGTTGAGCGATCATTCTGTAGAGGAAATTTGACTTGTGAAAGTCCAAATGTTTGACATCTTGAGCGCTGGGATGAATGTTTTTTTTGGGAAGGTGTCTGTCTGTGTGCCGTCTCTGATTCTCCGTCTTCCAGCAGACTGGAGGACGAACGGCTCGTCTTGCAGCTCCCAGCTGGTCCAGTTCCAGGACTTCCTCCTGCGAGCCAACAAGTACAACTGCCTGCAGATGGTGGGGGACGGAGAGGCCACAGAGAGGAAGCTCATCCTGGTGGAGGTTTGTGCTACTTCTCGCTGGGTGGTCCATGTACTGTATTGACACACGGACGGAGGAATCTATCTCTTATTCTGTGAACTAATAATATGGCAAATAAAACCCAAATCTGTTGAGCTTCTGTCCACTAGATGGCGCTGGTGGTTTTCTGGTACCGTTATGACTGATGAAACGATTGTGTTAAAAACAAACCAAAATAAAAAAGAATTCCTGTGAGATAAAAACTCCATCTTCTAAAACGGATGTAGAGGAACTTTCAATTTGTAATTTAAAAAAGCAAACAAATAAATACAATGCAAGATATTTCATCACTGTTGCTAATGTAATATTTAGGAGAACCGCTGTCACCAAGATGCTGTGTAGAATGACGCAAGCAATGGTTGGTTAATTCAAACGGCTGATTGGAGCCAGAAATGATGTTCTTCAGCTTCCATGTTCGACTGTACAGTTAACACTTGGTCACCACTTGTTCCTCTTCAGGATTTCCCAAACCTGTTCTACAGACAGCCCGGCAGCCTGCACGACATCCTGAGGTGAGATCACAGCATCGCTTGTATATGGTTTTCTATAAAAAAAATAATTTGTGCACAGATGCATGTGAATATACTATACAACTATAAAGTAAAAATGGCGGAACAGCTCCAGGCCAGAGAGCTCGGCCTGTCCGTCCTCGGATCTGACGTGTGACATCGTGTCCTCCAGGCGCTTTGTGAAGACGGGCCGGTGTCCCCTGGTGTGCGTTGTGTCGGACAGTCTGAGCGGAGACAGCAGCTCGCGCTTCCTGTTTCCCCGAGAGATCCAGGAGGAGCTGAACATCAGCAACATCAGGTTGGCTTTGTTTACACGAAACCCATCACTCAACTTCTGCTCTTCTTTCCCAAGCATTATATATCAGTGGCTCAAATAGTTATTGCATTGCATTGCACACTTTTCTGGGGGGGGTACCCCCTGTAATAATGGTAGGGAAAACACTGTGAAGCATCTGCAGGAACCCTCTGGATTCCCCTGAACATCTTCTTGTGTGTTTTCAGTTTTAACCCCGTGGCTCCAACCACAATGATGAAGGTCCTGAGTCGAATTTCAGCGGCCGAGGCAGGAAAGGTGAGCGGAATCGTCCCAACTTCATTACACGTATTTGTAATTTTCTGTTTTTTGTTCGACGTGATTTCTGCAGTGCATATTTTCTCCATAACTCCGAGCAGAGCTGCGGGCGGATGTGCGTCACCGACCCGGCCGTGTTGGAGACGCTGTGTTCAGGAAGCTCTGGAGATATCCGCAGCGCCATCAACAGCCTCCAGTTCTCCTCCCTCCCAGGTCTCACATCAGCACCTTTTTTAAATATGAGCTACCTTTGTACTCGTGTCGTTGCCCGGTCTCGTCCGCTGACATCAAAGGGCGTCTAACGTCAGTGTAACTTTCCAGACATGTCGTTGGAAGCGGGGATGTGGAGGCTAAAGAAGGACAGACATGGGACTTCGCTGAGCAAAGCCGTTTCCAGAACGAACCAGAGGAGGAAGAAGTCCAAACTGACAAAGGAGCACAGGGAGGAGCAGCCCATTGGAGGGAAAGATGCTTCCCTGTTTCTGTTCAGGGCACTGGGGAAGATCCTGCACTGCAAACGTGAGTCGTACCGACGAGTATCGCGTCAGTGCCTGATCGTCTTCCTGCGTAAACCGAAAAGCCCCATAATTGAGCCAAGCCTTTTGAAAGTGGTTGATGTCTTCCTTCATCACCATGACAACACACTGCCGTTTGTTTTGCCTCAATTGCCTCACACCATCCTGCTGCCAGGAAGGCTCAATGGAGCACATCATTTGTGTAATAGTCCCCAGCAAACTATCGCCCCATCTGCTAAAAAGTGGTGACTATGAGTGATGGAGTGCATAAGAAGTGGGCGTGAAATCACCCATCGATTACTGGAGCCTTGAGTTTGACTTTTTGGCCATTCGACACGTTTTTGGAACCAGAAGTGACCCTATTAGGAAAGAGGGGGGCAGATTCCAGGTCCAAGCTTTGCTCACAATGGGCTTCCATAATTCACGCTTCCTCCTCCTTCGATGCTAATTTTGGCTTTTGACTTGTGTAAAACGGGCTTAACAGAACATGTTCTCACCCTCTGTCTTTGATTACAAGGGAGTCATGGTAGCAACTAGTCAATCACAAGGTAGCCACGGCCCGTTTGACTCTAAATGGACCATCATTTACTAAATGAACATCATGCAGCATTGAAGAAGACTTGAAACTAGAGATTGAGACCTTAAACTAACAAACGTTGGCTGGTCAGCAGAGATAATCCCAGCTCTGTGAGCTGCAGACGGGGTGCAGACATCAAGTCTAAGACCATGTTGGTTTTGGTCTTTTGAAGTGATTTTTCAGAATACGTAATTCTTTTAAAGGTGTGATTGCAGCAAAAAGGATCTGCAATCAACTAAATGAGCCCGATATAGAAATGTGTGTGTGAGTGTCACCCGACTCCCACTTTTGCACCATAAAAAGTTCAGTTTTCAGTCCATTCAGTCGTCCCTCAGTCATTTGGCTTACGAGGACCACCTGAGGGAGAGTTTCCCGTGTGTGATAAAGCTTGGAGTCAGTCTCTCTGACTTCAGGGATTGAAAGTGACACACCGCCGAATGATTTGTGTCCTTTGGCCGTCTGTGACCAACAGGAGGGAAACCCGAGGATGCCGAAGCAGCTGAATGTGTCCCTGGAGCCGGTCTACCGGCTCACCTGGCTCATCATCACAGAGAAGCATTGCTTGTGGAACCCGAGGTGAACACCTGACCCCCCCCTCTCCTAGTATTATTAACAGGTAACACATCTATGTGATGTTTGAGACGCTGAGATCTCTGCTGTCCATGTCTCCTCGGTCAGTCGGTGGTTGAGCGTTCGCACATGTCGGGAGAGTTCTTCAACCTGTACCTCCATCAGAACTACCTGGACTTCTTTTCCGAGGTGGAGGACGTGGATCGCGCCAGCGAGTATCTGTCCGACGCCGACCTCCTCACTTCTGATTGGGCGGTTAGTCTTTCTCCTGGCACTGAAATGTAATCCGAAATACTGAATCCCTGGAAATGTACTTAAGAAGTTGCTGTGTATCTCCATGTGCCAGAGTCGCAGCACCATGGGGCAGTACGGCTCTTCGGTGGCCACCAGGGGCCTCCTCCACTCCAACTCCCAGCAGGTCTCTGTGGGCTTCAGGCCGCTGCACAAACCCAACTGGCTGCTGGTCAACAAGAAGGTGAGGCGTGTCCCAGCTGAGCGGCAGTTTAATGGCACACGGTTGAAAGAAATATTCTCAAACAGACACATATTTGACATTTCAATTATTGATTATTGTCGTTATACAAAACAGGATTTCACCATTTAAATGGAGTTAAAACCCCCTCCACAATACACTGACAATTGTTTAAAATAATTAAAAATATTGAAATAATAGTACAAAGAATCAAATACTATTCAAAAGTCTCACTAGAAGAAGATCGATAATGCATAATTGTATGGCTATATATTTCTGTAAATTAGTGTTTTAATGTAAGAAGGGTCATTGAGGAGATTCACACGGCAGCACGGTGGAAGTCGTCTCCTTTGGGTGCGCAGGCTCCCCCTGTCACCACCGCGCTGCTACGCTGACACCACGGAAGCTCTGGGCGGTTTGAAACCCCTCCCGTCCCGGTTTACCCAACGCAAACTTGGCCGGGGGATTTTTCCTTCTTTGGTTTCTGCGAGTAATCCAGCGTGATGTTTAATTACTAAATGACGGTCCATTTAGTCTCTAAAGGTAGACGAGACAGCAATGACTCTGCCCTTCCGTCCCGTCAGCACCGTGAGAACTGCCTGGCGGCCCAGTCGCTGTTCAGGAGCTTCTGTCTGACGCCCGTCAGCCTGCAGACTGAGCTGCTGCCGTACCTCGCCAAACTCACCAACCCCATGAGGAACCAAGGTAACACACACACATGTGCATAGTGCCGTGGTTGTGGTTGGGCCACTGGACATCCACGTCATGTATGAAAGTCAAACATGTTGTTAGCCCCAAATATGAATGCTTCCAAATATTCCAATTGTGCTTTCATTTTGTGGTGACTTACTGTATTGCTTCCTTCACATCTGTGTTGTCAAAGGTAATAATGGGCTTTTATGACCCTTAAGTCATTTACTGTGATGATCAGACAGCTCGGCACAGCAAACGGAGCTTTGAACTCATTTAAGCAACTGATAGTTCTGAGGACTCACTGACGGTCGAATGTTCTGTGCTACGCCGTCTCCCAGCTCAGATAGCCTTCATCCAGGACGTGGGCCAGATGTCGCTGAGGAGGTTCCCCGGCAGGTACAGCAGACATTTTTCTCTTCCTGTAAGGGTTGTTTCCTCCTGACATGGATGGTTTCACCCAGACTTCCGCCTGTCATTCAACTTCAGACACACACCGTGCACTAGACCGCTATCTCCGTTTGCTTCTTGGGCAGATTAAAGCTGGAGGCTCTGACGGACAAAGAGCCGGCGCTGCTGGACAAGGACAGCGAGGACGAAGAGGACAGTAAGTGTGGGGTGGAGGAGGGTCTGTCGGCCAGTCAGCCCCAACCGACCACAACCCAGGTCCTCTTGGAGGAGGAGGAAGTGATGATAGAGGACTACAACAGTGACTGACGCCATCAACTCGGCCATATCTCACTCTGTCCCACGTCGTCAACTTTAGTTCTGTGGTTTGGACTTCCGGCTCGGGACGGAGCGCCACGTGAGAGAGAATTTGAACCTGGATTAAATGTGATCCCCGGCTCGATACGGGCTCCTGATCATATGGAGGCACGGGCATCCATGGAAATAATAAGAAATACTCCAACCCAGAAACGATCATTTGTACATCGATACAAACTACCTGTTACGGCGGAAGAGAACTTGTTTTTTTCCTCAAATGTCTCTACGCCAGTTAAACAATCAAAACCTGAAGGAACTCCTTGACTAACTTCTCCCTCTATAAGCCCTCAATGTTTAACACTAGAAAACTGTTGTTTTAATATGATTCAGCACTTGTTAAATGCAGCCCCCCCCCATCCATTTGTTCCGATTGAGCGAGATCTTTCTCTCCATTTTTTTAAAATTCTCATTTCATTGTGGACATTGGGGAGACAAACAACGTTTTCTTGCAGAATTCAAGGTGACACCGGGTGAGGGATTGAGATGCAAAGGATCTTCGTGGAGCTCGAGTGTTCCTTCTGAAGCTCCGATAGAATGTTGTCAGTATTTATTTGTTGTGACTTGTTTTCTCTGTACCTCACAGATTTATGTTTTTGGCAGAGTGACTTATGTTTGTCATCCAGTGTGCCAGTTATTTTTCTATCTTCCATGGATGGACAAAGATTCCCAACATATGCTCATTGAGATATACGTTTTTTTTTTTTATCTGAATAAGCAAGTGAATAAAACCCAATTTCTGAAAAGTGTATCGCTATCTGATTGCAACACTTTCCTTTCACACACGCCTTCATCCGTTCACACACGCCTTCATCCGTTCACACACGCCTTCATCCTTTCACACACGCCTTCATCTAATATTTGCTCAGCAGTTTCACCCGAGGCTCTTCTTAAATATTCCCCTCTGGTGATCGACTTCAACTGGAGAAATGACTCCACCTCTTTAAACACCTGGTTTGGACGTGGCTCAGCTTCACGCTGCTTTTTATTATTTGGCTGCGGTGTTGCCTGGAGAGGAAACTAGCATCGTGCTTCGTGGAATTAAACCGTGTATGGATTTTATTTTTCAGTGATGAGTCGCCTGGCTGCTTCTAGCTCGTCGCAGCAGGGGAGTCAAACCTTGACGAATATAAATATACCTGTTAGAAAGTTTCAGGTAAGAGGAAGTCATTCATTAGAAATTACATTGAATGAGAATCTCTCTAACGAATCAGGTTTAATTCTGGATTTGCTGTTTCGTGAAGTTCCCTTGATGAACAGGGGAGACTAAAAACGATGTAAGTCACCGTGATGAGGCCTTGTCCAAAGTAAAGAAAGTCTGCGTAGAGTTTATTTAATGGACAGATGTTTAAAACAATCAGGCTTTCTACGAAGCACCACTGTAAAAAGTTTAATGCAAATAAGTAATTCAGCATAAAAAGATAATCAGGAATCAGGAAACATTTATTAGCCAAAATATGTCAAACATACAAGCAATTTGTCTTGGCGGTTAGTGCGCGACAGTAGACAGACAAGACAACAGTGCACAAGTAATAAAACAAAGTGGAAATAAAATCGACTTAGTAAAGATCTATTAAGTAAATATTTCTTTGACTTAAGACCAAAAAGTCCAATCAATCGACAAAGAGGAGCCCGAACCAGCTGGATTGTTACTGAAACCTGTACCATTGTGTAAATAACAGTTTGTTGATGAGTCATTAATAGATATAGAAATGCATCGTGTGACTAAAGAAACTCTTCTGTGGGTCACAGATTGGAACCGTCGTGCTCCGTTAACCCTTCTGTCAGATCTCTGCTAAGAACAGAAACACCAACTAAATGAACTCCAGCATGTCAACAGGTGACGAGAGTTCAATCGATGTTTGTGGACTTGAACTCCTCTCTGCAGACAAATGGGAGACTGTTTTGAGCTTCATTGTAGTCGTAGTACTAGTCGTACATTTGAGATTCCTCCGGGGAAGGTCATCCATCAAGTGCTGCACGGACGACCAAACAGGAAGAACACATCACTGTTGTTCGCTCCACAAACCGCTGGTTAGCAGATGTTGTGCTTCGTAACGGGACTCGCTGTTGACATGTTTCTAACACGTGTTCTGTTGAAACCAGTTCTCTCCACCCTGGCTGGTGAGGAAGTTTTCTACAGCAATAAATCGGTTCCCGTATGAGATGAGAAACGACCTAACCCCTACGATGTCCTGGACCACAGAGACACCGTTGATGGATTAAACAAGTGGAAAGGATCTTCAGCGGCCGGCAAATAATATACTCGAGGTAAGTTAACATTGGAAATTTGAGCAAATCGGTATCTCTGGCTGGTGTGGAAGCTCCGTGCTGGAAGTTCAGGGTTTGGCCTGCGGCAGATGCAGGAGGCCGCTGAGGCCTGCAGCCTGGACGATGACATGGCGGACGGGGACCTTGGGGACGGGACGGGAGTCGGAGCGGCACCGAGCTCCCCGAAGAACAAGAGCCACGGCTTTACCGGCCAGACGGAGACGCTTCTGTCCCGAATGGAGACGCTGGGACCGGAGGGAGAGGCGGGCGGGATCCACGGACTGAAGAGCACGGGGACGCCGCTGGGAACCCGTTGGAAGCCGCCCCCCTGCGGTAAGAACAGTGGAAGCATCACACTCATGTATGCACCTAATAATAAAGATACACGTGTTTATTTTGTGGATCAACAGGCTCACTAGTGGAACTGTCCCAAGAAGAGCTCAGAGACCGGCTACGGGAAGCGACTGAGGTAAGAAGGCAAACTGCAGTTGAAATAACGCCGTCCGCTTTCGGCCGGGCGAACGGCAAGAGATGGTTGTGCTGTTGTTGACAGGCGATCGACGTATTGTGCTGCGAGTTGGAGGTGGCGCATCGCTACATTGAAGGCAAATACGAAGCTCTGAAGATCCTGCAGGGGAAGGTAGAGCCGCTGTCTCGTGCCCAGGAATCTCTCATCAGTCTGTATGTCGTCTCCAACCAGCGTTTTTCATCCTCAGCCACAAACTGGTTGTATGGTGAACCTGTAAGGTTTACTGAGCACGTCTTGGACCCCTTAGAGCGGGGCCCAGTTGGGGGCCCCTGTGTTGCTGGAGTTTTGACTCTTTTCTTGCCGTTTCCGGCGGTCAATTGGCCAAAAAACTACAGACGGCCCAAACTATGAAAGTAGGGTCAATGTTAAACCAAAAAGACGCTTCAAATCCAGTTTGGAATAATGTACGTAAATATATTCTATTCTACTGAAACAAAGTCAAAGTGAGGCTGGTTGTGAAGACCAGTCCTCTCGCGTTTGGAAGACCGTTGTTCCTGCATTGAATACGAACCGCTCTTCTTCACACAGGCCATTCTTGACAAAGCCACGAGTCACACTAGGAGTCTGCTGCAGAAAAGCGAGGCGCAGGCCAAAGCTCTGGAGAAGGTGAGCAGAGGCTGCTCAAATAAGGGATCGGTCTGTTTGCTTTAACATCCAACAGCAGGTTTCTGAAGCACCAGCGTGATCGCACAGGACACGGGGTCACAAAGAGGCGGCTCACTGCTCACAGTGACACCGCGGCTGGTGAGCGGTATCAGTATCAGGAATGAACAAACCATTCAGGAAAAAATGTTTATTTAGACACATTTCACATGTAAGCCACACCGTAACATACTACTAATCCTTACAAGAGGATAAAAAAAGACGTGCAACATCACTTGGATTTGAGCCTTTTGCCGTGATGATTTAATGATTATGGTTCAAAAGTATTTTATTTCAAAAGTGTGCCACGATTTACATTATTAATTATTAATTTCCTGATGGATACGCTGCCATTGAACCTGTATAACACAATGCTAGTGTAGGTTAAGTAAACCAATCTTATAGAAGATCATAGAATATATTTTATCACTGTTAATATGCAACTTTATATCCATGCTTGTATTCAAACTTAATATATATATAATCCAACACATGTGGTATTATATGATAATTGTAGTTAAGCTCATTGAAATATGGTGATTCCAATCTTACACATTAATACGTGTCCACATCGAGATCCGATGTCCAACAAACAATCGTCACACCTTCCTCTCGTTTGCTCTTGTGACTATTTCCACATTTTGGCGCTCCACAAATGTGAAAAGGAGTGAGAGGGATCGCTTGTTTACTTTTTTTCGGGCCAAATTGAAAACGTACTCCACCCAGCGTTCACCGTGCAGTGTTTCTATCCGAGTATCTGAAAACCTGGTATATTCAATGTGGTCCCGATGCGTCGCATACGCCGCTCCTTGGCTTGGCCAATGGGATGATGGGATGATGATCAACTCCGCTGCTTGTGAGAACGCGTTTGACTGGTGTGGTCGGCGCCTCCATCTCTCACAGGAGGTGAACAGATTGCAGTGGGAACTCAGCTTCAACCAGGTCCAGATGAAGAAGTCCCAGCAATCCTGGGAAGAGAAATGCAACAGGTTGGATTCACTCCACACACACACACACACACACACACACACTCATGTCCGCGGTTCTTTATGACTTTTGTTGCTGTTGTTCAGAATTTTGAGTGAGAACAAGAACCTGAGCGACAACCTGGAGGAAAGCAGCCGCGTTGTCCTGCAGCTCCGAGCAGAGAATTCAGGTAATTGAGGAATACTGTCGAATGACCTTTAGGTCACCGAACCTCATGTAGCTCCCCCTCAGCGGGTCTCAAGCCAAGACGCCGTTGCTAGATTCCTCTTCTTCTCACAGAGCTGAAGTGATGTGATTTGGCCGTCTTTCACTGACCCGTAGGTGTGTTTGTGCTTGCAGCTTGCAGTCGGCAGTGCTTGGAGCTTCTCTCCATGCTGAGTGTGAAGGAGCAGAGAGCTTTCCAAGGAGGCCAACTTCAAACCAGCCCAGAGAGGGACGCCAGCGTTCTGGAGGTGAGAGAAGCTCGAAACCATGACAGACATTCCCCTCATTCCCCCGTGTTACATCCAAACCGCTAGGCACGTCTTCTTAAGACTTTGGCAGATCTTTTTCTTAGTCAAATGAAACGTTGCTTTCTACCCTTCCTGTTGTTGGGAACAGATAGGAAAATAAGTCAC
Organism: Gasterosteus aculeatus; assembly: GCF_964276395.1. Lineage (NCBI taxonomy): Eukaryota > Metazoa > Chordata > Actinopteri > Perciformes > Gasterosteidae > Gasterosteus > Gasterosteus aculeatus. The sequence goes on along the minus strand of NC_135701.1, from coordinate 4,281,135 downwards.
GGCGGAAATTTGCCTCGTCTTAAAATGTTTTCATGTTCAAAGTAAAATGAACAATATTCCAATATATGTATTGGTAATTATTTGTTTTATTACACACCATGTCAGCACAATATGAACCAAATACTAATGTGTAGTATTTGGGGACGAGGCATCTGTGTTTGAAGACGTTGAATCCATGCTGCTCCGCTTGAGTATAACTTGTCAGTGACTTGCTTGGTTGCGTGTCCAGCTTGCGGTTCTGGGGGCCTGCCGGTGTGTCGGTGCTGCTGAGGCTTGTCCGTGCAGCCGCGCCGCCGCCGCCGCCAGCAGGAAGCAGCTCGTCCAGCTGCAGCAGGAGGTGAACGACCGCAACTGCCAAACCCTCTCACAATCTCTCTTTCTTCTCTTTATTTGAGCCGGTGTGAACAGTGGCCATTTGTTTACCCTTTTCACATTGAGTGAGAGAGTTTATGTGTGTGTTTGTTGTTCAGCTGGATTCCCAACGTTTGAGGAGGGAGGAGGCGTCGATGGTCGCGGATGCTTTCCGCATTGCCTTCGAACAGCAGCTGAGGAAACGAAGCGATCACTTCCTGTTGCTCGCCGAGGCAAATATCCTGAAATCCCATCACTCCAAAGCTGAAGGCGAGTCTGCTTCCAGCACACAGACGGCTGCGGCAGGTCAATACTGCAAAACTTAAGCCCACGAGACAGCAAAAATTAGAAAAACAAAACCGAAAGGCCCCTGAGGAGACAGAAGAGGAGCCTTCAAAATCCCACTATGGAGGCTCCAATGACATTGCACCTGTCAGTGACAGACAGGTCGATGTGTGGCCAGGCTCCGCCCCCTCACAAATCATTCTAGAACGGTTTCTTTCTGTGAGATGCGAGGAGGGGTGGGATGGGGAAACGGCGCCCTCTGTTATAAATGAACCGGGGTTGCGTTAAGGAACCCAAAACTCTTTTTCTAACTTGGTTCAGTCTTTTGCTCTGAGAGACGTAGAGCAGCTACGAAGATCCCCAAGAGGTTAGAAAAAGTATTTGTGCCTTTGAGACACCGCGTGTGGTTTAAATCCATCAAAGTGCATGAAGCGCCTTTCCGCTCCTTCTGATTTGAACCGTAAGGCCAACCATTGCAGCAAAATCAATTTAGAGATTTTGGTCTATTTTGTCAGTATATATTTTTTTAATAATACTAAAATGTATCATTATTGAACACTTCTTTTAAATATTTACACACAAACATTTTTAGGATAATAAAACAAAGAATTGTCTTCATATCGTTTATCAACTAAAGAGTTTTCAGGGTGATATCTATCTTTTTATTTATACCTTTAGTGTCTTTCAAAATGTACATGTGCATGTATTTGTAAATGTTGTTCAGACTCTGATGCGTGAGATCTCCACTTCGGTATCTCTAACATACCCCAACCTTCCACTTTTAATTCCCTTCTATATTCCAAAGGTTTTTGCGGAGGGGAATGTTTCTGTAGCATTCCTAGCCTGATTTATAAAACATCTTACTACTGAAAAACTTGTCCCTGGTTCCCTCACAGTGACCGTTCACTTACCTGTAGTTGTTCTTACCCGGAACCATCAGAAAAGAGTCTGTTTCTATTTTGGCCCCCAGGTGCAAACCGGAGCCCCCTGATCAGCGTGAGCCAGCGGTTGAGAGGCTTGCTGCCGTCCAAGACGCCCGATGACCTGTTGGAGACTCTCTACAGACTGCTGGACTTGGTCAGTATCTCTTAACACCTGCAGGCCGGTTACCTGGAGATCACATGAAGGGTTTTGCTTTATTTTCCTATTCTGGTATCAGAATGTCACTGGAACTGAGTGAGAGTCTGCCGTTAGTATTACGGCTTCATTGGCGTGTGGAAGATTACCAAGCTTATAGAGCCTCAGTTACTCGTTACATCTCATTTCGACCAACGTTTCTCCCGTTGTACCTTTACTCCACGCCGGTGTGAACTCATCAAACAGGACATTTATTAAATGCTTGCAAGCATGGAGCAGAGTCATGATTCAAGGCTACTCAAAGAGGGGTTGCTGAATCCGCTTCCAATGGTCACTTCCACATCACACAGAGAGAGTTTGGTTTTTACAAAACCTTCAATTTACATAAAAACAATATCAATAAGTAGACAATATATGCGGCTGTGCTTCCTGCTGCAGCTGAACGATAAGGACGAGGCGCTGGCCCACCAGAGGAAGGTGAGCATCATGTTGGCCCGCAGTGCAGAGGAGCTGCAGAGACGGTTGCATCGGGATTCCTACGGCGGGCCGGCAGACCCGTCAGAGGACCAGAGTCCGAGCTGTGACCGCCAGTCCCACCAGAGTCCCGCGTCTGAGCAAGACGGCGGCCCGAGCGGCTTCGGCCAGGACCGCAGAGTCTCTCGGGAGTCCAGGACTGAACCGCCAGAGCTGTCGGACCCGTCGCAGTGCGACGTCCAACCTCCGTCCCACCACGAGGCTGACATCCGACAAAAGGATCCACCAGAGTCCTGATCCTGATTCTTGTGGTTTTAACTCACCGACCGGGAACTTTTCTAACACTCGCACTCACAGAACACACTGCAGGTTCAGATCTATCAATTCACGGACATTTATTTAAAGTCCCACGTACGAGGCGATGGAACCACTCTTTAGTCTATACATTCATTGAACATCACATTGTGGGGGGTCTCGTAGGTCCACCAACGAGTCAAAAGATTAGCACAGTCTATAAGCACCTTATCTTGCCTCATTATCCATTACATAGGGACGTCCATTAAGGCTTCCGACAAGTTTTGTCAGGGGACTTTTGTTTCGTACCAATACTGGACTGGACTAATAACTGGAACCTAAAAGACTTTCAGAAAATAAAAGCGTCAAAGAAGTATCTTTGAGGCTGAATGGAGAGTACACCAGTGTCACAACGCACAACGCCACGTTGAATCCAACGGATACCTCTTCAAATCCAGTTTAATTCCCTTGTCAGAATCCCCCCAAACCGAGGCGCTACTGTCTGCGTGAGTGACTGAAGACTGACTGACGATTCCCTCATCAGCCAAGTGGGACCCAGCGAGCTCCAATAAAGCTCTACAGTGCAATCCCTAATCATCAATTTTATCCAGATGTGTTTTGTTTCTTCTGTTATTATCGCGTGAAACAAACTATACAAGTTTAAAAAGTCCTGGTGGGACTGGAAGGCTGAGATGGGGCGTGTGCATCCGAGAATTTCAGTTCAATACATTCTCTCTCTCTGTCAATTCCCCCCAAATGTGTTTTGATATCTAACAGGGCATTAATTTGACTTGTGAGAGAGGGAGATACTATGGGAGCCCATTTCCGCCCCCCCCCCAAAAAAAGATTGATTAGAAAGTCAAAATGATGCCTTAAGATATGCGCATGTGCAGGCTCCTTGGTTGTTTGGTACAGAAGCCTCTTATGTGATTACACGCCGGTCCCAGTTGATGCCCCGCCCCCTGCGCCATATCAGGGTCAAAAGTCTAAATGTGGAGAAAAAAAAAAATTCGATGGATCCGAAAAAGATCTGAAAGTGAAAATATAAAAAAGTTTTGAATCTTTTTGAATCTGAAAATATAAAATCCGCAACCTAAAAATATAATGGAGTCAATATCAAAAAATATATATAAGTGAAGATTGAAAAAATATAGAACTGAGTCAAAACTATATTCATCCCGAAATAATTTTTTTCGTCCACTTATTTTTATTTTTTCTGCTTATGCTCTTGTCAGAAAAAAGAAAAAAGTGTTTCCATCGTTAGAGTTTTTAAGTCTCTCTTAATTCATTTTTTGTATAGCCCAAAATCACACATACCCTCAAAACTACAGGTTTGTCCCAAAACCCTCACATCGGCAAACTCCCCAAAAAATGAAAAACCCTTCCATGGGGAACAAAGAGAAGGGAGAACGTCAGAGGAGGGATCCCACTCCCGGGATGGACTGACTACAATGGATGTTGTGTTTACAGAATAAACAATGTAAAAGATGTATAATACATTCAATTCCTATGACAGAAATGATTCAAGTAATTGTGAGTAGTGAGCCAGGCGCACAGCAGGACCACTGCAGGGGCAACCACCATCAGATAGAACCACCATCAGATAGAACCACCATCACATAGAACCACCATCAGATAGAACCACCATCCACAGAAGCCTGTGGGGAGGAAGAGCACAGAGACTTAAGGAGAGGGTAATGTTGGTTTACGAGTACAGTAATATGATTAATATCAAAAATAATAATGATGATGATGATGGCAGCAGCAGGCGTCAGCAGGGCCACGGCAGGTGTCAGGACCAGGCTCCAGAAGGAACTGCGATCTACGGAGACCTGCTAGGGGAGAAAACACAAAAAAACTCCCGGAAAGAAGCTGAATTAGTCATGTGCATTAATAAAAGGTGAATTATGGTAGAACGAGAGCGTGAGAGAGGAGCTCGGTGTGTCCTAAGAATTCCCTCGGCAGTCTAAGCCTATAGCAGCTTAACTAAGGACTGGTCCGGGCTAACCTGAGCCAGCCCTAACTATAGGCACAATCAAAGGGGAAAGTTTTAAGTTTTACTTTGAAAGAGCTGAATCTGCTCCCCGGACTGAAAGTGGAATATATGTTCTTTGTTACGTGACAAAAAATATTGTCAAAGGGGTTTTAGAATCCTACTGAATTGATCTGATAGTCGTTTATTAATTACATGGAGCACGGCCGTCCTCCAATCAGAGGGTTGGTGGGGACCCCAACATTGCTCCTGTAGCTGCGTCTACAGTGTGTGGATGGTAGTTACTGATGTGCAGGTGTCACTGTGTGTGGTTCTCCTGTCATCAGTGTGTGAATGGGTGTGAATGGGTGTGAATGATGTCATGTAGTGTTAAAGCGCTCTGAGTGGTCGGAAGACTAGAAAGGCGCTGTACAGTCCATTTACCATTATTCACCTTTATTTAATCACACTAAGTAGTCACACTGATCGTCCCGACTTTTGCTTCTAGAAACTTTGTCTAACTGGACCTCTTCACGTTTTAGTTGAAGACCCCTGCTCTAGAAGCTCTAACCGAGGGACGAAACTACCCAAGCGATACAGTGGGGAGTATTTGATACACTGCCGATTTTGCAGGTTTTCCTGCTTACAAAGCATGTAGGAGTCTGTCATTTCATATCATAGGTACTCTTAAACTGTGAGTGAAGGAATCTAAAACAAATGCAGAAAATCACATTGTTTGATTTAAAAAAATACCCTATATTTTGCAGTTTAAGCGTGGCTACTGTAGTGGTAAATGGACTGTTGTACAGCGCTTTTCTAGTCTTCTGACCACTCAAAGCGCTTTAACACTACACGACATCATTCACCCATTCACACCCATTCATACACTGATGACAGGAGAACCACACACAGTGACACCTGCACATCAGTAACTAACATCCACACACTGTAGTCACAGGAGCAATGTTGGGTTAAGTGTCTTGCCCAAGGACACAACGACATGCGGGTTAGCCGGGCCGGGGATCGAACCCACAACCCTCTGATGGGAGGACGACCGTGCTCCCCACTCACCCACAGTCGCCCTGTATGTTCCTGTAGTGGACATTTAAAAGAGAGTTGTATTTTAGGGTTTTTTAAAAGGCTAGAGCGAAACACAGCAGCTACTGGGCCTCCCCGGGCTGTGCCTCAATCATGAGCATTAATCTGACTTTGGGTCGATTTATTTAAGTCGAAACATTCTTCATTACAAGGCCACGTTTTAGTACGACGAAATAGATCAATATATATAATTACTTGGATAAATGTGGATTTATTTCCACATTTTGTTGCAATGTTGCATATCAACTTGTAATTTTGCAAGCATTTTACATTCCATTTTATTAAAATTAATCAAAATCGCATCTATTTCGTACAAGAGTGTCAATTTCTAGCACCAGAAATGTATAAAATTCAGCCCTGCAGGGTAGTGATCTCCAGTCAAAAGAGTCGGTCAAATTATTATTTATAACTTTCAATAGTATTATGTAAAATGACTGAAAACACAGTTTGATTGCTCCATCACTCTTTATTTCTTTGTTTGTTGACAATCTAAGAAACGTAATGATAGTGTTTCCCAAATGTTTATTGATTGAGTTAATGAGTCAACGACTCATCCCAGATTTGTCGTTAGGATGAAAACGATCCCTAGAGCCAGTCTGAGTGAATCGCAGGCTGCATGTGATGACTTAAGGTCAGATATAGCTGCACACGCCTCATCAGCCGAGTGTGTAGGTATAATGGAGGGTGCCCCCTTTCTCCAGGAAGCAGTCATGCGCATGTGTTCCCCGTTTGATCTGACGCTGGCAGACTCCCAGCAGGTCGTCGAAGAAGAGGTCTTTGTCGAAAACCTCTAGCCTCATCACGTCGTTCTCCTGGCCCTTGTACGTGGCGAACTCCTCCTCCCACCAGGGGTTCTTCTGGTTCCTGCTGACGGATGTTTCGCCCAGATCGGAGGAGCCGCAGGACACTTTGACATAGGCGTCTGGCCTTCCCAGGAGGTTGGCGGACAGATCGGTGGCCCGCAGGTTAAAGAGCTTGAACTGAGCATCGGTGAGAGTCAGGCTGCACAGGACCAAGAGCAGGAGGGGACGAGTGGACGCCATGGCTTCACAGGAGGCTGTGGAGGAGCAAGCGCTGCATTTTATAGGAGATTTACAGTGGTTGTCCGGAATCGCAATACAATTATGTCCCTCAAATAAGTTTTTATAGTTTTATAGAATTATAATGTGTTAATCATGGACACTGTAAGAAGGATTTTCTTCCCTTGTATAGCAAAACAACCAATTTTAAAAGTATGCAGACAATTGTGAGACATGGAAAACCCATAAACAGTATCTTATAGTCCCTTAAAAAAATAAGCCAACCACACATTATGACTCGCTGAGTTGAAAATGTAGCACAATAACAGCTGTATTAGAAAAGGAAAGCCAGCCATTTGTTTCACCAAAAGAAACAAATTACGCCCATTGGAAATGTTTTTGTCTGTGTCCTATGGATGGAGATCTATGGAGCATCCGCAGAAAACTGGTCCATTCGGTCACGTAATTTCACTTTAACTACAACTGGCCGTCCTTTTTATTATAACATTGACAAATTTGACATAACTTGATCAGAGGTGATGAAAAGTGTGGATATCTTTTTTTACAAAATAGCTCATGAGAAGGGATTAGTTTGAAGAAAGTAGAATGATACGAATGCTCCACGGAATCAGAGGTACAGTAACAATGTGAGGCCTTACCTGTAGTTTTGAAACTTTGTCTCGTCTCGTCTTGTAGGCTGTCCCCTGGGTTTATAAAGGCCAGCATATCAGCTTCATCGAACCCTCCCACAAATAGACGCGCAACACTCAGCGTTACACAACATGACAGAACCGGATTTAAGACTTTTGGTTTGGTTGGAGTTGTTCTCAATTAATATTCAACAAAAGCCAGCTAGGGAAAATGTTCTGATGCCAGTGTCTGGAACATAATAATGGGTAACTTGTAATATGATTTAATCCTGAGAATATTCAAGTGGCTTGAAACCTGAATTAATGTAGTTGTGTAGTCAACAATTGACAAATAAAAAAAGTTCTGTTGACAATATTTTTTTCATCCCTTAAATTTAGATTTATAGTTTGGTTATTGGTTCGTTTTAGGTTAAATACACATGAGACAAGAGAATAAACTGGACTTAATTACTGGACTCCGTCATGGTGCACTCCTAAGAGGCTGACTAATATTTGACTGAGGTTGTGACGGTTTATAGATGGTTTGTACTTCATATTATGAACAGAAATGGATCAAAGTGAGCTCAAGTAGAGTTAAAGTTATCAACCTGCAATATCACTTTTTAAGTCCAGTAACAATACAAACGTTGAGATTAAATACACAAAGAAACTGAGCTTGATTGCTTTGCTATTTTTGTTTTGTTGTGTGATTATAAACTCAACAGCATCACGCTGAAGGAGAACAATGTGTGTGGTGACATTCAGCTACTCTACCTTGGACATATTCTGTAATATCTTAAGGTCACAGTTAAATGAGTTCATATTCATGGCAAAAAAAGAGTCTGTGCACACAAGTACTGTATTAATTGATTTTCTCTGAGTTAAGATTGCAATATTGCAACTGAAAAGAAATCCCCAGTAAGTACAAGCATACATGGCCAATAAAGCTGATTCTTATATTATGATTAATTTCCCTTCTATTGGGGTTCTGCTAACGATAGTGCTATAATATAAGTGTATAAAAAGTCTAATATATTGTATTTGTTATGTGTAACTGTGATCATGAACATTTGTTGAGAGAAGATTGTGTGTGCGTGTGTGTGCGCGTGTGTGTGTGCATGTATTTTCTGGATGTGGAACACACACAGCATTCACCCTAAGTGCACCCAAGAGGCAGAAATGTTCTGGGAACAGCTGGTACTCTCTATGAGGTCAGGGAAAGATCACAATCAGGCTCCATTTTATTTGCTTGAGAATTAGAATCAGAGGCCATTTATTGCCACATATGTTACCAAAAGATAAACTTGACTTCTACTTAGTTAAACCATTAAGGGTTTTTATACAAAAAGTGACTTTTTAGGACAATTCTAAGACTTGATTCACACATTACTCCCACTCTATCTTCAGGGAAACACTCTTCAGTTAATACAAATGTAAATGTCAGTTGAAGGTCGTCACAGGATGAAAACTCTCTAGGTCCACTTTGCTGGTAAAAGGTTGGACCCCCTTTGCATTCTGCCTTAATTCTACACTGTGGTCACGTTCAGCAACGATGCTCAGGTCGGCTGTAGTATTTAAACAATGCTAAGGGTACTAAGGGGCGCAAAGTGTGCCAAGAAAATATCCCCCCCCACCATCACACCACCAGCAGCAGCCTTATCCGTGGATACAAGTCAGGGTGGATCCATACTTTCATGTTCTTTACGCCAAATTGTGACCCCGCCATCGAAATGCCGCAGCTGAAGACGAGATATGGTTGAAAGTCCTGTTTATATTGGATCCATCCAGCCTTTAGAGTGTAATATTTCATGCTAGATTACAAGGGGTGACCATTGCTGAATTAGTTGTGCGCATTTAGTTTGGGTGTTCACCTCAAAAGCACGTCCCCATTGCCATTTAACTCCTGCAGAAGGACACACAAAAACGAAACAATTAGTGACCGTGAACAGGAAAGCAACAGATACAATTTGGACTATTTCAGACTGAGGGAGAGGTCTTATCCTCCTCAAAGGAAAAGAGTGTGAAACCTCAATGTGGTGACAGCTGGATTTGTTTGGATTGTGATTCCATTCACTTTGTTATCTCTAATCATTCCAAACAAACATTTATGCAGGAGACACATTCGACTTGTGGCCCATTTGTGTTGGACCAACTGTCCTTTTGAATTTATTAATCTACAAGTTGGCCTACGCCATTACTATTTCTAATCATATTATGAGCTTCATCTGAGGTTAATTAGAAACTTGGTTCAGGTAAACTGGGAGACAATTTAAATGGCATTTGTGTTTGTTTGTTTGTTTTTAAATTGTATTATTTGATTTATTACCTTGACTCTTAGTTTACTTGTTGGTCACACAAGGACAAAACTCCGGGAAAAGGAGCATTTAATAATAAGTATAAATAATCCAAAATGGTTATATGGAGTGGAGTGAATGCTGATTATTTGGTTTTTGATTTGTCCATGTTGAGCAGGAGCTGAAAACATGTGTCATATATTAAGGTAAATGTGTTGGATTGACGCCCGTTTTATTTACTCGTTTACAGTATATTGACGTCAGAGATGAGATGATCTGCATTAGGCACTAGAGCACCGTTTTTCTACCGTGTGACTGAATGTGCTTTTTCTGTATTTCGTTAACCATGTTGCTGCGTGAAATAAACAACAAACGAAAAGAGTGGAAAGATCTCCCGTCATTCGCGTTAAATACCTCATATTCACATTGCAACATTTAGAGTGAAATAAAATGTTTCACAAAGCTCATCACTTACAAATACACTAACTGCAGATACATGAATATGTTATGACTGGACGCAGCTTAATTGACATTATATATATATATATAATGTCAATTAAGCAGCATTAACGTTATAACATTATATATACATATATAATTAAGCATATTAACATATATATTCAAATCAATGTAATCAACTCAATAACAGGATCAAACCAGTCACGTTTATTTACAACAAAACATGACAATCGATTAAAACTGGGGCACGGAAACAGTGCACACTCGAGCGCACAGGGCCATTCAAATATTATTTACACCAGAGGGAACAATAACTATTAATTATTATTACAATTTATTTGTGGTTTTAACTATTTTTTGTTTATTATCCTTCAGATGTTTCTACAACTTGATTGGCGTCCACCTGTGCTAAATTCAGTTGCTTGGACATGATTGAGAAAGGCACACACCTGTCTATATAAGGTATCACAGTTGACTGTGCACATCAGAGCACAAACCAAGCCATGAAGTCCAAGGAATTATCTGTAGACCTCTGAGACAGAATTGTATCGAGGCACAGATCTGGCGAAGGGTACAGAAAGATTTCTGCAGCATTGAAAGTCCCAATGAGCACAGTGGCCTCCATCATCCGGAAATGGAAGAAGTTTGGAACCACCAGGACTCTTCCTAGAGTTGGCCGCCCAGCCAGACTGAGCGATCGGGGGAGAAGGGCCTTAGTCAGGGGGGTGACCAGGAACCCGATGGGCACTCTGACAGAGCTCCAGCGTTGTTCTATGAAGAGAGGAGAACCTTCCAGAAGGACAACCATCTCTGCAGCACTCCACAAGTCAAGCCTGTTTGGTAGAGTGGCCAGACGGAAGCCACTCCTCAGTAAAAGGCACATGACATAAAGCACCTGAATGACTGTTAGACCATGAGAAACAAAATTCTCTGGTCTGCTGAAACAAAGATTGAACTCTTTGGCCTGAATGCCAAGTGTCATGTCATCCATCGGATGGATGGATGGATGGATGGCGCACTAACCGCCAAGACAAATTCCTTGTATGTTTAGCATATTTTGGCAAATAAATGTTCAGTGAACATTTAGTTCAAATGAACTTGTTCAACAAGTTCGATGATGAGGAGGCTCAAGCAGCTGCATGATGCAGGGGGACGTTAAATAAATGCTCTGATTGAGTATAGATTTGAAATCGGTGTTGAATTGCATTCTCATTTCCCAAACTCCTTTCTGTTTACATGAATTTAAAAGATCAACACAAAAGTATAAAATAATGCTAATAATGTGTAATGGTAAAAATATGTTATAACATTGTTTTGTGCTAAAGCCGTGTCTCAAGTGTCCTGTATTTGACCCTGATGTGCAAAGAGCAGCATGATACAAAATGTTAGTTTGCAGCTGTGTCCTGAGAAAGGAGGACGCTCGACTCGATCTCATAGAAGCTTCAAAACAAAGGACTTCTGTTCGTGGCCTTGGTTCATATCTTATTCGGTACGAAAGTTCCGGATCCAAGTTTTACTTTTATGTCAATTAATTATGATTTGCATCGGCCACTGAGGAGGATCTTGTGTGTGTGGGTTCTTATCTCAACTTGCTTTGCAGCTTCTTGTAACTGGCACGGAGAATGTCCTCCACATGTGTATAAAGACTCAGTTTTTTTCATCTACGCAGGCTTTACTGAACTTTACTTATAAACATTATTTATAATTATGTTCATGGAGGTGGGCGGGGGCTTGTGAGCGCCGCGGTGCAGTTCGGGCGAAGAACTCAAATAAATTCCCTGTCGGATATCCAAACATATTTGGGGGGAATTGATGTCAGAGAGAGTAATTGTTGTTCTTAAATATTGATGAAGAAACAATTGTGCTCCAGCAGAAGGGGCAAAAGGGCAGGTGGTTGAGCACCACTTAGGGGTCTGTCTATGCACGTGCCTGCAAACCAGAGAAATGAGGACGGTGGGTTATTGAAAGGAAATACATGAAGGGACAAAGTTGACAATGTTGTCTTCACATTAACCCTTTCACCACTGCATTCGGTATCACTTAATGTTGTTGACTAGTTGGGGCAGTTCAACCCTGTAAGATGTGGATGCTTCTACACTGTAATCAGTCCACATATGATCCGTCTTAAAGGTCCAAAGAAACCTGACAAGTCTAATCTTTGGTGCACTCTAAACCATAACATTTTCCTTAACCTGGCAGTCTGTTTGTAAAAGAGATGTCAGAAGTGGGATTCGAACCCACGCCTCCAGGGGAGACTGCGACCTGAACGCAGCGCCTTAGACCGCTCGGCCATCCTGACTTGGAGTTGCGATGCTTTGGTAAGAGATTTAGAACGCTTCTCCAATAGAACTATGTGGTAATTGTGAAAATATGTCGATACGTATGTCATAGAATATATTATAAAATGCAGTAGGACGGACAGAGTGACTTAAAGAATAGTAATAAAAACGGATTTAGAGGCAAAATAAAAGTGCACAACTTTAAAATGGCCACGTGGTGGTGATCTGTTATCTAATTGCAAAGCAGTTTCAAAGCAAACACTGAGTTCCGGCAATGTCCAAACGATCAGCTGTTCAATCCAAAGAATGACGATTCCCACAGTGCATGTGAAGCCAGTTTTCATCTTATTTGAATGTGAACATGCCATTTATGCTGTCACACGTTAGAGAATACAACACAACATGAGATATGACAATTATTTGCCAATGCAAATCAATGATCCCACATTTACGACATTCGTCTTTTTGTCAGACCGTGTCCTCCTTTTTCATTAGCCCCAGGAATACGGTTGAATGCATTTTTGCAATGATTGATTACCCAGTATTACTAAGAAAACCACTGTGAGGAAAATATATTTCAGCAGAAATTTAAAAAAGGCCACCATGTCAACATAACCATAATAAATATCGTTCAGTAAGTCAACAGAAATATTTAAAAAATGTCATTACCCTGGATGAGGGACCGGCTTTGGGTTGGATTCATTACCCGATATTTAAAAAATGTATGTATGAAGGAAAATACAACACAGAATAACAACCTATACCCTGTAAACTTACCTCTGGTCTCTGCATATAGCATCATCTATTAATCAAAATTGAAATCCATAAAGAAGAGATTTGTACAAACTGCAGCAAGATGCTACCTGAGGTGGAGGCCGCTGCCTCCCTGTAGTCCTCTTTCCAGGTCATCTGGAGGAGGAGCCAAGGCCTGAAGAACACACATGAACAATGTGCTCTGAACAGTAACATGAAACAGCTCTGCCTGTCAAGCTGAACAGATAACACATGGAAAACCAACTACAACTATAACAATAATAATACAACAATGAATGTAATTATTGTCCTCCCTAAAAAAAAGTGGTAGGGTTTGTAATATAAAAACGCTTCTAATCAGCCAGCAAACTAAGCCACTGTTAGAGCTCTGGACAGAGACGTTTATTCTGCACGTGTGTCATTGGTTTGCAATAAAAAGCGTGGACGTGTTTGATATGCGTTGAACTAGTGAGTCAGTGAAACATGGCGGCATTGATCCAACACGACCACTGGATCTTCTTTAACGTATCACTCTTTATTCTACTAACGAGTGTCTGAGTTGCACATCGCAGCGCGTGAGGAGGTGCAGCACGCGCACATCGCGCAATGTCAGAGAAATAGTGTATGCAGCATGTAACAATACATAGTTTTTATGGATGGAATTGCTCTGGTACCCAGCAGCACCGTCAGGAATCTGGGAGTTCTCTTCGACCAGGATACGACCTTCAACTCGCATATGAAGAAGACTTCAAGGACTGCCTATTTTCATCTACGTAACATATCAAAAATCAGGAACTTCCTGTCTCAAAGTGATGCAGAAAAATGTGTTCATGCGTTTGTCACTTACAGACTGGACTACTGTAATTCTTTGTTATCAGGCTGCTCTTGTAAATCTCTTAAGCCTCTCCAGTTGATTCAGAATGCTGCAGCACGTGTATTAACAAGAACTAAGAAAAGGGATCATATCACTCCTGTATTATCTTCTCTGCACTGGCTCCCTGTTAAATCAAGAATAGATTTTAAGGTACTTCTCCTCACCTACAAGGCACTTGCTGGTGAGGCACCGTCGTATCTTAAAGAGCTTGTAACACCTTATTGCCCTACAAGGCAGCTGCGCTCCATAGATGCTGGTTACTTGTTGTTCCTATGGTTTTAAAAAGTAGGCTGGGGGCCAGAGCCTTCAGTTATCAAGCTCCTCTTTTGTGGAACCAGGTTCCACTTTCAGTCTGGGGGCAGATTCTGTCAGCTCTTTTAAAGTAAAACTTAAAACTTTCCTCTTTGATGTTGCCTATAGTTAGGGCTGGCTCAGGTTAGCCCGGACCAGCCCTTAGTTAAGCTGCTATAGGCTTTTTTTCATTTTTTGGGGAGTTGTTCCTGTGCCGATGGAAGCTTTCAGGACAGAGGATGTTGTATGTGTACAGACTGTAAAGCCCTCTGAGGCAAATTTGTAATTTGTGATTTTGGGCTATACAAAATAAAATTAATTGAATTGAATTCATATATGTTTCAACCAAGGTGACGTGGGCTGACTACGCCTGCACGTCAGGACGTCACCCCTCAGCCGTGGCTATGGACTCAAATATATTTGAACTTTCCATGAAATGTGTTCTCAGCGCCATCTTTTTTCACAAATTTCAATGTTAAACTTCAAAAATATAATACCCTCAAACCAAAATAATAGTGTTTTAAAACCTCTACACTAATTTTTGACACATTCCACAGATGTCCCTGTGACATTTAACACATCCCGCCCCTCAAATAATCCTTCTACTCGGATAAATCATTGACTGGCTGTCATATTTCTTTCACCTCCAGCAGGTGCTCGTCCGCGATGCTCAGCCGCCTGAGGGCCTTTTTCAGCCTCTTCTGTGCTCCACAAGAGTTGTTATCTAGTAGATCACTTCTCCAACAAGATTCGTATCGATAGATTCCGTCCAGCAGTAAAAAGTCAAAGAGTTCGCTCTCAGCAGTTTGATTTCACAAGAGGTTTAAAGTTCGTGTTCAAGTCAAAGTGCAAATGGAAAGATCAGAAAGTCTTACGTAACCTCGGTCGGGTCATCGCTCCGTTGCCATGGCATTGAAGAATGCGCATGGGTGCGTGTTTGTACGTGATCCGTTTTTATTAAACATATAGTTTTTAATTTATTCCAGTATTATCTATGTTCTTTTTGAGGATTTCTGCCGATTTAATATCGTTTACTTGTGAACATCTGTTTCTGCAACTCTCCAAAAAAGTGGAATATGCCATTTTTTAACAGGACAAGTTTGTTGAACACAGAGTGACAAACATTTTTTTTGTTTATCATGCAATCTTGTTATACACTCCCCGTAATTAGTTACATAAATAATTGTTCTTAACACTGCAGCAGACCATAAATATCATTAAACACCAAGTGGGAGCATCACTGATTACTTCAATGATTATAGGACATTTGATCTTTCTGACAAAGTTTGTCTTGTTAATAATGGATGGAAAAAGCTCAATGTGAGGGAGGGTTTGCAGCGAGATGTCTGAATATAGGCAAGCTTTCGAAAAGAATATAACGTAACCACGACTACACATTTAACAAAGGTATTAAATATTAACACGGCTACAAATGTGTCTATTTATATCTCTATACCATCATCAGCGAAATCATGAATACAGAGTGAAGTAACGTGCTAAAGGAACATATACCAATGATTTCTGAAACATCTTAACGGCACAAATACCTGAAAAAAACGTAATGAAAACGCACAAATATCTACTCACTGTCACAATTGAATATAGTCAGCACGAAATATATAAAATACCTCTGACTGCGCAAATGAAGACTGACATCCTCGTCTTATCTGTTTGGCTGAAAGTATAACTTTGTTTTCAATAAAAGTAGAAATAAAAGTGGTTGATTACAATAAATACTATTTTATTTGTGTGTCTCAAAAATACCACCATGTTTTGTTAAATTAAATTCATTGTCAACCCTCCTGTTGTCTCTCAACCACCAGCAAACACACCTTCCAAAAATGCAGAGTTGTTTTGGTCCGTCTCTTCACACTTGAAAAACAAGGATAGGCTTAGTTCTTTGAATGTCATCAAAATGATTTCTCCCCTTTTTTCCCCCATGGAAGGGTTTGTCCTGTGCCCATGTGAGGGTTACGGACTGAGGATGTCTGTGAAGCCCTCTCAGGCAAATTTTTGGGCTTGGGATTTTGGGCTATACAAAATGAATTGAATTGACGTGGTTCAAACTGCGGGCAGGAAACGTGGCAGGTGCCAAGAAATAAGTCTGCAAGGAACATGCATGCACTCTCTGCACATGGTGTGTACAGGGGTCCCCAAACAAAGACCTGAATGTGAAAAAAAGATCTGAAACTTGAAAATATAAGATTTGAATCCGAAAACATAAAATCTGCAACCGAAAAATACAGCTTGGTACTCGACTCGTTCCACAAATCTATGCAGAACAGTCGCAAACCCTCTTGGGAAGCTGGTACCAAGCGTGCGTTTGATCCCAACAGCTGAATCTCAATACATTTTGGGATTCGAGCTCTGCAGCCTCTCGTGTGCGTGGATCCTCCCGTGCAGTCTCAGTCCCGTGCCGTGAGCGAACCGCTTCCCGCACACGTCGCACGCGTACGGCTTTTCCCCAGTGTGCACTCGCGTGTGTATCTTCAGCGTCGTGCCGACGGCGAAGCCTTTCCCGCACAGGACGCACTTGTAGGGTTTCTCCCCCGTGTGCACCCGCACGTGGTTCTTCAGCGACGAGGCGTAGGAGAAGCCCTTCCCGCAGTGCGCGCAGCGGTACGGTTTCTCCCCCGTGTGAGTGCGGTTGTGCCTCCTCAGGTCCGCCCCCCGGCGGAATCCCTTCCCGCAAGTGAGGCACGCGTGGAGCTTCTGGCCCGCGTGCGTCTTCACGTTGGCGCCACAGTCAAACTCCTTCCCGCACACCGGGCAGGTGAGGGGCGTCGCCCCCGCGTGGTTTCTCATCCGGGCCTTCAGGGCGAACCCTTTCCCGCAAGTGTTGCATTTGTAGTGCTTTTCTCCCACGTGGGTCCTCGTGTGAACTTTTAACTTTAACAAATCGGAAAACTCCTCGGCGCAGAACAAGCATTTGAAGCGCTCGCCGCGCTGGTCTCGGCGAGGGAGGCCGTGGTCACTGTCGGACTCAGATTGGATTGCTGCTCCCGAGGTGACGTTTGGAGGATCCAAAAGCGGAGTCCGACCCATTAAACATGTGTCGGTCTCCTGTCCCTCCCGACTGGTGGGCAGTTCCTCCCATTCCTCCTTGATCCCCGGGGGACCCTGACTGGAGCTCCTGTCCTGAACACATAGCGGCCGGTCAGCGAGACCCTCCGTGACCTCTGAGAGGGAGGAAGGGAGAAGTTAGTGGTTTCCCTCACATGTCAGAGCCATTTCTTTCCCACACTTTTTTGGGGTGGGGGGGGGGGGGGTAATTTCAGGGAGGGAGGGGCCGCCCCCTGTTATAATGGGAGTTTCTAGCGGCTTCTCAGGTGTCACAGAATATACTTCCCTTCCTCACAGAGTGGGAAGAAGACGTGTATTTCAAAACGGAAAAAAAGTGTCTAATCAGGACAATTGTTCATGTATTTATCTACAAAAAAACACGTTGCCTATAAACATGTATTCTTTTGCACTTTGTCCTATAACCCTTCTTTGGCCCTCTCTGTGATCGAGTTGGACACCCGTGCACCAGGTGGTTTAGGTCCAGCTTCCATCACAGATCCCCGATGCTCTGTGTGCCTCCCAGAACCTTCGCAGGTTTCTAGTTCCTCAAAACCGCCACAAAAAATAAAGGCCCCAACCCCGAAAACATCTACTGTACTTCACAGTCCCAAGCCAGTCATCACTTATGTATTTCAAATGTTTTCTTTTTCTTTATTTTAAATGCAAATGGTTTTACAGTTTATCACGTGTTAATATTTAAAAAAAGAACCATTTGTATCACTTGTATTTGTAAAAGCATACGTGGTCTGTATGAAATGTGCATTGTATAGATAAAGATTATTTATATAAAAACGTTTTTACAGTTACATATCGTGGAAGGTAAGTGTTCTTGGCGCGAGGAAGTGGGCGTGTGGGGGGAGCGCGTGGCTGTCACGCTCAATGCGGGACCCTTGCGAGTCCTGTTATCGGCAGACTGCACCTCGAGCGCCCATAACAGGCTTGTAATAAAGGCGTCATAACGCGGGGCGAACCGCGTAACTCACACCAGGACGTGCACGTCGACGCGTAACTGTGCACATTAATGTGGCAGTAACGCAGCGCGATGCACCGTCCATGACGGTGCTTTTCACTCACGTTTCTGGTGTAGTTTCACCACTGGCTTCAGAACGACGTCCAGCAGTTCGCGCTGGCGGCGGATCTCCTCCTCGTACTCCGCCACGCGGTCCGCAAAGACCCGCAGGATGTCCTCCGCGGCGGCGGTCAGCCGCTCGCGGACAACGTCCCGGAGGCAGAAGACTGACGACATCTTGCGCGAGTTACCGTTGATTTGTAGTTGGTGAAAACGCAACGGCACTTTAGAATAAACAGTCCGCTATGGCGTCGTTTCCGCCGGACTCGTTATGATGTAACTCCGGGTTAAAGGGAGAGCTCGCTGCCGGAGTGCGTTCATTTTTATTCATTTTAAATGTATTTATTTAAATAGGTTGATTATTATGGCAAGATTCAATATACATACGTCTAAGTTCACAAGTTTAAGACTCAATCTCAATACAAAATCTATTCTACACCTACAAAAGGCAATCAAATAGATGGCATTGGCTGTGATAAAACTAAAGACACATCTCTTCAGACTCTACCTCGACTAAAGACTAACAGATTGTAGCACTTACATTGTACTTATAACGCCACTCATCTATAGCAATTTGTAAACTGGCTTATCTGATGAAATTGCACGTTCTTGTTTCTTGTTCGGAGTTTGTATCCCTATGGTTGAATGCACTTGTAAGTCGCTTTGGATAAAAGCAGCAGCTAAATGACATGTAATGTAAAACATTATGCAATTACACAACCAGGAAATGTGCTTTTGGTGTAGTTTGTCCTGCATTTTTATACACCAACAGCGAGTCCAGAGCCTGGTAAATCAAAAATACAAGCGCCTTGTGAGAATTTCCTTTAAAATTGTATAATAAAAGTGATTATGGAATGAAATCCACACAAGCAACAAGATACAACTTCTGTTATATTTAGTTTGTATGGCATATAATAATTTGTTTAATGACCGTAACTGACTTTTATAAAAATAATATCCAAAGTTGTGGAATTGTGTGTAAACTATGACCTCATTAGGACCTTTGATTTTATATATAAACATCCTTTCTTTAATGGAACTTTCCTTCAATATTTCCATGACATGACATAATATATTACATTACTATAACAGACTTCTCATCCATTTCATGACTAGTATGGTAGACTAGATCTTCAATGCAGACACTTTACCAACATTCTTCACTACATTTATGACTGGGGATTTTTTTTTAAATAGCACAATAGGAGTTTCTCAACATTTATGTGGCAATTGTTTCTATGATTTGTTTATGTCATACAATTGCATACGATCCTGGCATACAGTGACTGACATCTTTACTGCACTCAAATATTGAAATGACAAATTTGTTCAGAAAAGAGTTCTGCAACCATTTAACAAAGTTGCCATGGAAAATGTGTTATTTGAATCTGAAAATAAGAGGGCGTTTTTTTTTTTTCCTCAAACCTTTAGGCTCCAACACAGAAAACAAAGTCACTCAATCTGGAAATGGGTTTATTCTGCTGCTGGGATTGAAGCAGAATGCAGAGCATGGCAAGCATTCAAAGTCACTCTCATTCCCAGTCTAGATTACTGTTCTCATTTCCACTACTGAACTGAATTCACCTAAACCAGGTTAAAAGGCAAGCAAGCCAATGAAGTTTCTTATTAACAAGGAAAAAAAAAATAATAATTCTAAAAGCAAAAAGAACGGTGCAAGTTTCACAAACAAAAGCTGTTTTTAGTTGTTTTTTCATCTATTTAAAGATTATACAAATACTTCCATATATATGAAAATGAAAGGACATAAAAGCACAACTTCACAACTAACAAAGATCTATCAACAGTGAAAGTTCTTCTGAATCTCTGACGCCCCGTAGGTCTTTTTTATGGTTATGTGTGGCATCGAGAAGCAACAAGAAGACCACAGCAGCAAACATCACTCGCATGAAGCAGTTATTCATATCCAAAAAGAACAAGTAAATTGAGTTGGTCAAATGAATGCTTCACATTAAGAACACGGTCCACCACCGGATGGGACGATATAGATGAATGAAGGCGCGGATTAAGCATCGCTGCTGCAGCGCCACTCCGACTCCAGAGGCCCGTCGGGTAAAAACCGTTATCTAGAGAAGCCAAACTGTAAGAAATCTACAACTAAAACGGAACACAACCAGACACGTTGGTTTGTGCAATACAGAGCACTGTGAGGCTGCGGTTACACGGATACATCTGTAGCTTATTAACGGAAACAAAAACAACAGCCGCACTGGAGCTCAACCAGGACACAGGAGACGGCGCGTACAACATGTTAGTACTTCACGTGGCGGCGCGGCCGATAACGGAGACGCTTTAGAGACTGTCGTAATCCTTCTTGTCCTTCTTGCCGTCGCCCTCCAAGCTGTCCGTCCCCTCGCTGTTGTCGCGGCGACGCTTGCGGCTGTTGCGGACGCTGAAGCGGGGGTTTACCTGCGGCAGGGGGTCCATGCCCAGAACTTTGTGGATCTGACGGAATGCCAGGAGCCTCAAGGCAAACTGTGGAAATACAGAGATAAAACCAAACAGCGCAATGAGAAGCGCCTCTGCAGATTGACAGTCCTTTCAAACCATCTCATCTCTAAATGTTTCAGCTTGGTAGTTAATGTAAAATAAAAAGGGCTTTTACTTGGGCACTGGAGGTGATGTCCTCTCTTTGTTGCTCCCCCATCGATGCGAGGGTATCCATGGCCCTCTTTTCACAAGGATCCACTAATCCTGGAGCACCTGTTGACAACGCAAAGTTATCCTGTTTATAGTCCCGTCCACGCCTGGGAGAGTTTATCCCCATATCATCAAATTTGAAGGACTTTCCCTCCTCTCAGCAGAACACAATGTTTGTTATGGAACAGTCATCAATGTAATAAAGAAACATCTTACCAGGGAGCAAGATCCCAGAGGAGATACATTCAAAGATACGCCTCAGAGCGTCACCCGGGCTGAGGGGGGCGGAGGCGCTGCTGATCGCCTTCTCCACCAGCAGCTCCATCGCCTGAACAGAGTGAACGGGGAGGGTTAGCTGCCTGCGCGCACACACACGCACACACACACACACACACGCAATAGGGTTCTAATAGGTTGCAAATCTTTCTGCTAAAAACAACTTTGAGTTCTGTAGCTTTGTCATTTACAGACAGACCTTCCTTGCAGACGACTTCCAGGGAAAACTCAGTTTCTCCCGAACAAACAACTAAACATTAGTGCAGCACTTTAAAAGGTGGAGAGCGCTTCATACTCCGGACCGCCCATCAGGGTAACTTCTCATAACCTACCTCAAGGCACCGGCATAAGAGCCTGCCGTGTGCCATCGATAACCAAACTAAGGAGCTAGTATACAATCAAAGATCATTCAGTTAAAAAGAAAAAAACTAAAACAAGCTTCTAGATGGTAAAACATTTCTCTCACTAACACAGCGACATTCGGCAGCCAGTCCTCACGATTGGTTCGTTTGACCTGCAGTGGTGGGGCAGTAGGGAGAAAAAAGAAAAACAGCAGCCTGTGGCTGAAACTACTGGAGAAACAAACCCGACTGGCCGATCACTCAAACCAGACGTCCGGTTCTTAACGCTTCAGTGAACGCAGCCTACAAAGCGCGTTCTGAAAGCACTCACCCATCCCGGGAAGGACGACCACGTGGGAACCCGCTGGCAGAGGTCTCGCAGGATCCGGATGATGATCACGCAGGACTGAAGGCCGTTGGCTCTGGCCTTTTGATGCAATAAAGTTAGGGTTTTACGCAGAGACAAGGAGTGACAAGAGATGGACCAATCAAGTGAATCAGTTCTCACAGAGGTCCAAACACTACTGTGCATAATGGAAGCTGGAGTTTGGTTTGGAGGTGTGTATGAAAGAGACATTAAAGCTTGCATTCAGCTGCCATTCCCAGTAGTCTTGTACCTCACAGTTAGTAAAAGGGAGTTCAAAGTTTGCAAGATGCACAAGAAATGAGAACTTGTCATCTTCTAAACCCTGACCCCGGCTTCGTCCAGGTATCTCACTAACAGGTACTTTAAAAAACAAAAGTACAAGAGTCCACCTGTGAGGAGAGTATAGGGACTGAAAGAGCAGAGGAGATCTGCTTTACTTTGCCTGTGCTTTTGCTCAGCGAGCAGAAACACAGGAAACTACTCAGATGGTCCTTTTTCTCTCAATCCCTATTCTACTAAATATATATATATGTATGTATATAGAGAATAAAACAATACAAACGTGTAACATGAAAGCACTTCTTGATGGCACAACTTTGTGCAAGTTATTGTGCAGCCTTATGGAATCACATACTAGAACTGTAATGCAGTACTTCGAGAATTACAAAGAGAATACAAGGATGCCAGTTATTATGAGTAGGTTTGTTTTTTCATATGAGAGTTTTAAATGAACTTAAGACTCAAAATCGATAAAGGACATTAACCAGATCATTATTGTCATATGTGGCATCCTTGAATATTTTTCTTCCTTTTTTTTTTTTAATACTTCAAATATTAATAGTTTTCCTAATTGCGATAGAAATCAAAAAACCAAATGTGTAAAACACAAATAAAAGGACTAAACAAGTATAAATAATGCATCTCATAAGGCTACAATAAGAAAGTAAAATGATGTTCCGAACCTGGAACCACTTAGCGTGGCGCAGAGCAGCCAGAGCGTCAAGGCATTTTTGCCTGTCCAAGACGTCCGCTGGGTCTTTCACCATACCCGAGGTTACATCTAAAAATGGATTTGAAGTGTCAAAAATATGTCTGGGTGATGGGGAATGGGTGTTTGACCAGGTCAGCGAGGCTGGCAAAGAACAAACACATTGCCACACATACCAATGTCTCTCTCCATGACAACCATTGCAGATGGTTGCTTATTTTCTGATAACAGAATAAATAAAATAAAAAAAAAGGTAAGGACGTTAAAAGCTGACAAACCAACACATTCAATCTATCCACTTCCTTTGACTATGTGAAGTCATCTCAGGGCCGTGGACCAGATCGCTACAGAACATGGTTTAAGGGGCTCCGTTGGTCCGAAGCCAATGCTGATTTATCGGGTGAGCACTGGGACGCAGACGGGATTCCGTGGCGTCAGTATGAACACTGTGCGCAAATAAAGAGCGTTCTTTTAAATCTTTTTAAAAAGTGAGATGTCAATAGTAGGTGTGGCAACGTTTTTGGGATGTGAGAAAACCTTGGTCAAAAATCCTTCCGAAGGCCGTTGGGCTCTAATAAACCCCTGATGGGACACAAGGTACCAGAAAATTTGTTGTTGTTTTTTCGTTCCAAGGAAATGAAGGGGCTTTTGTGCTGACTTGTAGATATTACTATGGATACAAAGGAGGAGGAAGCAATGGGTGCTGAAGAAGAGAAAAAAAACATGAGAACTACCAGCAAACGAAAGGGGTTAGGATCACTGCATGCATACCTAACATCAGGTAGGAAGAAGACCCCGACAATCATTGTATAGCAAAAGGCTGTTCTCAGTCGTAACCTTCTGTACATGAACTTTTAACGATACTCCCCAAAGAATCATTTCATTGGTTCATCTTTCCATTGTCCATTCATTCAGAGTAAATGTTCAGTCTTTAAAATATTTGCCAGGATTTTTTTTTTTTTTAGTCCTATGTGTGTGAAGGAAGGTGTCAATCAACTCAGGGGAGCACTTTAGAACAGGGGACCTCAGCACGGTGAACACTTGGTCACCGGTACACAAAAGGAAGATTTGTTTCCTGTGGGAATGTAACATCCAATTTCCTCTACCAGTTCTGGATTTGAGATTAAAAAAAAAGGGTTGCAAAATGTCAAATAATCAATTCCAAATCAAACTTGAGGAACAGAAGGGCCTCCTGTTGTCTATTAGTCATCTTCTGAAGGAATTGTCTTTTTCTTTTATATCCTCATCTCAAAAGGAAATTTGGAGAACTGATACTGTAATGCACGTCTCCCATTGGTTATAACAGTAAACTGGAAACAGAATCCCCTGGAACACAGGAAACAAAGAGAATCTCACCTGCAATTAACTAGACGGAACACAATGCAAACACTGGTCATGCTTTGTTCCAAGAGGATAAATATTGCATTTGAGAGGTAAGAGCAGAAAAAGCCTAAGAGCAATACTGCTGGCACTTGCCTCTTCTTTTCAAATCCGCCCGCCATTATCAGAAAGGGCATCAATTGAGAAAAATAATATGCGCTTCCACCTTTACCATTAAAAGCAGATTATCACAAAATAAAAAAACAAATCTATTTGATGGTTTAGTTGTTGAAAAGAAAGGTGGTGATAAAAACTAAATTTGTGCAGGCCAGAAACTGAGCACAACAAACCCTGAAGGAAAGACCTCATCAAAAAGGAAATATGACGCGCTTGCGCTTCCTCGGGTGCCCCGTCGTTCAGTTCTGATTACTGAAATCCAAATGAAGCACAAGGGTGCCTGGACGATCGGATTGAAATGTTATGTGCCAGCAGGTAAGCACTCTTCAGGGCGTCGACAAACATATTGAGACTGATTTCATAGAGAGACAGCAGAGAGACAAGAGAGGAGGTGCAATGGGGGAAAGGTGGGGTGGGGAGGGGGGGGGTGGATTCCAACCTCCGTCCCGGCCGTTTTCCTCCCTGATGACGGGCGAAGTCAGCGTGATCGTCACTCGCATCTTCGGCTCGGTGCCGGACGTCAGGATGATCGCCGCTTCCTCAGCGCAGCCACTGACCTCGTATTTCTCGGGCGTGACCACCTTGAAAAAACACCAAGGCCGTTATTCCAGACGAGAATCGAGCCCCAAAAGCTGCAGACGGGGAGCAGGACCCTCCTCGTGGTCTCCTGCTCTCATAGAGGCAGCCATCACAGAACGTGGACCAGCACCTCTTCTGACACAGCATTTCCCCACATTTTCCCCACTATCAGATAACATCAGCATCATTGTATGGTTTCCTGCTTCAATTTGGCCCAAAGGGATTTAAAAAAAGTCATCATTCAAATGTTTCCACTCAAGCACACTTTCGGTTTCTTAATATCAGTTACGACTTAACCTAAAAGGAACAAAGTGGCTGTTGAGGCAACGGCCATAAAGAGTTGTGATATATATAAGATAGTACTGTTAGTTGTTTGGGGAGGTGCTCCACGATGCGGGAGAGGAGGTCCTTGGTGGGCTTCTCGGAGCAGAGCAGGACAAGGTTGACGTTCTTGTCCCCGCGAAGCAGCAAACCTTTGGCCAGGACTCCAACCCTCATCACGCCCTTCAGGGCTCTGGACGTTCACACAAACAATGGAGAGAAGGAGGAAATGTTGTTACACACTTCCATGTACAGAATGTTGTCCTGATGAACAACGTAAATTAGATCTTGAAATTAAATTACAGAATGAATGTAATTAAATAGAGATTAGACACAGATCCGGTGAAGCAGTCTC
This sequence comes from Gasterosteus aculeatus, assembly GCF_964276395.1. Lineage (NCBI taxonomy): Eukaryota > Metazoa > Chordata > Actinopteri > Perciformes > Gasterosteidae > Gasterosteus > Gasterosteus aculeatus. The sequence goes on along the minus strand of NC_135701.1, from coordinate 4,255,472 downwards.
AGTCTCAGTAATGTACAGCGGTCGTTAGCCCGTCAATTCTGACAGTGCCTCTGCTGATCGGTGGCTGCATGATCACAAATACATTTTATGTCAAAAGTAATTAACTGTAGTATTAGAAGTATAGTAATACTAGAAGTGGACGTCCCGCAGGGTAGAAGAAAGGTTGCAGTCTCTTCAGCAACTTTACCGATCAGTTATCAAACTTTTGCTTGTAAAACAAAGACGCTGAGCGGATGGTAGCCACGGAAACACCAAGTGTAGATCTCTAACGGACCAAAATAAAACGCTTCTGCTTGAGAAGGAAAGTGCATCAATAAGCCAAAGCAAGGTCAACCATCCAGTCGACCTGATCACACCTGTCTTTAGAGGGTTCTTTCTCCTCCTTCTCCTCTTCTTCTTCTTCTTCTTCTTCTTCTTTGGCCTTGTCCTTGTCCGTAATGATGTCGGAGACCAGTTTGAGCGCGCGCTCTGTGATGGACACAATCTTCTGGATGGACTGGAGCTCATCCTCTGAGGGGTAGATGGCTGCATGCTTGGTCATGACATAGCGGTCATCTGAAGAGTCGGGCCGACGTGGAGGCTGCAAGAAGGAAAAAAAGGTTATAGTGGTACAATGGATTATTTAAAAAAAACAAAAACATGATGAATGAATGAAAATGAGCCATAAAAGGCGAGTGAATAGAAACATGTCTTTAGTCTTGCACATTGCGGTTACATACACAAGCTCGTCAAGCTGCATAACTAGAAAACAGCAGCAGAAGAGCTGGAGGGAGTTGTGTTCTTCACTTCAAAATGGAACATTTGCAACAAGGAGGTTTCTGTAGTGACTCCCAGCGGTTTGTGTTTTATGTGCTGAATCGTCACGTCTATCTAGCTTATTAAATGACAAAAAGAAATACCATCGCAGAGAAAGTAACTTGTCAATGTCAGTTTTAAAAATACCAATTTATGGTTCCAGGCAGTATATTGGGCACACTGGTTAGACCGAATGACGCGATGAAGCCTTACCACAGGACCCGGCGCCTGGAGGCCGGGCATGCCGGGCCGGACGCCAAGAAGGCCGGGGGGACCAGGAGGCCCCGGGGGATAAACGCCGTCCGGCATGCGGCGCCGGTCGTCCCAGTGGTGCTGCTCCTCCTCCATACGTCTCCAGTACATGTCCTCTTCATAACGCCTGGAAATACAAAGCCACAGCTCGTCTCCACATTGAGCGTGTATGAACACGGAGGACCGCGTCTGTGCCGACTGGAGGGTTTCCCACACATGGACTCATTTGTGGCGGTGCACCAGATTCAACACCGGCCGCCCCACATTGCATTTGGTGCATTGCATTTAAATCACGCAGCGTATTCGTTCAGCTGCATTTCCTTTCCCTGCTCTCCTTCCGTCGGTCACTCACGCGTCTCCGTGCACACCGTGTCTGCCTCGCGTGTCTTTTTTTTTTGCAAGCTCCGCAAAATCTGTTGCTCTGACAGAAGTTGCAGACTTTGTGCATTTAGTACGATGCTTGTATAGGCGTGAAGCCCTGTTTTGCATTTACTCCAATAAGGTTTTGTCTTACAAATTAATATTAAACGAATAGGTGAGGCCCCAGCCGCCACACTGACGTTGGATCTGTGGGAAACACTGGACTGGCATACACTCTCATTCTATTGTTCAACAGCCCGAGGTGGTGAGGCTACATCATGAACTACTGCATCTTTCCTCAACAACCGTACCGCATCTCCATTCTCCAGCGCTCCTCCTCCTCTCTTCTCCTCCAGTACTCTTCTTTCTGCATCTGCTTTCTCATCTTCTCTTCCTGAATCTTCCGGGCTCGGATGCTGGGCTTGACCTCCACCTGCAGATCTGGGTTGACCTTTTTCTGTAGAAGAAAAAAAATATATATTTATGGTCTTAATGTAAAAAAATAAATATTCTATTTGGAAATTAAGAACAATTGCTGCCAGATAATACAAGTATAATTATTAATACAAAAACAACAAACTAACAAATTGGATTGGAGATTCGCCAATACTCATTGCGTTTATCTGTGAGGTTGCCAGCCGAGTATCTGACTGAAGTCAGCCATGAAAAAAGGTGCAGCTGTGAATGAAGCACTACAGTGCGTGTACAGGTTATTTATCGGTGAGAGAACCAGTTAAGCTGAGAGGTACGATGCAGTGTCATCTAGTGGATTCAGGCTGGGGGAGGTTAGCCCCGTAGTCAGCAATAAACACGGCACACGTAAATGAGCTGACTTTTAAAGTGGACGAGCACTATTCTCCTTCATGTGACAAGCCACTTCAGGTTTTGCCGTTTTAGTTGGAATGCTTCAGCCGCAACTATTCTTCAAATCCTCATTCCGCTCGTCTTGATTTTCCAACTATACATAAAAATCTGTCATGTCTTTGGCCAGCCAGCTAGCCTTACTGGCACTGACTCATGCAGACATAAACAGATGACTTAGGGTAGTAAGTCAAGCCATTGCTTCCTCTCCACTCTGTCAATCTGTCTCCATATGACATATCTTAAGATTTTAAGGGGGCCCCAAAGGTTTTGAACTCATGTTTTGTATGCCTTTTCCCCCCTAGACCCTTTCTTTACAGCAGGTGTTATGTATAGTTCCCATTTCTGTATTTTCAGCATTTTTCAGTTAATTATGAACATCCTTACTGCAAACAACGGCGATGAAGTTATTGAGGAACTGAAATGGTATAATTTACTCATGAATGTACTCTGCAAGAAAAGTACTTGAAGCCCGGTCAGAAAGAAAGAAATCAGTGCACCCTTTGTGTTGCATGAGATTTGAGGACGCCGACCTCAGAGTAGAGCACCAAGATAAATAAAAGACATAACCATAAAGAACTCCCCCATTTCCCTGCTCCGAGACGCCTGACGAACACACCACTGTGTGTCCTGTGTAGCGATGTAATACGGCAGCTTACAAACCTTGTACTGCAGTCGATGCCGTCGACCTTTCAGATGCATTTCCTTTGCATTTGGATCGTTGAAGCTACATTCACACAGCTTGCAATGGAAGCGGATGACTTTGCCTTCGTCGTTTCGGACCTGGGAAGGAAGTTGCACTTTAAAGATTTAAATGCATTGCTGCTCAGCGTATGCGTAAGTGTATGTATCAGCCCGTCCAAACGCACCTCCTCGACGTAGTCGTGACCGACCGGCTGGACGTCGCTCTGCAGTGCAGCCAAGGCTGATGTGGACAGAGAATCTGAAACGTCGCCCTTGGGGTCCTGTGTACCCGAGGAGGGCGTCGCAGGCTTAGAAGCTTCCACTTTGGCCTCATCCATCTTCACTGTGGTCTGCAATTTATTTCCACCTGCATTCAAGAAATTACAATGTTGTTTAATAATAGAACATGAACAGCGCTACTGCTAAACACCAATCCAAATCAAAACACAGTGCAAAAAAGGTTGATCGTGAGGAGGAATATTTCTCTCTGTAGTCGTCATAATGGTCATCATGATTGCTAGATCACTTGGTTTTAATGCATGCAAAAAGATTCAGCACATTCATCTCGTTCCAACATAATAAAAGTAGCAGGTAACATTGCAGAGGTGTCTCTTTCTACATATGACCAAAGAGCATTTGTACTTCTGACTGTGTTACAAAATCAACAAATTAAGCCCAACCCTGGACATGTCTGCTTGGTGTAACATGGCGAACAACATCAGGAAGAGCTGAAGTTCGACTTCGGTGTAAGAGAAAAAGAACACTACAGTACACTAGTGTAACTGAGCAAAAGTACTGCACAGCAAAGAAAAGGTTCAAGATGGCGGATTAGGTTCATATTACACATAAAAAGCTCCCAAATTCAGAATATATTTATTAATGAAGGATTGCCCTCAAAAAGCCTCATGAAAAGCACAAACACCGGCAGCGCAGAGTAGGCATAAATCTTTTTTAACCAGAAAATGGATGTTTGCAGCTGTATGAATGCCAAGTAATCAGAATTAGATTTGTCTGTATTGAACAATCACTTTTGCTTTTATAAAATAGCTTTTGCAAAATCCTTGGTTAACCAATTTCAGAGTTCATCGCAGAACCAGGTGCTGAATCCTCAACGTGAGCTTACTCACCAACAAAATTGATCTTGGGGGCGGTGACTTTCTTCCCGGCGGAGGCAGAGTTGGCAACAGAGAGGCTGTTGGCCAACGGGTTCTTCACGCCTGCCATAGCACTGCTGACCGTGTTGACTGGTTTCAGGTATGCAGAGCTGGAGGAGGCCGCACACAGAGAGCCGCCGGTGCTGCTCAGGGTCGCTGTGGTGGTCTTGCTGGGAGCAGCTGTGGTAATGGACGATGTTTGAGTGACCATGCTGGGCTCGGTCGAGGGAATGGGCTTACCGAGCTTGGTGTGAAGCTTCACAACCTGGCGAAGAGAGTTGGAATAAATAATAATAAAAAAAATAAAGATTTACGTACGGTATGAATGTCTCTGTTTATACCGCAGGCGGCAGAATTTGTTTTTACACGTCATCGAGGAGCTCGCAACGCTCCGACCTACTTGTCTCACGTGTGTTGAGATTGAGTCATTGTTATAACGAGAATGAATGACCCACAACAAACACTCTTCAAGGGGGTAAAAGAATAACAATCAATTTGAGATGCAGTGTATTAGATGTTCTCTTTAGAATGTTCTCTTTAATCTTTAACGCAAAGAGGATGGAGCCTCCCACTAGAACCAGTACCACCTTTGGCATCATGGACACGGATTCATGTTTGTCATCCTCACCTTCTGGTGTTTGGCTCCGCGGATATGGGCGGCGTAGGCATCGGCGCCAGTGCAGGAAACGTCGCAGAGCTCACAGCGGAGCTGGTTTTGAGCATTGCGGGACATCGACCCTCCGCCACTACCGCCGCTGCTGTTGGTGCTCTGGGAAACCTTCAGTGCCGCCTCCTTCTTCTTGTGCTTCTGGCCTTCAAGGTGCTCCTTGTAAGTCTAACGCATTCAATGTTTGGGGAAAGACGAGAGCCATTGGTCACACAGGTCGTCAATAACTTGTTTGGACACAAATAACATGGTGAAGGTTTTTAAACCAGAAACCCTTAAAGTTGGTCTTTGTGGACATGCCGATGGCACAATTCATATCAAACTTCAAAAGCATTCCATCACTTCAAGTTAGATGTCAACAAGGACGGGGGGGGGGGGGGGGGGGGGGGTCACCTGGGGGCCGGCACAGCTGATCTTACAGACGTCGCAGTAGTGGATCTGAGGGGGTTTAGGCTGCTGCTGCTTGGGACGAAGCTGCTTGCTCTGAAAGGGAGGTTTCTTGGTGAACGTGTTCCCCGTCCACGCCGCTGTCGCTGCTACAGCTGCCACTGCCTGCTTCTGTTGCTGTTGTTGTTGTTGCTGCTGCTGCTGCTGCTGCTGCTGTTGTTGTTGTTGCTGCTGTTGTTGTTGTTGTTGCTGCTGCTGTTGTTGTTGCTGCTGCTGCTGCTGCTGGTGGTAGTAGCTGGAGGCTGCAGAGTAAACGGCTGCCTCATAGCCAGAGTATGATGTTCCTGGAAAGAGATAAACCGAGGCACCACACAGTCATTTCACAGCATTTTGAACAGGGTCAATGATAAAAATATTCTCATAACAGGCCAACATTGTGTGTCCATTTTGAGGACCAACTGAGGCGGCCATCGCTACGGATATTAAGAACTTTAACAAGGAGTTAAATCCTTTCATTTTATTAAAAAACACCAGGTTTCATAACACAAGTTTCACAACTGGATATTGGGTATACTGTTTAGTGTTACTAAATGTAAGCATGCAAAGGTGTTTGTTAGCATTGTCACTTTGAGCATGTTAGCATTCATCTCAAGTACTACAGAGTCCAGGGACGCCTTGTGTAAAAAGTGAATTAATAGCAACTTACCAGAGTAAGTGACAGCATTGGTGCTGTAGGTCGGGCTTTGGGAGTAAGAGGGGACCACGGACGCGGCGGCGGCCACAGGCTGGACAGCAGAAGTCACTGGGTAGATGGAGAAAGTGGATGAGGCTTGACTGGGAGCGGCTGGCTTTATCACGGTGACCTGTCGACTCTGCTGGCTCTGGGTGTACGAGGTAACACCCTGGCTATATCCTGGTTTAGGGGCTGGAAGACAGAACGGAAGACACACGTCGCTCTCAAAATAATTTGTGATTATACACAAAAAATACTAAAGTACTGTTGAATTAAGTCCTGTGATCATCGGTGATACAATGATAATCAATGTCTTGACACACACAGAACATCAAGTCTAGTTTCTCCAGAGTTCCACCTCATCAATTAAGGCTGCGGGCCAATTGTGCTCCCTTGACCAAGCTAATCAGGTTAGCCCCTTCATGGACAACCCCGAATAAATTTGACCCGCTGAATTTTGAAATGAATTGAGTTCAGCATACCCGTCTGGTAGTAGGAATCTGCCACGCTGGGTTGCGGCTGTGCAGCAGCGACCGCTGCTGTAGCAGTGGCCTGTTGGTAGTACTGCTTACTGTCATAAGCCACAGCAGGAGCTGTGGACCGGACATAGGAGTAGGTGTCCTGCAAGGGAAGAGAGGGTCAGGGTTGGCGCTTCAATTCCTGCCGTAGATTTATCACTGAACTTTTGAGTCTGGGTCATCCCTCACTGTGGTGCCATGTATAGAACAATAGATGCAATTACCCAATAAAGTAAATTTTGAGTCCCACTGCATCTCCTTTTGCTCCTTCCTGTAACACTTACATGACATTTGGGGGCTCTGCACTTGAAAAACAATACTACCGAGTATCCAGTGAAAAGCCCCCATTTTAGCGCATGGCCTGTCAAAGTAAAAGCTCTGTTGTATGAAACGTTTAAGACATGCCCGTAATTTATCAGTTTACAATTGTAACTACGTTTACTGAAGATTATTATTAGACTATTTTCTAATTGATATCACACTTTAATTGTTGGGGACAGACACTTTACCTAAAAAACATGCCTCATCGCATCTGGAGGGGGGGGGGGGGGGGATTAAGACTGATCTGCATTCTATTAAATCTGTATGGATCTATTGATCAATCATAGCAAACTATCTTCTAAATACACTTAGTCATACGGTTTGTGGAAACAATTTAAAATGCCATTTGATATTTCCTGTTGCTCGGGTTGACAAATTTGGAAAATGACATCTTAAGTAAAAATAAAATGAGTGGTTTATATTTTGGACTTCCTTGTCATTGTGCCTTCACTATCTTAAGTTTTGATTCTAAAGACAAATGTTACTTCCATTAATTTACCAGCCAAGAGGTTCACAGAAAAGCGTAATAAAAAAGGAAAATGCCAACTACTAAAATACTAACTGACTTAAGTTAATTATAATTTTGTTTCAGACTTTAATAACTTAAAATCTCATATTTAACTATTTTTAAAGGATGGCAATTTTTCCTTAATCTACTTATGTATAGGTTCAGCATTTATGTTTCTTAATTTCCTAATGTTCCTTAATGTCAATTAAATGCAATTTAATTCATTCAAGTTAAATGATTCAGACTGACACTTACGGTTTATCACATCGGCAGAACTGGTGTCATCACAAATAAACATGCAAATCCAGAGTAAACAGTTTCATGGTCCCTTTGAGTCTTGAAAGGGAGAAACATTTGGCGTACCTGGTAGTTTTGTGAGGTGACGGGTGGCGGTGGTGGAGGGACTTCCTGCGGGCGCTGGGGGTAGCCGTAGTCAGCTGCGGCATGTGCCGGCTGGTATCCCCCATAAGCCGCGGCAGTAGCGGCTGCTACTGAGACGGGCGCCGGCCGAACTGCAACGGTGCCTGCAGTGGGAGCGTAGGCTGCCGCCACGGTGTGTGCCGCCACAGGTGCTTGGTGAACAGTGTAGCTGGCCACCGTGGTGGGGTGCGTGTAGGCTACCCCGGCACCTGGCTGCTGACTGGCAGGGCAACGCAAAACAGAAACGTCGCAGGTTAGAGGGCCGGTCGGAGCTTTGTTGAAGTTACTCACATTTTACTTTGTGAGTAAAATTACGTTAAAAAAAAAAAATCAAAATCAGTGAATAAGCAATTGAAGCCAAATATTGTAAATAGACTATGAATATTGGAAATGATAACATGCGTACCCCCCCCCCCCCAATGATTTTAGTCTTTTGCACCCAAGAATGGTGACAATTACAGAGACGAGGGCTCTTTCTCTGTGTGTGTACCCGTGTGTCTGAGAAAGATGGGCCTGGAGAAGGTGCCAGTGAATCAACGGATTCACAGGCATCTCAAAGTCTATGGGAAATCTAAGGGGCAGAAAAATTCCAGAAACTTTCCATGGGAAGTTAAGCTGGGGAATTTGGGAAATTTACCCTTTTTTTTTTTGCAAAAGCATACAACAGCGAAGTTGAATGTAGTTGAGAACCAGACTATGCCCGTCTAGCTCAGCTGGACTTTGGCTTCTATCTAGTTGGGAACATTGTCTGCCGGAAATGTAAACATAAACCGTGGTGTTGTTTTAGAACGTTTTTTTCCCCCCCTCGCACACACTCGCACATTGATTCCTTGGTGAACTGAAGCCATGTTCATTTTATTACAAAGTTCATTTGTATACAGTAGTCTAACTTTTTACAGCAGTGAGAGTAGGATGCATGAATGTCCACGCAACAGTACAGCATCAACGCCAGCGTTTCCCCCACCATGCAATAAGGCAGGCAACTCTTAACTGCATTACCTAAAGAAGTACAGAGGTGAAAAGGCCGATGTAGTTCATGTAACACTGGAGTGTTTGAACGGGGAAAAAAAGTCCATCAAAACAGTTCTGCATCAACGTAATTAGGTACAGGTCATTACAGTCCAGTATTTTCCTGCGGTAGATGACAATAGTATTACAAATTGGTTAATTTACACCAAGCTTTGATCTGAAAGCTTTGAACGTAGCTGCCTGATCAACAGCTGTGCTTTTCTACAATTTCCAACATAACCAGTGGAACTGAAACCCCAAATCCTGCTTTGTGAAAGCTATAAAAACACCATTAACATCTACACCATGAAAGGATATATATAGTACGGTTTAAAAACCATGTCAATACGAACCACTTCTTCCGTACCGTACTACATATTCCCCCATTACCCTTCAGATTGCACAGGCAATGGACTCTGTTTGTTTACCAACAATGTAAAGCTAGTGTTCACAACTGCAAGCACCGATTCAGTCTTATTATTCAATTAAAAAGGTTTCACTTGCTGACTCGCCGTGATGAAACCCAGCAACACTCGCCAGATGTGTCAGTGTGCACATTCCAGATGTTGGATCACATTCATGCTCCACTCAGCGGTTTGACATGACTGACAGGCGCACTGATTCAGTTCGTTGCGTTTTGGCGTCTGATCATGCGGCCCACTCGTGGGTGTGTTACTGGGGCTGCGTGGTACGTTGTCTCCGCAAAGGGCGTCGGAGAGGCCCTGTTGCGTTTCTAACGCGGAGCGAGGGACAGTGTGAAGCCCGCCCGCCTCCAACTGCGGCAGCGGCGGCGATAACCGCCCCCTCCCCCAGCGCGAACAATGGCAGCGACGGGAACCATACAGCTTGTACGTGTGCGCACAACCTTCCAACTCAGGGAACTTTAGAGCCAAGAAACGGCATTTTCCCAACGAAATGGCGGTGTGTTAAGGTCCTTCTTACCTGTACTGGGCGGCAGCCCCGTGGGCAAATCCAAAGTAATTGCCGGTAGCCATTTTGGCATCTTCACCGAGCCGGCTGGGCACTGCGGAGGACAGACACACAGGGTGACGCTAAGCTAACCGTTAGCAGCAAGCTCGAGCGCTCCGAGGACTAACGTTAATCCATTCATAATATTGCTTCTACATTTATGAAGCTATCCAGATGTGTTCAGCTACGCTAATATCCCAAATGTGGAGGATACTTACCATAGGTGAAGGAAACTACTGGACATATGGGAATCATTGGTTTTGTTTAATCTATCGACAGTCGAGTAGGAGACTAGCGCATTTATATTGCATGTCGTACCCGGATATGCAGTTTGGCGCATGCGCAGAGGAAAGGAAGCTGTGCCTTGATCAGACAAGTGAGACATGTCAGTTTCAGCAGCCAACAAAGCCATCACATCACACAACATGTGGGTTTGGGCAAGATTATGATAACAAATAGTATCCATTTCTCATAAGATGTAGCCTGCGGGTAACATAAGTGTAAGCATAAGACTAAAACAACCACAAAGAGCCAAAAGGCAGCTGCTATTTTTGAGTGTCTTAATGATACCAATTGTTGGATGGGACATTTTTTTCAAGTGAATAACTCGAAATCATAAATACTATTATTGCACCCCCCAAACCCAGTCAGTCCCACTGAAATAAACTTACTATTTGATTCTGCTTTAACCTTCAAACCACAAATCACTGTAGCTGTTCAGTTCTGCTTTGTTGGTTGATTTTACTCAATGCTTGCTATTTGTTGTATTTCTTAGTTTACCAATTATGGTATTGGTTGTTTTTTCTTTTCATCCACATAGTGTTTTATTACCTAATCTTGCAACACAATGTTGCAATATGTTGTTTAATAAAAAGCTGTTGGAGCGCCCTCTAGTGGGCAGCAACTAACAAGCGCTCAAAAACAAGCGGTCTGTGCAGAGAAAGTAGCGACAGCTGGTGATGCAGAACTCATCCTAACCGCCAAACAGACAGTATTTTTAAGGACTCTTCTTTCTCGGTTTCTGCTTTGAATATCCTCCATTATTTTATAATTGTATTGGTTCAAAGTGCTGTCCCCCAACAAGAAAAACTATTGTAAAACAATAACAATTCAGACATGGATATTTACTAAGAACACGTTATTATGGTGTATTTAAAGTTATAGGGTACTTTCTGTTGGGAAGTAGCCGTCCCCAACATTGACATCATTTTAGATGTAGAATTTAGGCTTTCCGGAGCCGAGTAGGCTGTAGAGACATTTCCCACCAGAGCGGGGCAGGAAAGGGCGATGTGCACTCATTGTCTGCACCACCGAAGAAGAGCTTGTTTACAACATCCGGGGGAGGGCTCAAGCGGAAGAAAACTAAAAAAGAACGCACGTTCTGTTAACGTTAGACTCAACTAGTGTGAAGAAGAACTCCACGATGTCTACGGTCCAAAGTATGAGACGGTTCGTGTGCGATAGAATGACCGCAGCAGCTCAAGAGATTCTGGGAGCCTTCGAAAGGAAAATCGAAAACTACGAGGCAGAAATCGCTCGTCAACGCAGACTCCTGAACGCCGTTTTGACACCAGAGATAAAGTTGCACCGGACAGGTTGGGTGAAACACTTTCTATTGAACCCAGTTCTTCACTTTATGTTTCGGTGCCATCGTCATGGCGTGACGGGTCATTTGGTTTCGAGGGGGATTAATGGCACGATACGTACGTGGCGGCGCGTTAGCAGCTAGCTCGTATTGGGGCGACGGCAGCTCGCTGACCCGAAGTTGATCAAATGTGTGTAGTTTTGTGTTTACAAAAAATACAATGAAACATTAAATCACTTTCTTAAGTGATTACTCGCTAATTCATACGACGTAGTCCACAGGAGAACCGTTTAATTAAGCATCTTCAATAATGTAGTTCCAGGCTGTTGTTGTATCGGTGTTACACCCCAACTGGTTTTTAAACCAGCAACGCTGCGCCCCCGAGAAAAGGTTTGCTTGTGTTCTACGACACGCCCAAGGAAACCAGTTGGTTCAGATCTGCCTGAAACCAGAAGGTTTCCTCCCCACTCGTATAATTTAACAACTGTTAATAACTGTTTTTGTCAGTTTGACGCTTTGATATTTTGTTTCACACGGGTCGAATCAGGCGACAAACGAGACAACAACAACAGCTGCTGCTGTTAAGTAAACAAACACGCAGGCGCAGAGAAACCAGTAGGTTTAAAAACTGTGCTGTAACACCGCAAAGCCCTTAAACTGTAACGTTATTGATGATAAAGTACGGCCTCTAGTACCTGTGTTGCTTTTATAATACGGTTCCCTGCGACATTATGAATAGCAACGTTAAGTAAATACACAACCACACGTTGTGCATCGCACATCAGTAGCCTACAAAAAATAGTCCCCGTAGTGTGTCTGTTGCTATGCAACAGACACACAGCGACGTTGCGTTTGTTCGCCCAGCACCAGTATTCGGTAGATGATTACCTAGAAAACCGACATTAATTTGTGCGTAGTCTGAAAACATGCCAGGCCTCCTTGCAAGATCTTGCACCATCTCATTCATTCACGTTGCTCATGAAATCAACCTGAGTTGTCGTCTTTGGCTAAAAGGTGCACTAAATCGGCAGCGAAAGGTGGCATTACCCTAAAGAATCTATGTATGTGGAGATATATATATATATATTTCAAGGTAGCGGTGCATGCCAGATCCACAGCTTCTGTTCCTACACTTAAATGGTATTAAATAGTAATTAATGGAGAGCATTTATGTATTGTTTGTCACTCGCTGTGTAAAACCCTTTTAATCATAACTGTATAATGCATAGGCTTTCCAACATGTCATAATTTCTTTTTCTTTACTTTCAGAGCTGCTACAGATATGTGGAGGGGAGGAGGAGGCTCTCCTGATTCAGCAGCAGCACTTGGACCAGTATGCTAATACCAGTTTGGCTCCAACAGATCCTCCGCCGATTAAAGAGGAGCATGAGGACATGTGCATTGGTCAGGGACGACCGCAGCTTGCACAGCAACGGGAGACTGAAGCCTCCAAGTTGAGTTCAACTTGTGAGCAAAGTGTCCAGGCGCAGCCTTTGGACTCTGAACAAACTCAAAGTGCAGCGAATAAAGATCAGCATCTCAGCACGTCAAATAAAGAAATATCATCTCCATCTGACAAGGAGTGTTCTGCAGCATTAGCACAGAGCACTGGCCACCAGCTCCTCTCTGACAACTCACAAGATCACATAACTTTTACCCACGGAAATGCAACGGAAAATAGACATAGTGAGTCAGCGCAAACTCCTAAAAGCAACAATCAGAGCACCACGTCAGCTATAGGTACAGAAGAAACATCTCTTAAGAAAAGCAACAAAAAGAACAAGACATCAGCTCCAAGTACCCAGCAAACATCTCTTAGGAAAAGCAACGACGAAAACACAACATCAGCTGTGGGTACTGAGGAAACATCTCTTGATCAAAGCAAGAACAAAAGCAACGACGAAAACAAGACATCAGCTACAAGTACCGAGCAAACAACCGATGACAAGAACGCAACATCAGCTCCAAGTACCGAGCAAACATCTCTTAGGAAAAGCAACGACGAAAACACAACATCAGCTGTGGGTACTGAGGAAACATCTCTTGAGCAAAGCAAGAACAAGACATCAGCTACAAGTACTGAGCAAACCACCGATGACAAGAATGAAACATCAGCTACAAGTACTGAAGAAACAACTCTTAAGAAAAGCAACAATGAGAACACAACACCTGCTGCAGGTACTGAGCAAATAACCGATAAGATAACCAATGACAACAACACAACATCGGCTACAAGTACAGAGGAAACAACTCTTAAGAAAAGCAACGACGACAACACAACATCAGCCATGGGTACTGCAGAAACATCTCTTGAGAAAAGCAAGAACATGGCATCAGCTAGATGTGCCAACCCTTCACCAAATAAAAACGGTAACAATGGCAACCCAGGAGCCAGTGGAAATACTGAGCAAACGCTAAATAAGAAACGTGACGAAAACACAAGGCCAATCACAGGCGTTGAATTAACCCCACGCAAGAGTGGAGATGAGAACGTAAAATCACCGATTAGTGAACCCACTGAGCCGACATCCAATAAGAAAACGGATGTTGTACAAACACTACGGACTAGTTCTGAGCGACCGAAACACAGGAAAGAGGACTACGAGAACACAAAGTCAAATGCGACACCAACAGGAAACAGTAAGCCGACACCAAGTAAGAGAATCCCAAATGTGCGGCCGCCCTCAACAGGACATTTTGAGCCAACACCAAATAGGAACTCTAACAATGACAAGGCGACATCAACTGCAAGTTCTCAAACACCATGCAAGACACGCAAAGAGGAGAACGTAACATCGAACACGGATGCTGAGACCACGCCAAAAGGGAATCCTAGCAACAGGAAGATGCCATCAACCAGAGGGACTGTGCTAACGGCTAGTAAGACGCATAATGGTGAGCGCACAGCATCTACGCAGACATTTAGCGATAAGACCGCAACATCAGCTAGAGGCACCAAGCCGACACCGAACGAGAAATATAATGATGATGATGACGCAGCATCAAAAGGAAAGGATGCACCAACAACAAATAACAAAAGCCACGGTGTGGTACAGACCACAACTGGAAGTGTCGAGTCAATACTAAGTAAGACATGTAGCAATGGAAAGCGAACGTCAACCAGAAGAACTGAGGTAACGTCGACTGAGAAATCCCACGATAATACCACAACATCAGCCCGGGGCACCAAGCTAACTCCAGAGGATGAATGCAGAAATAGTGAGCCAACAAAAAGTAAGAGATGTAACAATGAGAAAACAAGTGGAAGAACTGATCCAACTTCAAATAGTGAACCCAATGATGGTACGATGACACGTGGAAGAACTAAACCAGCACCATATGAAAAATCCAAAGGCGTGAATCCAACCTCTACTGGAGGTATTGAGCCAACCGTAAATATAACTTATAACAGCGAGAGCACGTCAGCTAAAAATATTACCCCAACAGCAAAACGGAAACACGACAAGGAGAAAGTAACGTTGACCACAAGTACACAGGCAACGCCGAATAAGAAGCACAACGATGGGCCCCCGGCATCCACCACTAGCGACTCAACCCCGAATAAGAGGCGAAAGAGTGGGAGCGCAACGTCCAAAGGAGGTACGGACCCAACGACAAGTAAGACGCACACAGATGAAAGGAAAACGTCAACCACTGCAGCGTCAACCAGAAGTTCAAGGCAAGCCCAAAGGGAGAAACGTAAGGGTGAGAGCACACCATCAAGTGTAAGCACCAACCCAACGGCCAACAGGACGGACGCCATCGAACACGATGACAACCCCTACAAGTGTGACAGGTGCGGCAAAGTGATGACGAATTTCAAAAACTACAAGTTCCACATGAAGTCCCACACCGTGGAGAAGACTTTCAAGTGCGACACCTGTGGGAAAATGTTCAGGGAGAGCTGGGACTTGAACAAACACATGCTGGTTCACGCCGCCGTGAAGCCTTTCGAGTGCAAGGAGTGCGGGCACGGGTTCAACCGGCAGTACAACCTGGAGCTGCACCTTCGGGTGCACACGGGGGAAAAGCCCTTCAGGTGCGACACCTGCGACAAGACCTTCAGCTCGTGCGCGAACATGAAGAAGCACGCGAGGATTCACACGGGGGAGAAGCCCTACACCTGCGTCGACTGCGGGAAGGAGTTTGCCGACTCGTCGGCCTTCAAGAATCACCGGCGGGTTCACACGGGGGAGAAACCCTTCAAGTGCAACGTGTGCAAGAAGCGCTTCGCCGCCCACACGACCCTGAGGAGGCACATCAGGACGCACACGGGGGAGCGGCCGTACCCGTGCAGCGTGTGCGACAAAGCGTTCGGCCACAGGTCGGACCTCAAGGGCCACATGAGGATACACACGGGGGAGAAGCCGTACGAATGCACGACTTGTCGGGAGCGGTTCTCCACCTGGAACAAACTCAACAAACACAAGAAGGTGCACACGAGTGACGCGCAAAGTTCCTCTGCCTAAAACGCACGTGCATTTTTGCATTTTTTACCCATGGCTTTTTACATTTTTGGCCCGGGGAGCAAGTACGGTTTAGGTGTCTTGCTCAGGGACACTTTGACATGGGGCAGCCGGGGCTCAAACCACCAACCTTTCATATTTGTGCAACATTTATACATTTCTTTTATATATTTATAATTAGACTTTTTTAGGGAGGGGAATGGGGTCTAATGGTAGTGGAAACCCTGTTCTGATGGAAGTTGCTCATGCCAGTTTGAGTTGTATCATATTTCTACCGAATTAGAATTCAACTTGTAGATGGAGCACCTTTTTAAAATAAAATGTAGATTATTTTAGTCGTCGTCCTAGACTGAGGGTTTTTTGATTAGTCTGTCTCTGTGTCTCATCCCTGGCAGCTGCTACTAAATACATTTTCTTCTTTAATATCCTCAAAATGAAGACTGTATATGTATATATGGATATATGGATATATATATATATATATATATATATATATGGATATATATATATATATATATGGATATATATATATATATATGGATATATATATATCCATATATATATATATCCATATATATATATATATATATATCCATATATATATATATATATATATATCCATATATATATATATATATAGATATATATATATATATGGATGGATATATATATAGATATATAGATATATATATATATGGATATATATATATATAAACATCTATATATATATATATATAAAGATATACATCTATATATAGATATATACTGACATTAAGAGATTACATAAGACATCCTTTTTTTCTATATCACTTCAGTCTTATTGGTAAAAGAGCGTCAAGGAGTTGGCAGAAGGGTGAGCTCCTGCTGCGGGGGGGGGGGGGGGGGTTCAGGCCTTGAGTTTGAGGCGCTGTCTGAGCTAAAGGTCTCTTGGATTTGAACCCAAACGCATATTAAGCAACGTTGGTGGTGACAACGGTGAGTAATTATTGAACACACAGATGTTTCTGAGATGGTATTCCAGACATGTAGACAGGTGAGTACAGGTGATGGAGGCTTGACGAAGCGATGTGGTGGAAGGTGCCGGTTGCAAGGCAGGAGCAAAGGGAAATCCAGGGTGAACGTAGAAATGTGGCTAACGATCTGGCAGGGACTGGATGTCAGCTCTCGACTTAAGTAGCCTTGTAGAAGCTGATCAGGAGCAGGTGTGTTGATTGCTGATTTGGAACAGGTGGGCGCAGGCACGGGGATCCTCGCATTACAGCACTACCGCACGTAGAGTGTGCAACCTTTTGCCTGATGGTTTGTATGTCACTCAACAACACCTTCATTCTCCCACTTATGTACACACACACACACACACACACACACACACTGCAGTGTTTTATAAGAGGTCAGTTTCAATGGGAACCCCCCCCACCCCCCGCCAACATCATACTTTCCATCAAGGCTAGTGGGTAGAAAATGGACACATAAAAAGATAAAAAGGATTCTGTATATTTAACTAAATTACATAAGAGCTTAAATGGATTTGCGATGAAACCCCTGAGCTCAAGAAAACACATCTGCGGAATCCATCATGGTTTTCTGCTGCGCTCGCAGACATCTCAGTCGCTTACCCCGTGATTTATAAACGTTTATCTCACCACAGCGGTCAAAGCAAAAGAAAGGGAAAAGGGGAACAAATTAACAGAAAGGTATTTAGCTTTACTAAGGGAGCTCCTTTTGAAGACCGCAGTATTCATAAAGCCGCAGGGCATAATTATGTTTTTATAGCTGTATAAAACCATAATGCTGCCTTGTAATTTCATGGTTACTAACGTAGCAATTTGGAGACCCCAGTTTTTCTTTGGGTTTGTTTGTTTGCGTTTTCTGTGAAAGAAGTTATGCATGTTTTTCAAATCTGAGCTCTAATTTTCACAAGATGTCAGATCCGTGTAGACTTTGGGTACGAAGTACTTATTGAATGTGGAGAGACAGGCAGGCAGTGAATGTTGGCAGCAGGTTTGTTTGCCGTACGCCTCAAACCGCTGGTCATAGATGGCAGGTGGGCTGTATCTAAACAAAGCAAACCCAAATCAGAGTAGTGGGCTCGAGTCACTCCTCAAAAATATTCCCTACATTTGAGTTGATAAACTAATTTTAAAATTTAGCAAGCTTTAACATTGGCAAAACCTTTAAATGATGGAGAAAATGCCGCCACGCCTTCCGACTGAAAAAATAGGCCAAACTAAAATGAAGAAAAGCGTGGTGGAACTAGCCACTTGCTGGCTTTTTGGCCAGTTTACTAATTCCACCACGCTTTCATGCAACATTGGTTTCACAACAGTGATGTCTTTTATCATGACAATAACAATGTATTTTCCTACTCTGTGACAGCAGTGCATTATGTGGGTAGATTTGTTTAGCAGCTGGCTAGTTGGCTAGCTGCACTGCTAATTGCAACACGCTGACAGCAGTCTGCTGGTGGGCTCAAATCACAGGTCAGAGACTACTGGAAAATGACCACACATAGTAAACTAAATATCTTTGGCTTATAGATTGTTTAAAGGCATCGTCTTAGAATCTGTGAAGCTGTTTACTCTATATTCAGATTGTCTTATAGACTAAACAGACTAAACAGTGGTTGTAGTATATCAGGTGCTACATGATTAAAGTCTATCTGTTTATAGTAAACTTAAACATGTTCAACCTTTTGTGAAATCTGTAACCTATGGGCAAGAGGAGGGCGTATGCCGTGTGGCAGTGGATTTAAACAGGTGCAGCTAGACATACCTGTATATTACTATTTAAGTATACTACTTACTAAGTGTGAAGGATAAACATTGTTGGATCCAGATATCTGTCATTTTGGTAGCAACTCTCACTCCGTCATTTGTTATATTTATTTCTTACCGTATACTTACCAGAATCGGGGGGACATCTGTGGGCCAGGGGATTCAGTTTTTGGTTTGTCATTCTGTTGGATCCAAAGTCTTAGGAGCACCTGGAGGGAATATCTTAAAATTTAGCCCAAAGTTTCACCTCGACTCGAGGATAGATTGATTTAAGTGGTTAAAGGTCAAAGGTCACAGTTACTCCACGACTGCCTGGTCGCTTCTTGTGAATCTGATTCCTCTCAACCTAATTTCTTCATATTTGGCACAAATGTCCACTTGGACTAAAGGTTGAACTGATTTGTTGGTCAAAGGTCACTGTGACCGTATAAACACATTACTTGGACACAACATCCTATTGTGTGGATAATTCCACACAATAGGATAGAAGGATATGGTGATGTTGGCAGAGGCACACATGTGGTGATTCTAGGTAAATACCCAAATCCTTTTCTATGAACGCCTTTAGTTGTAGGTTATGTATGAATTAGGTTTTTAAACTGATGCCGTTATCCATGCCATCACAAGGTTTCTTTTTGGTGTTTCCAAGCGTTTACAGCCAAACAATTAGTAATGTAAGTGAAAAGGGGAGGGAGGACCCCATTGTTTCAAGGTAACACAAGGTAACAGCTGAAAAGAGAACTTTTTAGGAGGGAAGCTGTGGTGGAAAAAAGTCCTCTCATCGAAATATAAAACAGGAATTCATGTAGAGTATCTGTCTTTCTGATCTCTATAACAATAAATAAGGTTCGAGCAAGAGACAGTGACCGAGATAAAGATACATTTCCCTCCTGGCAGGTGTCCTTAAACACACCCTGTTATGGCTGTAGATTCCTGACCTCACGTCCACAATGTTGCAATCTGCCTCATGAGTTCATAACTGAAGACTTACTTGCACAATTTTACGTCTGTAAAAGTCGGCCATGGACTGGAAGACTAGATTCCATAGGGAACAGAAAGAAATAAGCCTTAATCACGAGGCAATACGTTTATAATGTGCTTTGTTTCGTTCACAGCAGGAATATCACACCACCATCGTGGGGGCCGAGACAGACGTCAGAGCCATGGGAGACAAATGCAAAAGTTTTAACCTGGTAGCCTGAGGGCGAACATAAACAATTTTCTTTAAGTGCAGCTGAGTTGTTGTAAGGACTTACACTGACTGCAGGGAGAGTTTCTTTGGGGGGTGGAAGACAGGGAGGGAGAAGGGTCAGCGAGCTTTAATCCGCCGGCTGTCTACCATTACATATTAAATCTGTGGATGTGTGATAGGACCAGATTCTGTTTTGCTGTCAGATATGCATAGTCTGAGATGAGCAGTGTTTTTGTGACCATAGATATTAACGTGCATCATATGGTCGTGATGCATGCAGTACGTGCAAACAATAGAACTGCAAAGACAAGGCGATTAATCAATTTGCTACACAACTAAATCAACGCTTTTGATGATCGATTAAAGGGCTGCAGCTGATAGTTGTCAAGTAAATCAATGATTGCCCTGAGTCATTGCAGGACACCCTGTGGCCTGCAAATTGTGGCTGCAATTTAAAAAAAAAATCTTTAGACCAAACAATTGATAAATTAATCAACAAAACAATCAACAAATTAAAGGAGAGTACACATTGTTGGACGCAGCCCTCTACAGTTTTGTAGAGGGCTGCAAAGTGTAGATGATTGGTCAAAATGTCCTGTGGCCCTGCCGGCTCAAGGCTGATTTTTCACATTTCTAGTACCTGCCCATGGCCATTAAGAGGCGCCACCTCACTGGATGTTGACCCGGGCTGTGATCTAAAGCTTCACCACCTGATGAGACCAGGATTTAAAACAAGATGAACAAATCAAATCCTGCATTCATATTCAAACCTAAGCTACGCTTTAAATGGAAAATCAAATTCTAATAGTTTTACTTTGTACAGTTTCTGCACATCTAGTGCACGTTGGGGTGTTTTCCTTGGCAGTTTCATGCAAGTCTTTATCAGGCTCCCTGCTGGGCAGCCACCAGCAGAAAGTGTTAAAGCAGCTGTGGGACAAGAGGTCGTAAATCTTCCCCCGCTCACAATAATGTTTGCTTGCTGGCCGAGTGACGCCACTTCAAAGAGAAAAACCTGTCTTCAAATGAACTTGTTGCCTCCACTGATTCTGGTTTGGCTCGGCCAGCTGTTTCAACTGTGTGCGTGTGTGTGTGTGTGTGTGTGTGTGTGTGTGTGTTGAGACTGACAGCAGCGGGCCACCAACTAGGAGCATTGACTGACAGTTTGGATGAAGCTGTGTGTGTGTGTGTGTGTGTGTGTATCATTCAGTGTGTCGCTTTTAAAGGACCACACCAGTGGTTTTGCTGATTGTGATTAGCTGATTGTGCTCCATTTGCTTACAATCCTCATCTTTTATGTTTCTGATAACCTTTCAAGCTTGTGGGGTTTTCGATTTTTCAAATTTTGATGTATCCAGCAAACCAACATTTCCTTTCATGTCCTTTACGGTAGGAAAATCGGTGAGTTGGTTCATCCGTTTATTCAAACACTCTGGGAAAAAAGAAACATACCATCTTCAGACAGACGCCAAAAATGATAACGTGCAATATAACTTGTTGGTGACATTTTATAGAAGGACTACTCAATAAATTGCGATAACGAGCCGCAGACTTATAGATAAGAAAAATAATCTTTATGGGGAGAGTTTATCCTGAATCTTCTCAAGAAAATAATGTGGGAAACAAGCTTCTCAGAAGATCACAACTTTGCCAAAAGATACAGTTCCAGAATAAAAATGAATCCCTTTGGGTTTATCGAGCCGTGCAAGAATTTGGCACTTTCCCTTTTCAAAATGCTTGATGTTGTTGATTTTTTGGAATAGGACAGTCTGCATTCTTTTAAGAAACCAATACGTCTGTGAAATACGGAGAAAAGAGAGAAAAAAAAAACCCCAGACGTTAGAATGAAATAAAAGCCTCCGAAGTTTGTATTTATTAGCATTTATCTCTTTAGTTATCTGACTGTTACCCCATTAAGAGCAGCGTGACTCCGACCCCTCTCTTCACCTGGCTGTGTGCGAACTTTGACCTCTCTATTTTACCATTGGTCTTGCACCCCCCTCACCTTCTTTGTCTCACTCCTCCCATCTCTTGTGTTGGTTTGTCTTTTCCGTGTCAGAGACTAAGCAAACAGAGTCGTGTGTGTGTGTGTGTGTGTGTGTGTGTGTGTGTGTGTGTGTGTGAGCGGCCTCATAACTCCACGTTCCCGAGAGACCGGGGCGCTCTCAGACAAGCACAGCTGCGTCTTCATTTGTTGGCTATGTTTCAGCATTCTCCAGATATCTCCGAGAGGCTCCCTGGGCTTTTTCTGTGTGCCGGTTTGACCTCAAGCCTCGGGGAAAAGGCCGTGGAGGGAAAGCAAAAGGGGACACGTCTTTCAGGTGCATTCCCAAAGCCGATGGACACAGAAGAAAAAGCTTTAGATATACGGCCTAGGCTGGGGCGATGTGATCAACACATACAGATGCACAATAGGTTAGAAATGTGCTGAATGACATCACTCACAAATCATATGTTTATTATTGATTGATTTCCAGGACCTGAGTCACGTCTTTAAAATATATTAATTACCCAAAAGATTTCAGAGAGCGATAAATAATGGTGAGCTAAGAAAACCATCACAGTAACCCAAACAAAAAAGTAACAATTGCCTCATCATTTCGGCCGATATACTTCATAAAGAAAATGCTGCGTGAACGTAGAATTTTCTCCTGGCGAACAGAAGCATCAACCAATGACATTGTGGGAATGGATACATCCAACACGTACGCCATAGTGTTCCACTCTGTCCTAACCAAGAAGCAATCCTTTTAGACACTAACAAAACTGAGAAACAGATCCTCGCTGTTTTTACCTTCCACAATAAAAGCCCAGGGCCTATAGACGATTTTGCTCGGGTTGACAGAGCATTTTGCAAAAAAGAAAGTCAATCAAATAAGTTAGAATGGCTCAGGCTAGACAATTGATTATCGCCGACACTGCACTAGGATCTTGGTTGTTGGGCTGCTGAATGGTTTTAGTTTTCGTGACATGCTGCATATCTGTCACGCTCCAGCTGTCTAAAGGCCTCAAAGATGATCAAATTGTTTTCTGAATACTTTACACTGTTGGTTAGTTTTTCATCAAGATCTGCTCATAAAAGTATTTTGTGTAAGACAATATCAAATAATCACAGCGCCACAACATTATTCATTTCTATGAAAAGCTTTTGTTAAACTCCGAACACCCTGAATTTTGAGCTGAAGCCTACAAAGCGCTAAAATAAGTCTAGAAGCATTTTTCATTTAACCCTTAACCTGCCATGTGCTGCAAGTGAATGGTGGGTTTGTGGTTCAGAGTTCTGGTTTCTCAGAGCCGGCTATTGACCATCCCGTACACAGCGTAATATGACAACCCAACCGTCTAATTGGCTCAGAACGAACATCTGACAACCTTAAAAAGCTAAATAGGCTGGAATGTGAACAGATGAAGGCTGTGTTGCTTTCTTGTAGGAGCCCTTTTCAGTGCATAAAGTGATAAAGCAGCAATAAGAGGGAAGTTCAATGGACACTATATCAGATGGTAAAGCACTGATCAAACCGTCTCACACGTGCTCATGCGTTTAACAGATATTCGCTAGCAAGGACCAAGCACACCAACTGAACTGTTTGAAAATTTTATTTGCTAGACGTGAGCGGTAGGATTTGTAAGTTCTGATCAAACGCCGCGAATCAGGATGCTCCGGATGTCATCTTCCGTTGTAAATACTGAAAATTAGCTGGCATTCCGGTGCATCTAGCTCCAACTCCAAAGGCATAATTTAGTCAGGGGACGTAAATAGCACTTCATCTAAACATATCTTGATTTTACATCTGCAGCGCAGAGGATTGTGGGTCAAAATTACTGCGACGGTACGCTTTCCTTCAACAAAATATGACCTAATCCAGTAGGACATCTTGGTATTTTTGGGACGTACTACAGGTTTTTTCAATTGCTAACAGGCATTGTTCAATAACTGAAACCGCATTTTCAAAACTCTTCACAAATTCAGAGAGACACACAAGTGTATACGGAACTGTGAATCATTTTTCATTGCTTTCAGACAAAATGAGTTCAATCGCCACATTTTTCAAAATCCACAAACACTTTTGTCATTCTTACTCCACAAACTACAAAAAACTATATATTTGCAGGATATTTTTTATATGTTAACACACTGCTTTAAAAACTGATAAAAGCACATTCAAATCAGAATGATGACAAATTTCAAACTTTTCTGTAGCAATTATTTTGAAATATAGAAGTTTAAAGAATTATCAATCCAAGCTGATTGCATTTTCAGCTCAAAGCCAATCCGGGTGTCCTGCATTACTCTCAATACCATGTTTCAATAAAAGGCGATATCTTAGAACTGATTTTGTTTGGAAATGTTGATCACAGAAAGCAGGTCGGTGGGGAAAGAGGAGTGATATGAGGGAGAGCGTGTGGAGGACCAGGAGCGGTAATATCTGATGAAATAAACGTGTGAACATGGTTTTAAACGTGTGAACACACTTTGAGAGCGCCCGGTCTAAAGGTGCAGCCAAATCTGCACCACTCAACAGTTGCGTCAATAGAATAAATTCTCTGGCAAAACAACTGAATTTTCTAAATTTTGAAACCTATTAGAAAACAGTAATTGTTTTGTTTTAGTATCCAAAGGTTGCCTCAGAGGGGAGGGAGAGGCCGAATCTTTTCAGATGGGCAGGAAAACAAATTATTTCTGATTCGTTCTTGTTACATACGTTTGCTTTAGTACATTCAATAAATTAAAAATCTGTTATTCTATAATGAAATAATGTTTATGTGAAAATTCATTCAACTTTCAATGAAAGTTCATCATTTATGTTGCTAGTGTTTTTTAGGTCTGTGTGTTATGAGTGACTGGCATGTTTTCTGAATGAGAATCTGTTGCCGGTGATGGTGGAACGAGCTAATTCTGAGACATGTATGAAATGTTCTGTTGGTCCAAGTGAGTTTTGGACGTTAGATTAACTGTTTGGCCAAAATGTGACTTGTTAATGCAGACTGTGTGACGAGTTTTGAAAATGTTCTTTCAGTATTGAACAATGCTTGTTAGCAATTAAAAAAACGAAATGTCTTTGGGGACATACTGAATGGTATTCTGGGTAATGGAACGCACCAACAGCCTTGTTAATAATGTTGACTGATCAAATCCATGTTGGATACCGTCGCCACCAAAATCAACTTCTCCTCCTCCATTGGACTACAACTTTTTACGGCCTTTACACCAGACCCCTTTTAACCAATAAATTACTGAGTCGCTGTGCTGAGCTGCCTGTGGAGCAGGGCTCAGATTTCCTGGCCAAGACAAAACTTTAAGACGCTCTGACAGAAATGTCTGAGACAGGAGAAACCCTATCCTGCACATGTCATTGTAATTCAGGAATATTATATGATTTAAAGGGTGGAGAGCACAGGGCTATGGAAACACAGCATTCAGTGGCAGGGCACACAAAGGCCGTCTGTCCTTTCACAATGGAAACCTTGTTGGCATTTTTTCTCAGTGCCCTGGAGAAAACTTAAGAATAAACAACAGTTTGCTTTCCCCAGTCCCCGACCTGATTGTATCTCTTACAGCCGTTCCCAAAATGGAAATAAGGCCGGATTTCAGTCCAACCGAGACAAATTTCAGCTTAATGTTTTATGGAATTCATTGTCTGGCTACAATGTGAAATTGAAGTGTAAAGGAATTCCCCACAAGTGTTGAATAAAGCTGGAGTGCAGCTATAAAAAAACAATATTGTTTGAAGCTCAAATCTGATGAAATGTGATTTCAGGGTCATGGCTCTGTCTCCCCTCCAACATCCCTCTTAGTAAGAGAGATCCCTTTGACCTGAGGTAAGGTGTCCACGTCAGAAAAAGTTAAGTTAAAGTCTCAAAGTTAAAGCCTCCAGGATGCAAGAAATGTGGAGCCAAAAGGATGCTCAATGTTGGACTACATGGTGTTTTGTGGTGTTGATAATTTCTTCTGAAATATTTGCTTTCATATCATATATATCATCACAAGTCCAGGTTTCATTTTTTTATTTTGAAGTTCATACCTTCATGTATGACAGAATCATATAGCATACATACATTTTACACCTCAGCCTTCAGTGATGTCCTTCACAATTCCCCAGTTAACTTGGAGGGAGCAGTTGCTCATTCAAGTTCTTAAGTTGCCATCCCGATTAGCCAACAATCCACCAATCTGCCTGGCAATCAGCAGCAATTAAACCGGCCCGGGAATAAAAAATAATCTCCTTGACCTCCAATTTATCAGTCAGGGCCGCGCACCATTGGCAGAGGTTGGTTGGAGTTCTCGTGATTACCTTTGGCGTCATCTGGCCGCTATCTCCTCTTCTTTGTAGGGAGGCCAAAAATGTGCAGGACTTGAGGGGGGTCGGGCGAACTAATGGGCCAAATGGTGAAAGGTCCAGATGGTCGCGTAAGAAGCTGACAGTTCATCCAGGCATCCGACAATTACAGCCTCTTACTGAAATAAAAGGCACCATTTGGAGATGTCATTTAGATCTCAACAATGGAGAGGAAACGACAAAACACATTCCCACACAAAAATGGAATAACGTGGCAGCCATCTGGCCTGGGTGCCATTTGTTGTGCCTGGAAAAAGTGGTGAAAAATCTATTTTCACATGACTTTTCTGTTACTGTGACCATTTTGAAAAATGTTTTGTGTGCTCAAGAACTCAATGCATCTCGTTGCGTTCACACCCGTAGCTGTCCATGCATGTCAATGCCCGCCCTTAACGGGGTGCTTGGATTCAAGGTTCTTTTCCTGACTTTACCTTAAAGGCCATTAATAGCTTCAGTTCATCGATCCATATCCAGACACTAACAACGTCTTCTGTGAAGGTAAACAGAGTTCTTGCTTGAGTCTGCTCCTGGTACGTTCCAGTACTTTTGAGGAAGTGGAAAAAGGGATTGAACTTGTATGTGTAAAATCCATATGGCCAACGTGGGTTGGAAACAGTCTGACGCAGTTTGGCAGGGTCAACTAAAGCATTTTATTTCTCCTTTTTGGGGGAAAATGAGCATCAAGTTGACTCTAAAGTCAATGTATCCTCTTACAGTTCTTCTGCTTGATTACTCCAGAAACACATACATATGAATCTATATATTTAGAAAAGTATGTGGTTAAAGGCTACTAGTGCTCAAAACATAAGGTCGGCAGAAAGCTTTCACGTCCCTCATTAGTTCAGTCCATTGGCAAGTGATAAGACATTCTGAAGATTCAATTCGACTGTGTTAAATCCTTTTAAAACAAAACAGAAATGAAGGAATGAATAACAGATGGTTTGTGGTGTATAAGACAGAATAATTTCCATACACAGCACAATATATAAATATACGCATATAGGTTATACGCATGCAATTTGCCAATTTTGCACAAGAATTGGTGACCTGAAATCAGAGCAGCGGTCAGTCACAGGTCAGTATGTGTATGTCTGTGAAAGTGAGCCAGGGAGCCAAGGAGAGAAAAAACTATTATAAATGCAGCTAAAATGTACAGCAGACGTGAATACAGCTTGATCAAAGAAATCCTCACCAGCATAATAATACATAATAATATATCATTTTAATTGTAGCATTTATTACTCTACTTTAAAAAACGTAAAAAGACACACTATCATAATAGTTCCACATGTGCCGATCGATTGGATGCCGTTAGAAATTTCAGCTGACCGGCCAAAATCAATCTCACACGATTTCTAACCGATCAAACTTTTCACACAGAAGCTGCTTCCACATGATAGTTTACGTGGAGCCACGTGGCTGCTTGTCTTCTGTGGGACAAATGTATCGTAAACAATGAAATTCATGGACTATTTGATTCCAAAGCAAACAGGGCTTTTCATGGTTGAACAATACGATAACTGCGTCAGAAAATCCCCTAAAAAGCGGGTCCCTCCTCTTTGCAAAGCGAACAGGGATGAGCCCGTAGACAGATTTATTGCCTCCCAGATGTGCTTGATGTACGGCCATTGTCTAATCTCCAGATTCCAGCCACGTGAAGGTTTTTATATTTGGAGATTTCCTTTCTAGGGCTCAGTGAAACGCATGGTTAAACGTTTTCTCTCCACGTAGAAGAGGAGCCAGCAGCCGTGACTCTGCCAGATAAACAGATGCTTGGATGAACATTGATCTGATAAACAGATGTGGGGAAAGGTTATCTCTTAAACAGGCCACAATAGCTTTTGTCAAATACAAAATCAGTAGTTCCAAAAATTCTCCAAAGCCCAATTTTAGAGCTGTACTGTCATAGAAGTAATTACACACCCCATTATGCCTCCTATTTTCGTATTGCTACCCCTTGCCGTCGCAGGCAAGTTCTCATTACCACATTTGCTGAGCCGAGGGCCCCAGGCGACCCCCCCTCCCCCCCCCCGCTCCCCCCGCAAACCCTCGCTGTTTATTTCTATTCTGTCAGATGTAGGAATTTGATTACAGGTTTGACAAAGTCAATATTTAGACATTTCAGCATCTGCGCGGTAGCCGACGTGTGCCGCGAAAGCCAACAATGAGTCGGCAGTCTTCGGCTGAGTGGGTCAGGCGAGCGGTCGCTGAGAAAACCCAAAGATCCGCAGCTGGATGTTGGGACCGGTTAGGATGACGGCGGCGCTCGCAGCAGTTTGAGGGGCGCCTTAATGGATCTGGTGACGGGGGCCGGGGGAGTTCTCCAGTCGGCCTCGATCATATTGGAAAGAAAAAATACCACCACAGGTATATGAGAGCCAGAACATGCTGAGGAGTTTTGCGTACAAGTTTGCAGGAGTCAAAAACATCTCGCCTCTACTTTTAGACTTGTGGAATTCTATAAACTGCACGGCTAATAATTGCCTTTCATACATTTTTCTCTTCTGAGAAGCCTGCATGGTGGCCAACGCTTTATTGCGAGCCAAAGGGAAACGCTAGGTCGGGGGCTTCTCTTCATCCCGCCTTCCGGCAAGACGGATTTGATATTTATTAAAACCCATAGAAGAGAATATTCCTCCCAGTGACTCCAGTGAGGCGGACCACACACAGCCGCTGCTTGTTTGCCCGACCTACTGTCTGAGTCTGAGGCTTCGCGGAATTGTAAAGATTCCGCAGATCAGGACTTCACTTGACTTGGAATGATTTCCGTCCCGGCTATTACTTGAACCGATGTGTGAACTTGCTTTTCAGTGAGTTATTTAGCTGATTTTGTGAGTCACGCAACTTTTTCAATGACCTTGGAGTGCAGCCAATGTGTAAGGGGCCTGTTATGCTGTAATGCAGGTGACATACATTAAACGTACCGCAAAAAGAAAAGTATCCACCAACTGCCTGCACCCTTCCTCCCCTTCCAATTCACTTTTGCCTGCAAAACATCTGGCATTCATTGCGAGGAGGAGGTTTGAAGGGGAAATCAGCTCCGACAAGAGTCTGTAGATTTTGGGTGCAACCCCCTGCTTTAGGTTCAGTCAGATGGTGGAGATAGGCCTGCAGACAAAAGCCTATTGGTTAGTCTCACACAGACGGCTGCGTGTTCCACCATGGCACACCTTGTTGTCCTAAAGGTTGAATTAATTCAACAAAGCTTTTATAGAACCTTTTATGCAGAATGCAGCGACAAAAAAAAAATCTAATGTAAAAAAACTCACTCGCCTTAAGTTTCATTAACACAAATGTGATCCACAATGATGAAAACCATCTCCCCGCTTGAAATGACTTCACAGAATGAGCTTTTATTTCATTTATTTTAATAATTGTGAACCTCAAAGAGACCTGCAGCATTAACGAGTGAGTCGTCGTGTTCGTCGGAGTGACCAACGAACAGAGAGACGGAAGGACATGATTTGTGTCACTACCAGCAGGTCGTGGAAAGCTCCAAAAGCAGCAAAATTGTGTTGCAAATTAGGTCTTTTTTGCACAATACCTGTAATGTCCCCAAAGAAGCAGTTAATATCACCTTTCTTCATTGCTGGACTAGTTTTCTCCTGTTTGTGTTTCTGTGCTTTATATATGAAAGTAACATGAGGCTCGAGCTCCTCGTTAAAAGAAATAAGCACGTAGCAGTGCCTGCAGCACATAGTTTCACAGTGCAACATTGTGCACGTCGGCCTCTTTATGAACACATTTACATCTGCTTTTTGTTGGCCCCAGACATTAATTATATCCCTCTGGAGTTGTCTACAAAGTGTGCTGCTGGTGTAATTGATAGAAACATAAAAAGATGCATACAATACCCTCTTTTTCTTTTATGTTCTTTCTTTGTCGTGTTCCTCCAGAAGTTTACGTCTTTTGTAGTTCTCATCTCATGCAAACAACTTCAGATTGGTTATCACCCCTTTGAAATGTATATATATATAAACATAAATAGTGGCCGTCAACGGGATGTCACCCATTGGTTTGCGGACCACTGTTTTGAACCCTTGAGTTTGGCATTTTGTCCGTAGACATCTTTTATTGAAGCGTTTTTTCAATGAAAAGTGACACAAGAGGATCAGCACAACCAAAATCAAAATCAGACATTTTTAAGCCATTAAAATGTTACAATAACTAAAACCAAACCAGACAGTGTTTCTAAGACAGAAACATCGACGAGGAACTTCACATCAGAGGGAAAAACCTTTCCCCCCAAAAAGGCACCTCAGGGAGAGCAACAGAGGAGGGATCCCTCTTCCAGGAAGGACAGATGTCATGTTAACAGAATGGCCAAAAAACACAAAGACGTATGAGAGTAAATGAAACCGTTGAACTTGTGGGCCAGAAAAAAAGAAAAGAATGAGCTAACGGCTTAAAAAAACGTTGTAAAGGGTCAACGAATTGCAGAGCTGGGTTGTAATTATCTGTTGGTCACTTTACAAGCTGTCACATTTAAGTAGATATGTGACCCGATGTTGGTTATACCAATTCTAATCATTAATGATTATAGCTGCTTTAAAGATATCGTAATTCTGTGCAGTGGCATTTAGAGGCGGAAACATTTCAAAAGCAAGAAAGTCTTACTTAAATCCATACTGTTAAAAAAGAAGGAACTTTCATAAAAATATTTTTAAGGTAAAACAAAAAACAAACCAGGTGAAACAAACTTCTTGCAGTAAAGTGAAAAGGCCGCTGCTTTGTTTTGGGAAAAACTTAATATCCCAGCTTTGGTTTAAAGTGCTCCCAGCCGCTCTCTGCTGCAGTAACAAGGGTGCCGCGCCGCCCCGGGGTCCGAAAACTTCATCATACACAGAACTGGGGATCAGCGCGCCAGCGAAGGCCTCCTTGTAATAACCTCAAATATGCGGCAATTCATGTGGATGTAGTTCACCCCGTTT
The DNA here is from genome assembly GCF_964276395.1 of Gasterosteus aculeatus. Lineage (NCBI taxonomy): Eukaryota > Metazoa > Chordata > Actinopteri > Perciformes > Gasterosteidae > Gasterosteus > Gasterosteus aculeatus. The sequence continues at coordinate 4,224,552 of NC_135701.1, read as the reverse complement.
CTAATGGAAAAAAAACACCCTGACGCGGGAACCAACAGTGTTTCCATCAATGCAGTGCTACCAAGAAACACGGCACTGGTTTGAGGCTTGTTCCTGGTCCCCTAGTGAGTTATCTCTTAACTAACTGCACACTTACATGTGTTTTTGAGACTTCAAACTAAATGAAATGACTGATGAAACCTCTCACTTGGTCTCTCCCCACAGCGTGCAAGGTTTTCATTGTATTTCTGTGTATTATAAATCAAGCTTAATGACATGTTACGTTGAGAAAGCAATGCGCTTTTCCTGCTCTGTGACAAGTGTGTAGATTAACCCGATTTCAGGGGCCCATCGCTCCTTTCCAAGCTCACGTAGCCGTCGAGCTCCTCGAGGCTGCAACGAGCGTCCCGCCGTTTCGTCCTCCAACCTCTTTCCCACTTTTTTCTAGCAAGTATTCTTTAAAAATGATGCAGTGGGTGGAGTTTGGCGCAGACCTGGTGGGGGTGTGGGAGTGAAGAGACTCTTTAAATGAGCTGACAGCGATGCGCGTGGAAGCGATGCCCCGTTGGTAGAGTTTGACAATCTTTGCAGGGCACAGGTGAGACACTCCGGTCGATGGTGCCAAGACGCGGACACCTTGCCGGCAAATGACCCCTCACCTGATTTTCTTATCGTCTTCACCAGCAAAATAGCGCAAAAACTGCAACCTAGAGAGCTCCACAAGCTTAAGAAAAATCTCTCTTCATTTTGTTTGATAATTTCTTTTTGGTTTAGTTTGTTGTAACTCGTAAACATTTCACTTCTGTGTTTGCTTCTGCTTCCGTTTCTCGTTCGGTAGCTCCGAGGGCGGAACTCTCCGAGTTATCGCCAAAGGCCCTCCAACCAAGCGGAGAGCCGTGTAAACAAACTTGCCTTCTCTCGCACTTGTTCCTTGTATTTGCTCTGCTTTTTGGCCTCTTCTACTAAAAACAAACAGTTTGACGACTACAGTTGCACAGCCAAGGATTTGTGATTCATCTGTATGTAAACTTTCGGCCCCATTCGATAATAGTAAACACGGAGCAATTTTAGCCTGTTTGCAAGCCAAGGCAAATGGTTTTATTATAATAACAAGCCCATTTCCTGTATTTAAGATTTTTCTTTAACGCTATTCTCAGCCGGCAACTGGCAGGCAGCGGTGTCCCAGTTTCGACGCTCTTAACCTCTGCTCAGCCGTCCGACCAGATGTGGGTTCCCCTATAAGCAAATTATTAGCGGTTCCTTGTACACACAGGTTCCCTACTAAGTGTTTCCAGCTCAGATTTGGCAGGACATGCCGGAGACATTCCAATGAGGCAACATCATATTTTCCCTTTCAGCAGCCTCAGCAACTAATTATTTATTGCGAAAAAAAAATTCCATTTCTTAACCTAACTCACATGTTAGGGTCACTCCTTATTCTCTGCATTGGAATCATCACGCTGTGAGGGGAGAATAAATAGTGCAAAGGAAAGAAAAGTGAGCGCGCCCTGTGATTAATAACGCCTGTGTTTGCTTTTGGGAAATAAAATTCTTTGGAGTTTTTCCTCCCCATCAAGTCTGCAGAATAATCAAGTGTTGTCATAGTCTTCCGATCATAAACTCACGTGGTGACCAAACTTCTGCAAATGAATGCTGGCAGTATTTTGCAAGCATTGAGAACACTTTAAAGATAAGTGTCCAGGGAGTTATTGCCCTAAATAATCATTTGTTGTTATATAATATCTACCAACATTAAAAATCAAATATGTATTAATTTATTTGGACCATTGGTATATATATATATATATATATATATATATATATATATATATATATATATATATATATATATATATATACCTTGGGGACCTAGTGTGGCCTTTAAATAAACATAAAACAACCAATTGATTAATTGACTAATTACTTCATATAAAATGTCAAGCCGGCCTTCCCAGTGTCGCCAAAGCGTTTTTTTGGTATGAAATATTACCACTTTCTGAGGATGATATGATTGTGTGCTGGTGCGTCAGTAAGTAACTGTGCCCCTTTGTGTATGTAATTTTATATTTTGTTTTGGCAAGAATGTTTCAGTTAAAATAATGTGTGTTTTACGACGCCTTGCAGCCCATTGGTGTCTAGACTGAGAGTTAGCCAACTGTTGGTTGTATTCATTGAATCACACGATAGAGCATTGGTCGGGCACTCTGGGCGGGGGAGTAATCTCCAGCAGCCCCCTCGTGTACTGTGCTGCGTCAACCTGCACTGTTGGACTCTCTCCCACACCTTTCTAAAATGTGAGCGCTGGCAGGGAGGGCAGCTGACAGCTAAGGAAATATTTACAGTAAGAGAACACTCACACATGGCGGTTGTGTCTCTCTCGCCAGAATTGATGTCAGTTTGAAGGTGGTTGGTCTCCAGTATGAACATAAACAAGCAGCTGGAGCAGGAGCCCGCCTGGTGCTAACGGCAAAGCCCTCAACGCGTAAACACACATCGTTCAGCTTAGTGAGTAAACGGTCACCTAAAAGTCATCACGGTAGGAGACATCAACACGCAGAGACCTGCTATGTTTCAAACGTGTTATCTAGTTCAGCACAACGGTTAGCAGCTTCAACAATATGGATGTGAATATTGAGCACGAACTAAAGTATAAAAACTAAAGATGGCATTCATTGCACGTATTTGCTTTGATACCAATATATAAGATACCTTCGCGTTGAAGCTGCATAGTTTAGTTTAGCATAAGACTGGGCTCAACAGCCAGCCTTAATCTGTGGGATAGTTTTGTTTACATGTTAAAGAAGTAATCTCATCCTATCTGGTAGATCAATAGACAATTGGCTCTTATTTGCCACTGGATGGCTTCTCTCCGGCCAAAGGGAATAAACCGGCTATCAATTTGACCACAGTTAAAAGGCTTTGTGCTATCAGGAAGACTCTCTGGGCAGAAACGGGGGGCTTTCTGTCTAATTGCACTCTTAGCGATGACTTCCTGTGTGGGACTCTTGAGGGATGTCTGATCCTGACTCTTCAGATGACCCCAAACCAGAAACCTCAACGCTCATTCTTCTGGCTCATGAAATATGTTCTAGGCTCCAACCACTCCCCAGTGAATCATTCATTTCGGAGCTGTCTCAGTGCTGCATGAATTTGCTTTAAACCCTTGTCTCTGGTATAGAAAGCAGGCTTTGGCTTAATGGAAAATAATCACAGTACGGGGAAATTTGTTCAGCTTGTTTTGCTACCAGACCAAATTTTTGCTCTCCTTCCATGATGCTTAAATCATCCGATCAGCCTACAACAGTTGGTTTGCATGAATGTTCTATCAAAACGCAACAAAAAAGGGTATTTTTGCACAATCCCCTGGTACATTTCCCATGTACACGGGAATGCGGATATACTAACGTTACAACCAAACTCTTCTTGATTTCCCAGCAGCACATCCGGTATCCAAAGACAGGATATTGGCCCATTGCGAATGACACAGCACCCTTTATCCTTTATCCATTGAAAAGTATTTCCTTTAATCAAAGACAACCTGGAGCCACTCTGGCTTGATCAATGGAAAACAGTGATACCGCATCAGATCAGACCGGCCCTGAATGTTCAGCATAACCAGGACCCCAAATGAGCTGCAAACCAACACAAGCTCTGCCCATCGGCTGACAGTCCAACAGGCCTCGGATTGGACATCTGCAGGTGGGTTTGATAATGTTCCTAAGTCCGGTGTGTTGTTTGAGTTACAGCAGAGATAAGAGGTCTTTGGGGAGATTGGTCTGTTTCTGGAATGGCTTGCAGTTGCCAGTTTTCTTATCTGCAGTATGTCGATCTATTGTTGTCGTGGGAAATCTTGCATGGGAACTTCTTAGTAATGTAGCGTATGTATGGTGCTTTGTTGGAGGTCAATGAATCTCTGACTTTTTTCCCTCTTTTTCATCATTGTGTTGTGCTGCAAGGGGTTTCCTCTTGGACTTCATTTTTAAATCCCGTTTTATTATATTCAGCATTGATCTCCTGTAAGGAACCTTGAACTTCATCGTCACAGATCAGAGACAAATGATCTTCAGGTTCCCAACGTCTCGCGCTCACCGCGTCCACCCCGGCTGAGTGACTTATACTTTGATTTGCAGCAACCTCGAAAATACTCTGTCTTCACTCCCGTCTCGACTGATGACACTGAGTCAGTGTAAGTAAATGTGAATCTTTCATGGTGTAATGAGATTTGTTTTTCTGCAGAAATTATCTTTGGATTGTTTGTAATGCTCCTTTCTTTTGTTAATTGAAATAACATAGTTGAGACTTCTTTCTTGTTGTTGTTGGACTTGGCATCTGTAGAGACTGGGGTTTGGTATTTTCTATAATATAATACAGAAATGTTGTACTACTATTTGTTATGCTGTCATAAAGCTCATGACCTCAATGTTGCATAATATCCATCAAAAAAAGTTGAATAAAATACAGCGGTATGTAAATATTTCATCATACTGTCTTGAAGGTTGGAACTATTTTTATTTTTGATTAATCTGTAAGTTACTCTATTAGTTGTTTGACCTATTAAATGTCTTTAAATAACAAAAGAAACGTTGGTCACGATGACACTTCGGCCAATTGTGACTGACATTCAAGTATCTTGTTTTGGTCCAAAGCCGCAACAAATGAACCATCCAAGACTAAAGACACAACAAAGTATTCATATTACATGATTAAACATTGCAGCTCTAAATCGGTCTTTAAAAAAACATTTCTTTGCCATTACTGGAAAATTCTGCTGAGTCAATTCAGCGGCAAGATCCAAAGTCTGTGCAGACATGAACTGTAAAGGAGGCAATAGACTGAGCGAAAGCCTAAAATGGAATTGACGTTGAAGCCATTACTTGACTTTTCCCATCCCCCGATGCAGCGTCTGCGTCAGCGCCATCAGGGATCGCGGCTAATGTGTCGGACTTTCCATGACCGCAGCATTAATCTCAGGGGATCGTAGTTTTCATGTGCTCCCATGACCTGCGAGCCAATGAGTCACGTTGCATGTCACAATAAGATTAAAAAAAAGAGGACTTGGATCTGATTAAACACACTAATCCACGCATGAGTGATTTTCCATTTGGGGTCCTTAAGCTGTCACTCAAGGTGTTAAGATCCTCAATACTTCGGCTGGGACGCCTCATCTATCCAACCTCTCTTCCCTCGGCCTCTTTTTCCCCCATTTCTTTTATTCTCTCTCTGACACTACGACAGATGCTGAGGAACCCGGGACCACTCGAGTCCTGACCACCGCTCACAGGTGGGGATCCAGTGTTTCAACACCCACGGTCAAACCTGATTATTGTGTCTCCAAACAAGGCCGTCCTCACAGCCGCGGGTCAAATAAAGCTCCAAAGAGGGTGAAAACAGCCAGAGACGAAGCATTGCAGCGGATCCTGAAGCACCGAGCGCCTGCCGCTTGATGTTTAACAAGCTGGTCATTTAAACACCGCTAGTAAAATATCTCCTGCTGTGGAGCGGGGGGGCAGGGGGGGCTCTTCATAAACCCTCGCTGCTCGATGTTGAGTGTACGTTTCGCCCCTCCTTTTCCTCTAAAGCCTAACAGCCACTTCTGCAGGCGTCACGTTTTTAACTATAATTGGAGTGATAAAAGTGAAACAGCCACCACGTTATAGCAGCTGTAACTCATGTCCAGGCTTTGCTAACACATAGTTCGCTTCTGGCAATGGCGAGGTAGAGCTTTGTTTAGATTGCTTGTTCTTGAAAGAGAACGTTTTCACAGCGTTTGATTTAAAAGAATAATTTGACACGCTGGGAAATATGCTTATTGGTTTGCTGAGGCGACTGGTCACTGAGATATCGTCCCATTGAAGCTGCGTAGCCGAGCTCGGCATAAAGACTGAACAGCCAGCCTGCCTCTGTGTCCTCACAGACTTCCACTCCACTTGTTTATTTTTCGGGATTTTATTGGGGATTTTTCTATTTCTTGGACCAGCGCAGCAAGTTGTTGTCTTCAGCGCCAGGTTGCCAGGCAACCGGCGTAGGCGCCAATCTATTTAACGCATTCAAAAGGGCAAATGGATGATAACAAATCATGACGCGATGACGTGTTATGACAATCAGCTCACTGTCAGTTTGAGATCCATATTTACGCTTATTTAGGCTCCAAAACCTTTGTGTAACATTTGTTTATGTCGACATCCTGGCTTAATGGAAATTGCTTAAATGGAGAAAGGGATTCAAGTTTGTCTTAAGTTACGCACACTTTCGGACCTCGTGGAAGTCATCTAGAAAATGAGACCTCCAATGGTTTGACAACTAAAAAGTAATGGTGCAAAGCTAAATGTAGGAATGGTGGTTTGTTTCTGTTTATCAGTTAAACATGTGATATGTTCTTTCTCCCCTCTGGAGAATAGTACAAATGTTTGAAGCATTTCTAAAGATATTTTAAAGTGACCTTTTGTCATGCCATTATGTCCTATTTTGAATCTTTCTTATTTTATAGCTACCTCGAATGTGACCACTCGCTAGATTTATGCAACTACTTGTTTCTGACATTTGTTTTACATCAAAATAAAACCAGAAATATATAACTTAGTTAAAAACCTAGATTTAGTATTTACGATTGAACGTCCTTTTGCCGAGACTTTCTGCTCAGCGGCAGATATCAGGTATCAGGCAACAGTCTCTTTGACATTCAGACATTCAGAAACTCTTCACAGGCCTCCTGTAGTAGGTTTAAAGTCCCGCTTATCCAACATGGCTGTTATTGTTAGAGCTACAGAGGGGCGGGGGGGGGGGGCGTGCTAACTATTAGGTTTCTACAGGTCAGATTTCAAAGTTCTTCAATGATTTCAAATTTTGCGGCCTTCGGACTAAAGCTGGATTCAGCAGACGTGCCTAAGAAATGAATCTGTATTAATTAATTATCATTCCAAGTTAACACTTAAATCCTAAAGCCCAAAGTGGTCACAGTGTGCCGGAAGAACATGAGTATGTATGAGTGGAAAAAAACATGAAAATGTTGATCGACTGGGGGCTGCAGATTTCGTCACTTTCTTAAGTTGTCTTACAGAATGTGAAATTATTTATTTATTTTATTTCATTTAATCTTGGCTATCATGTTGCAGTGCAGGCTGAAGCCCCCATCTGCTTCTGGGCCCCTACCACCATCACAGAGCCTCCACGCAGCTGCATCCTCTCTCACAACCTGCTCTCCCATTGCTCTCTCTCTCTCCCTTATCCCCCCCCCCTCTCTCTCTCTCTCTCCTTACTCTCTCTCTCTTTCTCTGACCAGCTGTCACCACCAGAAGAGAAGGTATCCGGTTTCCCTTCAAGTATTTTGCTCTTACTTAGAGACCATGAATATGACATGATAATAGATGCAACCATTTCTTTCATCATCTCATTTTCCAAAAGGCATACCAGCCTTAGATCAAAGGCCAGTTCAGCATAGTCGAGACATCTTCCATCTTTTTGCTGCGCTCTCCCGCCTCTCCTCCACGCCAGCAACACGTGGGCAGATGTCTACCTTTAAAACAAAAGGTGACGAACATTCTCATGAACGCACCTTGAGTGGATTTCTTTCAAATTTAGCGCAAATATCCACTTAAGATGATTTACTGATTTTAGAATTTGGTGGTCAAAGGTCATTGTGACCTCACAAATCACATTCATGGCTATGATTCAAGAATTAATATACTAAATGACAAACAAACGTCTCAGGCGGTAAAATTCTGAAGTGAGGACATTAGGACATTAGGACAGACATGGATGTGAAGTACAAGGGTGTCTGTAGCTTTTTATTAACCACATTGAAACGTTAGATTGCGTCTTTATTCGTGACTGCAGGGCAGTCTGTTATAATGTGTTAGTAATGTGGCTCTATCTCAAAAGGGTAGTAATCCATCGCTGAAAATGCACTATTTACTCTTGGAGTAATGTTAAAAACTACAACTCTCAGACATTTTATAGATGAACTGGCCTTCATTTGTCACTAAGGCTTCATGTGAGTGCCGCATACAGAGAATAAAAGTCAAACTCATTGTTGGTTTTGTTGACAAAAACAAAAATAGAGAATAACATCGGCCTCGTCCTTCCTCGTTCAAGTCAAAGTGGGTGTCTCGGTGGTGTGTTCCTCTCTATCTTGTCTCATGGATATGTGAGAAGGGGTGTGAAACCTGACCTGCCGTGCCTCGTCACCCTGGACCACATCCTCAATCTCTGCCTGTCTGATGGATGCAGGCGGCGTATGTCTAAATGAAGGCGGCTCCATGCGGGCGCGCAGCTGCCGGCAGAATAAAGTTACAGGTTGAAAGAGTCACGGCCTTCAGGGGGAGAAGCTCCTGCAAGCCTCCGTACGGTCACACTGTCATGCAGCGCTTCGACTTGAGTCCGTCAGATTCAGCTGAGGTGAAGTAAAAGTACATCTACGCTACAGCTCACTGTGTGTCATTGATCAGGATGATAGTGAAGATGAAGTACTCTAAAGGAGGCGCTAGTGGAGGCCTCGCGGCAGAGAAACAGCAAGACTGAAAATCTGGATTTGCATCTGTCCGGTTCTGGTTGGCTGAGTCACACGGTTCAACCACTTTTTTTGATCGTCTGATCCGATTGGATCCGACTGACAGCACGCGGAACAGTGCTCCTTAGCCGCAGAAGCCAAAGTGCCGATTGGCTGAGAAACCCCCACTAACCACCCAACCCCTAAAACTGCCTGGATTTTTTCTTTGTTAGCTTCTAACTTTGATGAAAAAAATGTTCTCAACTAATTTGCATAACATATTTACTAACTTGAGTTGTGTTTGGAGCATTTTCAAACGAATAGATGCAGATTGTAGCCTTTAGCCTTTAGACTTTAATTGTCATGGGGAGGCCAGGCCTCCTGCTGGTATCATGTGGCATGTGGCATGTCCAAACTGAGGCCCATTCAGACTCCCTGATTTTAAGTCACTTCACCTGCGCAGGAAACCAAGCTGCTTTCAGTCTACAAATCACCTTGCAGTGTATATCCCGGTTCCTCATCTACCCCGGTTCCTCATCTACCCCGGTTCCACATCTACCCCGGTTCCTAATCTACCCCGGTTCCTAATCTACCGCGGTTCCTAATCTACCCCGGTTCCATATCTACCCCGGTTCCATATCTACCCCGGTTCCTAATCTACCCCAGTTCCATATCTACCCCGGTTCCATATCTACCCCGGTTCCTCATCTACCCCGGTTCCACATCTACCCCGGTTCCTAATCAACCCCGGTTCCATATCTACCCCGGTTCCATATCTACCCCGGTTCCTAATCTACCCCGGTTCCTAATCTACCTCGGTTCCTCAACTACCCCGGTTCCATATCTACCCCGGTTCCATATCTACCCCGGTTCCTAATCTACCCCGGTTCCATATCTACCCCGGTTCCATATCTACCCCGGTTCCTCATCTACCCCGGTTCCACATCTACCCCGGTTCCTAATCTACCCCGGTTCCATATCTACCCCGGTTCCATATCTACCCCGGTTCCTAATCTACCCCGGTTCCTAATCTACCTCGGTTCCTCAACTACCCCGGTTCCTAATCTACCCCGGTTCCATATCTACCCCGGTTCCACATCTACCCCGGTTCCTAATCTACCTCGGTTCCATATCTACCCCGGTTCTACATCTACCCCGGTTCCTAATCTACCTCGGTTCCTAATCTACCCCGGTTCCACATCTACCCTGGTTCCTAATCTACCCCGGGTCCACATCTACCCCGGTTCAACATCTACTCGTTGCCAGATCGTTGTCTCCACTAACCTGGCAGTAATTACGCTTGTCTGTGCTGACGACGAATGTCTCAGAGATATTGGTTTGTTGTTTTTCTACGTTCCTCTGGCCGTGTATTCTGCGTCCTTGCAGGCATCCATCCCCCCGATTCTCCCGTCTGTCTGCCGTTTCCCTGCCTGGATTCCCCCACCTGGATTTCTCTGCCATTCCCCCATCTGCCTCCATTTCTGGTTCCTGACAATAAATAAGTTCCCGCTGGACCTCCTGGTCTCGCTGCATTTGGGTCCGACGCCACGCCACGCATCGTAACATTAATATTTCCAACGGTGTGAAGTATTGATATATTTGCTTGTGATGAGAACACAACGTTCCTGTTGGAAGTTGTTTCTGGCTCGGTTTTGTGTTCTTTGGGGCGACTCTCGCTGAAGGTGTTTAAAACGTATCCGCTTCTAAATCACTTGGCTGGATGCTAAAATCCAAATGACTGTCAGAAGCTAGCAAGCTAACAGCCAGTGGCCTTTGCAGATTATGAAATGTGGAAAACCCCAAAAATATTTCAGTGATGGACATTGTCAATAAAAAGAAGCAAACCTCCAAGGTAACGTTAAGGGACTGTCTTGTTCAGTTGAGCGAATAGTTCAAAGCTCAACAGAATGTAAGATCTCTCTCTCTCTCTGGAGCCAAATGAAGATTTATAAAACGTGTTGCATTCCCCAAGATTTATAAGCAGACTTTGATGTAACATGATGTACTTTTATACGCTTGGAGACAATTCCTCAAAGCCCTAAAGTTTAAGGCTGTTGTTCATCCATCGGTTCCAGATAAAACCCCGAGATTGAGCCTCTGGCAAACACGGCTGAACTTTCCCTTTGTGTGCCATGAAACCACTTACTGGAGTTAAGGTCGTTGTGGCCCATGAGGATCCTGGACCAGCTGGAGGTGTCCATTTGACTTTAAAACCTGCCAGTGGAAATCTGAGAAAATACAAAGTGTAGTTCTTCTTTCTTAACGCAGTGCTGCAGGACAGCGTAGTGAGTGTCAAAAGGCTTGGAGCTGTTCTCAGATCAAAGCGTGAACAGCATAGTGATGCAACGTTTGGTAATTTGGTGCCACGCTGTCTGCATGTTGCTATATGTGTGTGGGGCGTTGTTTTCCTTGTTCTTTACCACTCATTTAAAGCCAACGGTGTTCCCATAGCCGCTGATCATTATCACAGCATTGGTAACATGGTGGGGGCGTTACTGAGAAACACTCAAAAACAAACACACCCGATCACAAGAACCCAAATGGGAATGATTACTTTACTAGCAGTGTAATAAGCAGCAATTTCATTTGCTTTTGGCACGCCGCTGTTGGTTTTGGATGCGTTTTAATCTCTGGGAGTTGGATTGGGCAACCATTAAATTTGGCTGCTCGAGGGACCTTTGCTCGACACTGCTGTTTTCACTATGAGAACTGTAAAAAAACACATTAAGTGAACAACCAATGCCAGTGACATGTTATTACATTTGAGTATGAGGGGCTACGGAGGGGAATCGACTGTCTCTGACTAAGAACAACTCGCAAACATTTTGGAGCAAAACCCTTCGTATCTTCGGCGATGCGAGTACACAACAGTTGCACTGACTATTGGAACTCTATTGACTCAGAGCAGCGTCCGTTTGTTCTATAACCGAAGCGGCTGTATGCTATTTCATCGAGTTCCCTCCTGCAGAGAGTTAGTGTAGTATAGCCTATGTGTGGGGCTTTTATTGTGAAAGGCAAGGACAGATGGCGTGGATCTGGTGTGCGCTGCCTTTGTAAAGGTTCAAAAATGAATAGCAGTCTCTGTTGTCTCTATTGTCGAGCACTATTTTCTACATTTGGAATACGCCTGTCTCACGCAATGGGATTGGTTTATGTCTTTGATCGCAATGCAAAAGCTCGGAAAAAGTTGGCAGGTTGTATTTTTTTTGTTCTGTGTGAAAGTCGAAAATACAGTGCAAAAAAACATGTTGACGAGCGAGTTAATGGCAAAAACCCTTCCCCAAGAAGCCCCTCCAGCCTTTACTTCTGACTAAAACCCTAATCAGCGGAGATGTTCTTTTGGCGGCCGGTTTCAGAGGTCACAGGTTAGTTCAGACAGCCATCACGAGGTCTTTATGATCCTTTCCTTATTTCTTTCTGAAAGACTTGGCATTACTGTATGAGGAGCTGACGCAACAGAGGAGTTTTGCAGTCGAACCTTGTGTTGCCTAAGTTCTCCCTCAACAGGCCCCTCAGCTAATTTGATCCAAGCAGGAGAGAAAAACAGACACAGATCTGCCCGTTGAAGCCAAACGGAGAAACGCTCACTGTAACTTTATAGACACTTTTTAGAAACGAGTCCCGTTACTGGAATATAATGCCAGGAAAGGCCGAGCTCAGCTTTCTCAAAAATAAATACAAAAATGGACATTTGTGGGGGAGTTTGTGGGTGTAGAAGAAGAATTATTCAAATATATGGAACAAGGAAACTCCATGTACTGTACATTTCTGCTAAAGTGTGTGTGTTTGTTGGGGAAAGGTGGGTGTGGGGGCCATTGTGACACGCAGCACGTTTACCTTGGAATATCTTGCCGTTGATCAAATGTGTATCGTTCCTATCCGAACATCAAAACCAGGCCTTGGAATCGGAGCCAGAAGTTCCATTGCAAATGAGTCCCACATGGTTTCAACCAAAACAGCGCATGGCCTTGTCAGAATTTACACAAAATTGCTGTATATTTGTGGACTGAACAGTAGTTGACTACATGCTTGTATAAATGTGTTTGTCTTAGAATTAACACTCCCCGTTTTTACTAAAAAACAGTATCTGCGCTACCTTTTCCTCAGTGATCTATTCTCAGGCAGTCTGACCTTCTGCTGTCTGGTTTTCTTTCCCATCACAGTCACGGATTGTACAACGATGCCACATTAAAGCATAGGAAGGTTCACATTAGCACTTAAATAATGGAAACTGAGTTTGTATGTAGTTTGTATGTAGTTTAGAAAACGCTTTGTAAGAACTAACAGAATTGTCCCAAAAATGATCATTGACTCCGTAGTTCTGACTTCCTCATGTCTGCCTCATGTTCAATACATCACGGTTGCCTGTCTGTTTTTGTCATTCATACTGAGCAAGCCCTGCTGTGCTCTGCCTGGAATGGCAAGAACGCTTGAGTTTCCTTCCAGCACATCCCCAGCTCATTACCCAGAGGGCCTTGCAAGTCATTCCATGGCCTTAACAAGACCTTGGAGTATGGTCAGGCCCCAAATGTTGTGTACCATCTAGGAATCTTACTAACTTGGAGGGAGAATACACATATATATATATATATATATATATATATATATATATATATATATATGAGCAGGCATTGTTGAATAAAGAGAGAGAGAGAGAGACATGTACGCATGCTCAGTTGTACTGTGTGTGCAAAGGCGTACCAGCCTCGGTAAAATTAGAACGTCATATTGAGTGCTGACAGAAATGCTGAGAGCAGGGCAGCCCTGCAGGAATTCTGGAGACGACACGGCCGATCCGTCATTAAGCGCAGCTGCTCCTGTCAGGTGGGGGGGTGTGGGGTGTGGGGGGGGGGGGGGGGGGGTGTGAAGCTGGAGGATGAGTAGAAGGAATCCGTTGGACTCGCTCAGGAGAGTCGGTCCTCTGAATGGATGAAACTGAAATCCATTTGAGGGTTTCATGGGGGCTTTAGAATCAAACATCAAGGTTTGGCCAAATGACTAATGTTGTATGCATGTTTATGTTGATCTGCGGAAGAATTCCTAATACTCTCTTCTGTATCTTCTTCTTCCTTGTTTTATTTCCTAGGTGCCACTCAGCTTTGTTGTAATTTTGTGTCTTATAGGGAGACTTTGAGCTGATTGTCTGCATACGTCCACGCCTGCTTTTAAGTTTTAATTAAGTGTGTTTTATGCGTCTTTAATGCCGCAATGATGGTGGAGCTCAACGGAGATGAGCACTCTGCTAAATGCATCCTTCTAGTTTTACTTTGAAAATATAGATGCATGCACACACACACACACGCACACACATACACACACACACACACACACACACACACACACACACACACACATACACACACACACACACACACAAGCAGTTCCTTAAAAACACGCCATGTGGAGACCATGTTATCTCAAGTTCAAAGCAGAGCCCGGCTGTTTTTCTTCCTCCTTGAAGAGGTTTACTGAAGCTTAGAAAATGCTTTAATGATAAGACCTGAGTGTGCCAGATAGTTTGATATCAAAGATTCAAAGACCAGACGTGCTGACCATTTTCCCCCGCGCAAACCTAAAACATTTGTACTGTTTAGCCAAAGTAAAGCCACACGACAGGTAAACGTAACGCTATTGAACCACAAAGCTTTTGCCCACAAGAACAGATGGAATTATTCAAACAATATTTACTCTGTAAACATTCAAGATTCTGATGGTGCCATTATCTTGCAAGCTTATGGACCAAAAGTTAGCGCCATGCCCTGGAAGCATGCACTCCTCACCGCAAATCAAAGCCAAAGTCTACCTAAACATGTCTCTCTGTCTGCGGCCGATGGTGAGAGAATTGGCCCCCGCTTCAATGAGGGACAAAGACACAACAGGAATAGTTTGCTTCTACTGCAAACCAAGTCTGCCCTCGGGTACAAATAAAGTAGCCTAAACTGGGAACATGTCTCTTACACTAATGTTTGATCAATGGCATGAAGAAAAAAAAGCCCAAACCATCGCTGCATGCCAGCTTTGTTAAAACACGTTTGAGATTGATGGGTTTGCAGACATCGCATTACGACACCACTAGATGTCTTATGCCAGTTACAGATAATATCACGTTGGGTTTTTCATCGTGTGTTTGTGGGTTGAGCAACGCTGACGGACAAGAAAAGCATTTATGTATGTGATCAGCAGAGCATTTAGCTTGACACGAGGGTAGATGACCTGGAAAGACAAAGCTGGCACAGACGGAAAGGAATTGGTCTTTGGGATGTAACGTTATTGTTTGTGTAAGATAGAAAAAAGAAGAAACCATCACACATGCCTCAGCGTTTTCCACTTGTTTGGTTCTCAGCAGTTCTGCCGTGTCCTTCCCTGATTTGTCACACTCCTATCACGTGACCATATGTGCATATCCAGTATACGTTAATCATCATCTGATATATGTGTGCGAAGGTTGCGGTATGGTTGCTGATCAACTCGGAAAAGATGCTGAAGCATCAGCTGATCGTTTTAAAGCAAAAACCGAGCAGTGTGGATGTCTCCTCAGAGGTATCTCTGTGGAACTGCAGTTGCTGTAGTTGGTGGTTCGGAAGAAGAAGATATCAGGCTCGTTTTAGATCTTGAAATGAACTCTAAACTTTGAAAGCCACTCATTATCATCTCAGATTTGGATTTGACATTGAATCCCAGCCACCAAAACTCTACGTCTGTCTTCTGCTAGCAGTAAGTGGCAGCTGTCTTCTGTGAAAAAAGGTCTGACAAACCTACTGAAGCCGACACTTTCTGCCCGGCACCAAATGGCACAAACGCATAGCGAATGGCTGGCGAATACAGTGCTGCATTTAGCTGCTAAAGAACAGGATATTTCCCTAAGGAGTTGGTGGAGATGAAAACAAAGCTAAAAGGAAACTCAACTCCAACTGAATGAAATGTTTCTTCCTGTTGAGTGTGTGCCTCAGAAAAAAGGGCACACAACTCCGAGAGAAACACACAAAAAGTCTGTAATGCTTCTTTCGTCAGCTTCTGTAATGGTCACCCAACGGCCATTTGTTGCATGCAAGACTATAACTGACGTCAACCGTCGTTCTACCTTCGCCTTGTCATCAGAGCTCCTGAGCATTCTCACGAATATGTGTGCAGAAAAACAGCAAAGGAGCAGGGGATGCTCGTGCAGTTGACATTATCCAGCCATCTGCGTGAGGGACTTTCAGATAGTTCAATGCTGAAGGATAAATCGGGCTCCGTTATCTTCTCTCGGGGCGGACAGATCGAGACAGAAAGTATGTCTGGACAGGGGAGGCCAGAAGAAGGAGCAGATTGTTCGGCCGTGCCGTCGCAGATGAATCAGAGTTCTTGTGTGTGCTGGGTGGATGAGTGTGTTCGCTGTGTGTTTGCGCTGTCTATATGGGCCCAGACTGCCGGATTCCACGCTCGGAGACAGCCGGGGTTCGCGGCAGGGTCCAGGAAATGACAGTGATTAAGCCAAATGTCCTTCTGGCCTCAGTGTCCTTTATTGTGATGGATTTGGTATGTAATCGAGTGGAGACGTGGCCCCTTTAGTGAAGTCTGCTCTCCAGCATCGGCCCCTTAAGTCTCTGGAACTAGACATACTTGGCCCACTAGTATGCTACAATAGTAGGTGATATAAATAGTGTCTTCCTACAAAACACACATCTACATCTACATCCACGTCCACGTCCACATTCACATCAAAATCTACGTCCACGTCCACATCTACATAGTAGCTCGTAGGACGGCCACAGGCTGAAACAGTGCGAGGTAATAGAAAAGTTCAGCGCACAAGGTTGTAAACTTTTGGCGCTTTTAACACAAGGAGACAGAGGAAATAACACCCGGATTGGAAATTTGTGTCAAGCAACAGAGGGGTTAAAAGATCATTGGTCAAAGCTCAGGCTTTTCACACACACGTTGAAGTTAACTTGAATTTTACTTCCATATGATCCGTGAGTGATGGTTTAGGTCGATTGTATTCAGTTGATACCATGTACCTTTCCAAAAGACTAGAATAAGGATTTTGCAGCCCAAATCCCACCATGCATTAGAGACCCCAGTTGAGGGCCCTTGTTAATTACAGAATTTACTTTTTAATCGTAGCCTCCGCTTTGGCTTGTGGAAACTGGATCTATGGAATGATTACCTTCTTGATATTAATATACAGATATTTAGGGAAAAGTGGTATTCTCAGATATTCTGTTGGGTGCGCACAGAAGCCTTCTCCCTCTCCGTCTCAGCTCCTGTTTCCAATAACAAGCATAACAGTTCTTCATCACTGTTCCCAGTGGACTGCTGAGAGGTGACGTGTTTCTGTGTCATGAATTTGGCTACAAAGAGTTATAGTGGTCGCTACAGGTCACTCGTTCAATATTTGGGTTATTAAATAACTTACTAAATAACCCAGATATGTATTTCAGAATAAATATTGGGAAGAAAATGCTGAAATTGAAATGGCTAAAAGTCTGTTTGCTTTCAAATGGACTTCACAAGAGCCACTTTATTAACATTAAATCAAAATGGTCTTAAGTTATTATTGAGCTAGCCTGCTAGCTGACCAACAAACAGGAAGAAAGCCACATACTCTCCAGTGTGTAGGTAATAAGGCGCAGAAACTGTTAGAGGCTTGAGAAACGATGATTGGAGCTAAATATATAATGTTCCAATGACTTGACCCATCAACATTTGCAATAACTAATCTTTCAGCATCCCTATCCTGAGTTTCCCCTTCCTGCAGATTAATTAGCTACAAAGTATTACTTGTTTACCCAGCGGAAACCAAACAAACAACATAACAACGACGCTTATGAGAACCTCAAAGCGATCCAAGCGGATATGATGTCATGCGTTTTCTTGACCTTCAGATGTTTTTGTAGAAAGTGCGTAATGAGCCACATGTTGTGTTTATATTAATAATATCTTGATAATGCAGCGTTGCAGAAACAATTTCCAGGGCATTGGAAAGGGAAATGCTTCCCCTGCTGTCCTAATAATGTTTGTTGAAAATTGTATTTGACATCAGTGCAATGAGGCCACAGAAAGGGGGGGGGGTACATTATCTGGATTGTGGAATTGGGTTTCTTTGGTCAGCTGTTGCCGTAGTTTTGGGGCGAAGACCACATCACGCAACACGGTCGTAAACTGAGAGCTTTTCTCCCGGGTGTTAACTCATGTACACACTTTGTGTGCCTCAGACGTTGCACTCAGAGCTACAGACTCGGACCAGGCCGTAAATTTTGTCAATGGAGTCGTAACCGCGACAGAGTTATTTCGCTCCCACCTGACACCCCTGAGTTGGTCCAGCGCGCTGATGGATTACCTGCGACTGACCCAGGGTCTTCGTTGTGATGGATCTATCCAAAGCCATCTGGGACCACTGCTAGAGTGATTGTCTGGCTGTTATCGGGGGAAAGCAGACACTGACAGGGTTGCAGCCAAAACGCCAACATTTTTGGTTGAACTTTTGAACGTTTCGATTCCCACTCCGGAGAACGGAAAAGGTTCTGTGGGAGAACGCAGATCAGGAACAATCTTTCTCCGCCATAGTCACTTAAATAAAAGTTTTTTTATTTCTTCAGGTGAAGAAAGCTTTTTTCGCTGACCAGATTTGTCTACGGCTTAATAAAAACTAAAAAAAATCACTCACAGTTCGAAATTCTGCCTCAGATCATCTTCAGATCTTTTTCTACCTTTGGGTTGAGGAAATCTTAATCCGGCTCCCAGCATATTTCCTAAAGCCAAAGTGATATTGCATCCAAAAAGCCAAAATAAGATACAGGTAAATACAGGACAGCTGCAGTTCAAAAAAGGCCATTTTAGTTTTCACAATGTTTTTTTAATTGATTTTGACCTTGAACTTTGGGCTTAACATTCTTGTTTTACTTCTGTCTGTTGTTTGTTTATTTGTGTATATATTGCAACATGTCAATACACACAAATGCCTTCATTATTTTAAGTAATAATGATACAAATAAATGTAAAGTGCTGCATTAAAATCTGCTCTTGAGAAGTGACTCCAGCTTCTGCAGTAAATAGAATCAACATTAAAACACTTGTATGTGTTTGAAAAACGCCCTCTGAAAGCTGACACTCTGAAACGGCGCCTGTGTTTCTTCAAAGTACGCAACATGGGGTTTGCTCACATCGTTGTTATCTAAAGTAATCCCCTCGGAGTCAAGAGTTTGCGGAGGATTGATGCCTCTCTGATGTCAGACATGTGCTTTTTATTTGGTCACCAGGCAGCCACTCTGCTTTACCGTCGTCACAGAACCAGCTGGGAATGTTCTCCTGCACTACCAGAGGACAACGGCAAGCAGTAGGTGAAATGTGCTGACCTCCAGCGTTCTTCATCAGGTCTTCTTCTTCATATTCTCAGTAGTTCTCAAGCTCATGATGGTTGTGTTTTCCTATTACAGCCAAATTTCCAACCAGAATTCAAAGAAAGAAACAATTTTTGTCCTATGAAGGAGCTTTTCTTTGACTCTGTACATACTCCTCGAAGAAGGTCCCACAAGATCTTCAGTGGACCATGAACTAAAACTATTGAACTGGATAATGCTTATTGCTAAAAGGTAGTGTAGTCGGGTAGTAGGGTGGTAGGGTGGTACGGTGGTAAGGTGGTCGGGTAGTAGGGTAGTCGGGTAGTAGGGTAGTAGGGTAGTCGGGTAGTAGGGTGGTAGGGTGGTAGGGTAGTCGGGTAGTAGTGTGGTAGAGTAGTCGGGTTGTAGGGTGGTAGGGTGGTAGGGTAGTAGTGTGGTAGGGTAGTCGGGTTGTAGGGTGGTAGGGTGGTAGGGTAGTCGGGTAGTAGGGTAGTAGGGTAGTCGGGTAGTAGGGTGGTAGGGTGGTAGGGTAGTCGGGTAGTAGTGTGGTAGAGTAGTCGAGTTGTAGGGTGGTAGGGTGGTAGGGTAGTAGTGTGGTAGGGTAGTCGGGTTGTAGGGTGGTAAGGTGGTAGGGCAGTAGGGTGGTAGTAGGGTAGTAGGGTGGTAGGGTAGTAGGGTGGTAGTAGGGTGGTAGTAGGGTAGTAGGGTGGTAGGGTGGTAGGGTAGTAGGGTAGTAGGGTGGTAGGGTAGTAGGGTGGTAGGGTGGTAGGGTGGTATGGTAGTAGGGTGGTAGGGTAGTAGGGTGGTAGGGTGGTAGGGTGGTATGGTAGTAGGGTAGTAGGGTGGTAGGGTGGTATGGTAGTAGGGTGGTAGGGTAGTAGGGTGGTAGGGTGGTAGGGTGGTATGGTAGTAGGGTGGTAGGGTGGTATGGTAGTAGGGTAGTAGGGTGGTAGGGTGGTAAGGTGGTAGGGTAGTAGGGTGGTAGTAGGGTAGTAGGGTGGTAGGGTAGTAGGGTGGTAGTAGGGTGGTAGTAGGGTAGTAGGATGGTAGGGTGGTAGGGTAGTAGGGTGGTAGGGTGGTAGGGTAGTCGGGTGGTAGGGTAGTAGGGTAGTAGTCCAGTAGGGTGGTAGGGTAGTAGGGTAGTAGGGTGGTAGGGTGGTAGGGTAGTAGGGTAGTAGGGTGGTAGGGTAGTAGGGTACCTAAATTGGGTGAGCGATTTTCGTGAGTTCAGCTGCCTCTCATTAGTTCTCCACAGAACTCACAAGTTATTATCGTCGTCGGGCCTCGCCCCACTCTTTTTGAAATCCCACAGTAATCTTTCCCCGAGAATTAGATTTGAAAGGAGTCCAGTGCCAGCAGGATTGTGGTGATTTCATTTCCTCCATGTGCAGCGTGGGAGGAGCAGTGGGGAGGGGGGGCAGTGGTCTTTGAGGAGTTAAGAATGACGCGCACTTAATCAGCCGGGGTGGACGGCCGATATCACTTCACTGCGCAGGCTGGAATACAGGCCCGTCTGTCCCGAACAGCTGCAGGAGGAAACCGGCCCGCTCGCCTTTCTTAGACATGTGTGATGGAGGGAGGGAGGGAGAAGCAGTGAGAGTGAGCGAAAGAGAGCGAAAGAGAGAGAAAGAGCGAGCGAGCGAGCGAGCGTGTGTTTATGTGTGTGAGACCACTTACAGATGGGATGGAGGAGGGGAGGAGGAGACGAAGAGGAAGCGAGGGAAAGGAAAAAAAATGGAGGTTTTAATAGCTTACCCACATCTGTTTATTTAGAAAAGAAACCATTGTGTCATTCAGTTATTCTAACAACCTACACCAGGGCCAATGTTGGTCCCACAATGACGGCTTTTTAAATACACAGTTTACACTCCTATGAAGTGGCCTCATAACGGCGTTGGAGCTTCAGGAACGTGCCAAACGGGGAGGGGGGGCGTAGGGGGGGGGGGGGGGGGGCGGCGTGGGTAGAGTTTCACATTCAGACTGAGGTTCAACGGGGGAGGGAGGAACTCCGTCTTGGTCTTGCGGGCTCCTTCTGGCTCTAATCTCTCCATAATAATGTATCAAATGACGGCGTGAGCGCTTATTTTGGCGGGTTAGCTTGCTAACATTAGCTCGTAGCAGTGAACACAAAGTACAGCTGAGGAGGTTGGAAATGTCAGTAGTTTGACAAACACTTTAAGAGAGTAAAGCATTAATGGAAGACCTGTGTTTGGCACGGTGGTCAGTAGAACTTTGTTTCATATACATTCTCTTTATTTATCTTCCTCGTTGACCTCGTTTCAGCTCTTTTAGTAAAAAGTACCAAAAAGGAGGTAAAAATGAAAACACCAAAGGGAGATTGACATTTTGTTCATTATTATCTCGAGCCCTGATACGTCTTAAGGGCTGAGCGAAAATATGTCCACACTGTTTTGAGAACTGCCAAAAAGTTTTTAAAAAAAGATATTAATTTCATAGAATCCTCTATCAGGTTCTCTGTGAGTAATACATACAATACAAGTAATACAAGTTGTATAATGATGTTGTTGACAGTATTTGTATTCCTTAAATTAAAGTATTTATCAGCGTATCTTTTTGGCATCAGTTGCATTGGCAGCCAAACCCAAAGACATCAAAGGACCGTTATTGTGTCCGTAGCAATTTTTAAAAACTATTCCTCAATTTCTTCTTGTAAACAGCTAAAAAAACTTTCCATTTAGACTCTCACGAGTCTCCATTGAACCCTACAATAAAACTGATGCTTTCATCTACAGCAGAAGCTTAGCACGTGTGCGTCAAGTAACGATGGGTACTTTTTTTGCTTTGTCCTGTTTTTCATATTGTTAAATTCCTCCCTGCTGCATTCCGTGTCCGGTAGATGAAGGTCTGTGTCGCAGGTTAGGTCTTTTATTGGTCCGTCCATATGTGCTGCTGTTTGTCTGCAGTGATATGAGGGGCCTTCGGGGTCCGTGTAAACAGCCCCTGATGCAGGCATCGGGGCTGAGGAGCATGTGTCGCAGCAGCTGCCCACGTGCAGAGGCCGCGTAGAGTTCTGTCGGGGTAAATACTGTAAGAGATACCTGGATGTAATTACAGTTCTAAAAGCACGTTCTGCACCACTAATGGACTCCACTGTTTACGATTAGAGGACATGCGGTCCACGATGACTGCTGTGGTCATTCCATCCACATCACCCTTTCTTCTTCCGTAACATTCTGTTGGGGGAAATGATACGACTTTATTTGATGCTGACAGTGGAAAGCAGGCGGGAAATAAGTGAACAACGACATTCCATTAAGCCAGACACAGAGCGAGGACGTGGGGGCGCACGTCAGCCCCTGAAAGACACTAAAACCATTTATTTGATTCTTTTCAAACAAAGTGTGTCTGAAAAACAAAAGAAAAAATGTTTGATTTCCTCAATTATTGTAACTGACTGAATTACAGGGTCCAAACTGTGACTTGACCATGTTTCTGGCCCCGATTGAAACTTCTCTAATTATTTTCACCAGTTAGTTTCCTGATGGGCCAAATGTGCGGATCAGATCACGGTGAACTGAAATGACGCAGTGGCCTTTGCTAAAAGGGTCAGCAGGCCAGTGCATGTTTGACATGATGGATGACTTTAATCTCACTGATTAAAGGAACCTTTGACATTGTGACCATTCAGCAGCATATGAAAGACACAGTTTAAAGCACAGCAGCAGAGAGAGTTTCCCAATTTTTGTCCCTTGCAAACTGCGTAGTAGCAATGTTCTGTGAAAGTGGCCGGTGGTTTGTTGTTTGGTGCTGCAGGGGATTTGTCCCTCGCAAGCAAAGCAACTCACGGCTCTTACTGCAAAAATAGTGCTTTATTTCTGTCTCCCTGCCATTATCTGCCAACTTGCAGGGCTTTGCAGTTCCCAACCCAAAGACAGCGACTCAAATCCTCTGAAGAGGACGGACCAAACTGAGGCGAATTAACAGGCAAAGACGAGGAAGGAAATGAATCCTTAAGCTTTTTTTTTTTGGTCTCTTTCCAAATAACTTATCACTTTAGCCATTATCGCTTCTCTGAAATCCCAAAGAGGAAGCAATTTGAACGGATAGTTCCTGCTAACTCATTTCCTGTACCCTGCTACAGAAGGCTGGGTGCAGGGCAGGCCCACTGCCGCTGACCTGCTCTCTGGGAATCCAGCTCACTCAGTACATGATGGCATCCCTCGTCAGCCCTTCGACCATTTAGGAGTTACACTGTTTGTGTCAGAAATTGCAGCAAGTGTCTCATAACGTATGAAATAGGCTTTCAGAGACATCTTTAATGGAATGAAACTGCAGATTTTTTTTTAAAGTATATATTAGCACAAGTTGAATCCAGTTTACTTTTTAAAATAATACTTAAAAGAGCAAACTTATACTTTAAATATCAATCCCGACAAAGTACTGTGTGTTTTGGAAAAGGGCCTGATGCTCGTCCGTCGCACAGAGCCTGGCTGGCTATGAGCACTAGCAGGGGGAGGTTTTGAACACCACTATGTCCACTTAACTGGACTCCTACGGCAAGAACGCTTTTCATTCATCCCTCAAAGTAACAGCGCTCAGCCTCATCTCAGCTCAGCACATCTGGTTCAATTGCGCAGCTGTTGGCAAAGGCAAAAGTGTTGGATGATTTGATCATCCTCCTGCCTGTTAGTGATTAGGATGAAAGATTGTTTTCATGTGGTTGATGAGCTTTTAAAGAGGCCTTTTCCACCAACAATACGAGACTTTTCATTTAGTCATCCTCAAAGCCGCTTTTCCTTCATACAAGGTCACAGGGGGGGGGGGGGGATGAGAGACGGGGTACACCTGGCCTACACCTACCGAATCCCCCGAGGAAGCAGGAGTACCTGCAGAGAACGTGCAGGCTCCACACAGAAACCCAACCCGGGAAGTTCTGGCTCAGAGGCGACGGTGCCAACCACAACACCACCACTCATATACAAAAGATTAATGGCTGAATACCTCGCTTTAGCGGTGTTGCCTCCGTTTCGTATTACAGTTGAGGTAAAAAGCACTCGAAACAATGACGACACTGCTGTTTTGGGGATCTTTTGTCACGACACACACTGTTTGCCCTTCTTTGTGCCGGAGGGGGAGGTAGGAGAGGAGACTCCTCAAGGTATTGAGTTCCCTGGATCCATCATTTCCAACGAGTCGGGGCCTTGGAGTAGCGCCAGCAGCGTCGGCGCTAGCCGGCCGTAACTGACATTGAGTGCATTGTTTGCAGCGGGAAGCTCACGGCTGTGGCCTGAAGGTACATTCCTGAGATCAGAATGCTGTTTGAACACACAAACAGCCTTTGTGCCCTCGCTGCCCCCTCCCTCATCCGCAGCAGGCCTCAAGAGCTGAACTGCCTCCTCTCGCTCATATATCAACATGTGGGCACTGATTTTACACACACACACACACACACACACTGATATGTCAGTTTAAGGATGAGCTCCATGACGATATCTCATCTAAGCTCTTGAAAAGAGGCTGTAAATTCAAAACTTCAGGAAGCAACATTTATGATGGTTAGAAATGTAAAAGTACACATTGGGGGCTGCTTGAAGAAGAACTGCAGCTCACACAGTTTGAACTGTCCAAATTGGACGGTCATTCTGTTTTCAGACGGCAACCTCTGTTTCTGTAAGGTGACAAGCCAACGCAGAAGTGCCTTAAACCTGCGTTCTCTCCATCGGGGCGACTCCTCTGCTTGTACAGACGTCAATAAGAAGACGATTCGCCTTCTATCTTGATTTCCTCCGTAAACATTGTAGTCATGAGTTGATAGTCTCAATATCTAGTTGGAAGTCTCCTTCCATTGAGCATGATGTTCATTTAGTAAATGATGGTCCATTTAGAGTCAGATAGAGAGGGATACTTCTACAGCTTTAACGTTAACCCTTTTAAAGTGTGTTTCTCCTTTACGAACGGTAATTATGACATTTTGGTCACCTTCTAGAGTCCCTTCTGGTTCCACAAAATCAGCCAAAATGCATCATTCATATCAAAAAAGGAGTTGACCATGTTGTTAGGAAGGAAGTCAATTGGAATCACGCTGTGAATGGTACAGGGACCAACCTTTGGTAGAGGTAAGGGTTAGTGTAGTGGAGGTTTTAGGGAAACTAAACCGATAAGCAGATAATGTCAAGAGCCTACATGTGAATAAAGTAAAGAGAAGGATCACCATGAATTTTTTTTACGACCTACAAGTTCATGCTTCAATCCACGGATGCTGCCTTATGTAATGTGAACCAAACACAACAAAGCACTCAAATTGAATAAATCCTGTTGCCTTCAATAATTATAAATTGCGAATCAAAGCAAGCGATCAATCAATTAGAAACAATAATAATAATTGGTGTAGGACGTGATTTCATAAAACTTTGAGCATTAAACAGTTCTCAACCCCCCCTCTGATAATAAAGAGGAGCGCTCTTCCCACAAATCTTTTCTCACCGACAGACTCCCCCCTCGTTGAACCCCGCCCACCTCTACCTACAACCAATGAGCAGCCCCTCGCTAATACGTGAAAACGGGGGGGACTGAAAGGCAAACGCTCCGAGGGGAGAGAGTAGAGGAGCGACCCGCGACCCGCACGGCTTGTTGTTTTTCCCCGTGCGCTATTTGTTTTGCACTTCCGTGCGCACGAGGACTGCTAGATGACCCAGCGCGGTCCCGCGAAAGAGGGCTCTCGGAACTTGTGCCGTCTTCGCATCGGTGGGGGCCAGTTGAGATCCGCTGCGGCGGAGAGGACAGCGGAGCCGGAGGGAAGCACCGCGATGGAATGATCCGCTGCAGAAACTCTCCTCAACTTGTGGAGAACTTTTCCTTCTGCGTCCTTTTTTTTTTTGACCACCGTGAGGAGTTCAAGGACTTCACTCCACCCTCCCCGGTCATGAGCGGACAGCGGGAGCTTGTCGCGCAGGAGCCCGGCTCGAACGGATCAACGCTGACGGCTTTTATGGAGCCGGAATTACACCGCGCTGTGGCAACCTGTTGAACGCCCCCCACGCGCACTCACACACACCATCTGCCTGGGAATATACTCCTCTGGTTAGGAAGCGGTGAAGAAAGTCATCATTGTTGTTGGCTGTTGTTGTATATGAGAGTGCGGTGAGCGGCGCCCCTTTCCCCGCAGCCACACCAATGGCGACCCCCGGCGCCGCGGCGCGCCGCGCCCGTCGCTCCGCGCTGCCCCTCGGCTGCGCGCTGCTGCTGCTCCTCCTCGGCTGCCTCGCCGCGGCCTCTCCGCCCCACGGCCGCCGGCTCATCTGCTGGAAGGCCATCATGAACTGCCAGGCCGAGCCCGAGTGCAACTACGCGTACGAGCACTACGTGCGCGCGTGCGGCCCGGTGCTGAACGGCGAGCGCAGGAAGTGCCCGAGCCACTGCATCTCGTCCCTGGTGCAGCTCAACCTGACCAAGAGCGGCCCGGCGCTAGAGGACTGCAGCTGCGCCCACGACCCGCTGTGCACCAGCACCAAGCGGGCCATCGAGCCCTGCCTGCCCAGGACCACCAGCACCGGCTGCACGGAGGCCCGGCGCCAGTGCGAGCGCGACGGCCAGTGCAGCTCCGCGATGCACGACTACCTGAAGCACTGCGGGAAGCTGTTCAGCGGCGCCATCTGCACCAACGCCTGCCGCGCCGTGATCGCGAACATGCGCAAAATCCCCAAGGGCCAGCAGCTGGACGCGTGCACGTGCGACGGCACGGAGCGTGCCATCTGCGAGTACGTGAAGAGGAGCATGAAGGAGCTGTGCTTCGACTCGCCCGCCCGGGGGGACGAGGGCAGCGGCTCGGACAACGACCGGGAGGAGGACTACGAGGACTACACGGAGGAGCCGGAGAGCGGAGGCGCTCCTCCGGCGACCCGCGGCGCTTTGACCCTGCTGGCCTCCATTTTGGCTCTACTTGCTCTTGTTTAATCACACTTTGGTTTAGGCTAAACTCTGTCCCCGCTGCACAGATTAAGCGGACTCGAGGAGGGGGGCACGCGTGTTTTGTTCGGACTAAGAGTCTTCCAGAGGCTGCGGGACGTCTGTCGGTCCCCCGGGCGTCTCTGTCCTCCCTGTCCTCAAACCCCACATCTGCTGATGTGATGAGCCAGATCGCCTCCTGAAGTCGTCGCCATGGAGACGCCGCCGGGCTTGTTTTGGTAGAAACCATTGATCAGCTGTGCACTGCCAATCTCCCTGTTTTTTTTTTTTTTTTGTAAAGATATGAACTATTTTTCTATGACGCCAGTTGCCGTTTTTGTTGGGCACCAGTCTAATCTGATTTACAGATATTTAATGATGAAATCCTATGAACTGTGTGTAGCTGTAAATAGACGCAGGAGTTTAAAAAGTGAAATAGTAATTTATTACAAGCCACCCAAATGTCCTCCGTGTGAATAACAAGTATTCCAGCTTTAAAGGGAACTTACCTTATATTCTCTTCAAAGATAATGTGCATTGTGTATATATGTGTATAGCCTATATAGATTTTTTTGTTCCCACCCAGAGAATCCTCTATGTTTTCGGCTTTATTCACCGTGTACAGCCTAGAGAAAGACACGTCTAAATCCACTGTATGATTTGCCTTAACGATATACTTTTATAGGAGGCATAAAGGAAACTTGAAGATATCCTTTCTCGACTGCTGAGTGTGTTTGTTCGTTTGCTTCTGTGTTATTGTTGGTCACACCAAAGACACAAGGTCTGTTTATTATCGCCGGGTCGGTTGTTGTGCGCGGCGTATGAGGAAAGCAATATTGTTTTTATGGGAGGTGAATACCAGGTGGAGGAAGAATCAAACGTCAATGTCCTTTTGAGAATGGTCACTTTGCGCCTCGTGTAAATCCAATATGCGTGAGAATCTTTTACTTTACGCACTTTGTTAGTTTACGTAATGGTTCAAGTCAGATGTGAGAGCACCGTGTCCATCAGGGAGCCAACAACGCACTAATACCCTGCGATATGATGTAGTTTATTATCTCCACAGGGGAAATGTGTCTCTGCCCGAAACCTGTTGCACACATGATACGACACGCAACATCTTGGTTTATATTTGTAGCCGGTAGCCGTTAAAAAAAAGTATATTGTTTTGCGTTGGATGTGGATATTATATTGACAGCCCGATACGCAACACGGCAGCGCTTTAGATGCTGGATGTGATGACCTCGACCTGCTGCCAAATGCTGCATTTTTCATATGATCACATTTTTCTGGACACACCAGATGGTTCCAAAAGTTCTTTCTGTCATAAATCTAGAGAAGACGAAAGTTACAAATTTGCTATTGTCAAGAAGCAGTGGTTACATTTTACACGGCGTGCGGGCGAGGAAGCGTGTGAAGAGAATACAGGCTTGTTTGTAGAAAAAAATGCCGGCCGGCTTCCTCTGTTGACTGGAGACCTAATGACCTGCTACGTCTTGATTTAGACGGCTGCTGTCAAAAGCAACTGGCACCATAAATCAACCGAGACCCCCCGTCCCCCCTCGTTCGCCTCCCTCCCTCCCACCAACACCCGACACCAACACTCTCAGGTATCAGGATTTACAGCCCTTGCCGTTTTTTTTATTTTCATGATTAAGGAGTGTTCTAATTAATTTTCATTTTGGAGTTATTAGGATAATCAATCAATGCAGAAGTGATGACACGTTTCTGACCTCACAGCAGCTTAATTAGATTCCTCTAGTTGCCTGGAATTAAGATTCATGCTATTAATCTTTGTTTTTAGCAGAGATGGGGCTTTTTGAAATCGACTATCTTCTGCAAAATGTTTCCTTAAAAGAAGAGGGGTATGAGAGGAAGGGGAGGGGGGGGGCGAGGGCCCTCCAGCTGAATGGACGAAAGGAGAAGTCGAGTGGCACCTTTGTCATGGAGATGTTAAGCACATAATAGTTGGGCAGCACAATGGAGAGGCACTTCATTCTTTCAGGCTGGCTTGACACCTCTGGGGAGCCGAGCGGCGGGGAAGCATGTGGGAACGATCTAAAAGGAGACCGAGAAGAAGATGAGCGCACATGACATTACATCTCTTTATATTCCATTTCAGTTTGCATTTTCCTTACTTTAGTCGTTTTTACTATTATAATAAACACATCATTAAACTTAAAACCCTTCAGATTTCCATTGCAGTGAAGTAAACTCTGCTGTGTACGCAATAACAAACAACCTTCTTGAATCCACTAAATGTGGTTCCTCGATAAAAGCACAGTCGGTTCCTTGCAGAGTTGGTTGGCCGGTCCATCGTGCATGAGGCTTTCCAGCAGGAGAATAGCTCCGGGCCGGGCCGCTCCTCCTCTTCCTCCTCCTCCTCCTCCTCTTTCTCTTGTGCCTCTCACAATTCTTCAAGCTGTTCCAGCACTGAGGAAAAAGCGCACCATGCGTTGATTAGGCTGTAATAATGCACTGGGTGTGAATGGATGAATGAGGTGCAAAAAAGAATGAAAAAAAATCCCACAAAACTGGCCTGCCAGGAAATGGAGCACAATGAGAGCACGTTTGGCGTCACACTCACGAGGAAAACGTTGAGCAATAAAACACATTTTGGTCTTTCGTCATCGTAGGGCTTTTTTTTTTATAGAAATTCATTTTTTCAAAGTGGCGCCCTTAAACAGAGGAAAAGTTACCACAGCCTCTTTTCCTCCACTTCCCCTGTGGTGCGTGTGTGCGTGTGTGTGTGTGTGTGTGTGTGTGTGTGTGTGTGCGTGTGTGTGTGTGTGTGTGTGTGTGTGTGTGTGCGTGTGTGTGTGTGTGTGTGTGTGTGCGCTCTGGCTTTGATTTACACACCGTGGCTGTTTGTGTTCCGGCCCTCTGAGCGTGTGTTTGGTATCTCTGCCATCGACTTTGCCTCAGTGGGCTCAGTTCACTTCCAAGCTCTTGATCCCCCCCCCCCCCCACTCCCCCCTCCTCCTCCTCCTAACAAAACGACCCACACTTCGCCCCATGCGGATCACTTCCCCCCCCCTGCGTATGGCGGCACGGTGTTTACAAAGGTGCAGCGCTCTCACACCACATCGCTGGACAGGATCCCCGAGAGGCTGCGAGCCACAAGAATCCTGACACAAGCAACTCTTTATTTTCTTCGCGTTGCCTCCTCCACGTCCACTCCGGGCGGAAAAAGGTCAGGTTGCCACGTTTAATTACGCAAGTCACCGACGACGTGGAGCGTGCCTTAAGTTAAGGCCCGTCTCCCGCGGATGTGTCCCGTGGGAGACGTCTCCCATGGAACCGTCATTTTGTTTGTCCTCAAAGGACTTTATGAATTCAAATGGTTGTTGCTCTGGTCTCTATGAACAAGTCCCCATTACATTTTCCCAACTATAGTTGTGCGCTTGAGACACGTGTGTCCTGTTTTCTTCTCCAGATCTTACTAAACTGAACCATACTAATGTCGGACCTCCCTCCCTCCCCTCCAGCGCCCCGGATGCGTGCCGCTAACCATATTTCTCACGGGGGGGAATTTGTTTCGGCTCGGTGCGAGGCCGTGCAGAAAGTGATGCAGAAATGGTCGGACAGTTGGAATGGCTGAGACGGAGGAGGAGGAGGAGGAGGAGGCACTGAGATGGAAAGTTCATTTGAAAGGATTTGGATATAATCCCCTGAAGTTACCACAGGGGTGTTGGACGGAATGGGCTCCACCTCGGGCGACCCCCCCCCCCCCCCCCCCTCCTTTGTGCTCCCGCCACAGCGAAAGGTGATCACTGAAAGCTGCATTTCCTGCATATGTTTCAACTTTTTGGGGATAGCACACTAGTGCAACGTTTGTTTTGCATCTCTCTCTCTCTCTCATTAACGACTCAGCCGACTTTTGAGAGAACCTTGTGTCTCCTCCCTCCTATCTCGGCTGCCACTTTGATTTCATCATGCAAGACCTCTGCTGAGTTCACCTCCCCTTTGAAATGAGGAAAAAAGGCCTGTAATCCAGTTACTCCGGCTGTGCACCCGACTCCTCGAGGTCCTGAGAGAGAAAGAAAAACCTGCAGCCTTAATCCCAGTGTCACTGGGAGGAACACTTTGCTACCCGACTGTCTGTAGTATTTTCTTACTTTTCGCTATAATGTTTCACATTTCACAAAGGTGGTGTGGGGAGGGGGTCACAAATCGTTGCGCACCATTTGTTGTTTGTTGCCCAGGGCTGCTAATGCCATGCTTGTACGGAATAAAATGGACTTTGGATTTCCTCTGCTATGAACAGTCTTGCAGACAGGAATCCAGAAATAACACATTCATCCTCCCCTAACCTGCACAGCCTGATTGTATCCAGTAATTACACGACCCTGCTGCCCTTTCACACGGGTTATTGTCAAATGACTCTTCCAACAGTGCAAAGCACACACGGGATGAGCACATAGTTAGAGGAGACTCTCTCTTTTTTGTAGAGACGCTACAGCTTTACGGGGGAATAGATAGTATTTGGTGAAGGTGAACTAAGATGATGTGTGCCAGCGAAGAGGCTGTAGGATGAGTCCTATTCCAAAACTGTGCCTCCTAAAATCTGATTGACAGCTTGTGTACTTTGATTGAATCTGAACAAACAGTACTGTCTGTGCAGTCACAGCTTCTTGTTGGATGGATCATCAAATGCAGGGGGGCACTTCCCTCAGAAGTTGCCCTTTGCTAACTTGCACGGGGGACAAAATAATTCCACTGTGCGGCTTTTCAAATGACTCATTTAGCAAATAAGAAAAACGTATTCACCAGTTCAAATCCTGAACCACAGACTTGACCCAATGACCCAATGTTTTGTGAACTGACGTTTTGAATCCCTGTATCGCTGTGTCGTTTTTTTGCTACCAAGTTACCACATTTTGAATGTGGAGGAGTGACGCCAAATATGTTTCTGGTCACAGAAGTACTCGGCTTTATGGTCTATTTAACTCTAAGTGGACCATAATTTACTGAATAAACAATCTGAAGAAGAAGACCATCTATATCTGGATACATAAGTGTATTTTGATGGTAACTCTCACCTCCCCTTCAACACTCACATCGTCGGAACCTGCTCAAGCATATGATTCCTACATTCCCCAGAAAAGGCGTGAAAGCCAGATGGGATATTAATGTATAGGATAGGATCTGAGCCTGAGAAACCCTGGAACAAACTCTTCTGAATACACACTTTGAGATTTCCCCCAAAGGAGACGGGCTGCGGCAGGCGGCCGGTAGAAAGGTTCCTTGGTGCGTTGATGAGGCGCTGACAGCTGCAGGGTGTGGGAAGTGTTGTAACTGGCAATCAGGCAGAAGCCAGAACGTTTTCTCATCCTTTATTGTTGCAGGATATCCGAATCATTGATGAGGTGGGAGAAGCAAGTGTTCATGGCGAATGAATGAACAACGGGATGGAGTGACACACAGAGACACACGAGCACGGATACTAGTATCGGACAAACTGCATCGTGGTAATTCTCCACTTCCCTTTTACACAACTCTTTTAACGGTGTCATGGCGCCGGCTGGGATGAAGCTTCATCCACCGTCAACTTCAGAACCGCCAGCGGCCTCCAGCTGGCTTGTGGGCTCTGGGTTTGGGGGGGTGAGGGGGGGGGGACTGTCCCAGCGCGTTCACGCATCACTGGAGGAGTGTTTGCCTTTCACTTTGACCATAACACAAACAAGCTTCAGCCTCGCGAATAAACACAAACGCGAGTGCCGAGGGGCGTCCAACCAGAGAGGCGGGCCGAGTCGGGGACGACCTCCGTTTGCCCGCTTGTGTCCACGTCTGTGTGAGCGGCCGTTTGCGAAGGAGAGCTGGGGGAGTTCCTCTGCCTCCTCTGGCTCGGGAACTTTTCAGATTCCTCCGCAGTTGAAGGAATTAGAAAGCAGGGGGGGGGTGGAAGAGGTGGGGGGGGGGGGGGGGGGGGTGGAGGACAGAGAAAGAGACAGAGGAGAGGAAAACACAAAACTTGCTGACACGGGGCATAACTTAATTTCCACGGTAGGGGGACAGCTGTGCGGTGTAATCTGCCATGGCAGCCCATTCACACTTCAATGGCCGGCTCGACCCGCCAAGGAAAACTCTGAACAGCAGCCAGCCCCCCCTCACTCAGTGAAGGAGGTGGTGACCGGGCCACCATTTATGGGCCTGTCCTAAAGTAACATACCCCATTCACTTGTTGATTACCCCCCCACCCCCCGCTTCTACAAGCAAGCAAGCAAACACACACACACACACACACACACGTCGGTGGGAGTCTTGGCTGCCATGACATCTCAGGAAGCCTTACCAATCTCATGGAAGGTCACCATCTGCACTGTTAGTGGCAGAAGTGATCAGCATTCAAGAGTAGCTGCACCCTTCTGTGGTTAAAAGTGTCTCAAAACACCATCCAATTAAATATTTAAATAAACGCAAATGTATCGGGGCCAGTTTTACCTTTTCTGTGACCGCTGAGCAGCATTACGAACCAAGCAAACACCTTTTCTCCACACAGGTTTGTTGTTGTAGTGCAACACAATGTGACATCATGTGCAAATGAGCATTTGCAAAGCAGGTTTTTAAAAACGATTTTCAATCATTCATTGTTTTCATCAATGTTGAATGAGTTAGCTCCTAGAA
This sequence comes from Gasterosteus aculeatus, assembly GCF_964276395.1. NCBI lineage: Eukaryota > Metazoa > Chordata > Actinopteri > Perciformes > Gasterosteidae > Gasterosteus > Gasterosteus aculeatus. Next base: position 4,191,234 of record NC_135701.1, on the reverse strand, counting down.
TAATGCGATAATACTAGCGATCAAGAGGTTCACAAGGTACCTTTAAACGTAACTTCTGGGACTATGTTTCTTTGGTTTGACCTCGGGGGGGATAATATCTCTACATTATATAAATATCATGAGATAAGACTCGACGTCGTCATGAACTTAAGATATCATAATATAGCATGAGTGATGAGCCTAGAGTGTGGTTGCAATATTGAGGTATTTGGTCAAAAACATTGTTATATTCAGTTTGACCAGAAGCTGAACACTACTGTTTTAAATGTGAAGAGTAATGTACTATGAGTTGCATAGAGCCCCCCCCCCCCCCCCCCCCCCCCCCTAATCTTGAACCAGGATAGGAGGCTTTGTACAAAGATGGACGTTAGCTTCAGGAGTGGGTTTGAGTGTGAACACTAACAGCACATCTCAGGTGAAACCATGTCTTTGTCACATAACATCAAGTAACACAACTTCCACAGTTATTTTAACCCAAACCTCCATCATTTCCTGAAACACAAGCAGGTCTATTTGTTGTCTAAACACTGCAGGAGCTTTAACGGGGTTTTTGATCCCTAACTTTTTATCAGTTACTTTTTGTGGGAACACATTGAACTAAAGCAATTTTTTAATCCTTTCACATGAGGAGAAGAGGCAGGAGATATAAAAACATTTCAAAAAGGTTTTGGAAATGTTTTTTGTAAGAAACCAATACAAAATGTTTTAGTTTGGGGGAAAAAGTGCAAACTGAACTATTTGTTCACCAACTTTTGTGACAAGGTGATTGGTTTTTTTTACAATCTGGATGTTAAAAGGGTTATGTTAACATGGATTATTTATAGGTTGCCAACAAAAGTCAAAACAACTTTTCTCAAGTGAGAAATGTGCCCCCCTCCCCGACATGAATAATGAGGCCGTAGCTCGGGAGTTGCGGGGAGTTAATAGTTTTGCGGTGGAAGTCAATAGGGGCCGGGGGTCTCACTCCATTAAGCTGACCCCCAGGGCCACGCATTCATCCCTCACACATTCATTTCCTCTTTTATGCTCCTGTCTCTTTTCACGAGGGAGGGGTGGTGGGGGGTGTGGGGGGGTGAGGGGGGGTGCAGCGGCCTCCGTACGAACTGAAGGGGTCATAAATAAGTTTGGGTTGGTGTGTGAGCTCATGTGACTTTGTCAAAGTACTTGAATGAAGCAGCGAGGCGTGGGGGCCCCGGCCCCCGATGGTCGATATGTTTGTCCTGTGCATTCTGACTTAAGTTCCCGCGAGTCCCCCCGTGAGTTTAGGCCAGACGGTCTGAAACTGAATCCTCAACCTCCGCTCTGCGGCGACTACAGTTCACTTATGTGGTCAACAGATTAGCAAATGATTCCCATAAAACATGCGCGCGGCACAAAAGCACATGGGGATTCAAACCCGTTCTCCCCCTGTTGTGCTCCCCGCGCAGGGGATTAGTAAACAAACCTCAAGAGAAAATCCCAAGAGCAAACACGACCCAGAAGCCTTCAGCGGGCGCCACTTCACCCGTCGGCCCAGAGGAGGTTCAAAGCGGACGTCTCACTGCCAAGTGGTGGCAAAAGAAGTGGAACGGGAAGATTAATATCTTCTTGTTGGGTTGTTGCATGTTTATTTCTTAATGTGGTTCGTTCTCCGTCACAGAGATGGGGGGTGATTCACTTTGGGGTTTTATAAGAACTCTTATGGGTTTGCTTCCTTATTGGTACTCTTATCGGTTCTTTAGGATTATTTTGTGTAAAAAATTACTAATTAAGAAAAATATTTTAAAAATATGTTGAAAAAAATGTATTTCTTGAGCAGCAATTCAAAATTGTCCAAAATCCTTCAAATGAATGTATCTAAGTGATTAGTGTTCATCAGTCACGCTGTTGTTACGCTCAAACGCTGCATACATCTGTGACGTTAGCTGCAACAAACTGAACATTTCTGCAGATCGATGTTCTGCCCGTTGGTCACATGTTGTAATTACCACATAACTTCTGAAGCCCCAATAGCAGAAGTGCTCCGGACCTTGTTAAGACTCCTCGTTTTTACTCATTTAGAACCGATTGCTGTTTGGTTTTGGATTTGGCCTTTTGGGGGCGGAATACCAGCAGGGATTAATAAATGTAAACCATCTTTCATCTAATATTTTAGATAAAAAATCTTACTTAAAGGAAAGAGAAAACATAAAAACAACCTCTTAAGCCAGATTGTGTCCTCGATTGACGAGCACAGTGGTGCAAAACCGAATGAATCTATAATAAACTGGTCAGACACAAGATAAAACACGTACTGAATAATCCCACCAGAGCTGCGGAAGGAGCACAATGGTTCGGTTTTACCAAAGCAGCTGAGGAGCAGGGCTGGCGATTCGGTCGCCATCAATCGAGCCTTCTTTTGTGCTTCACTTGGTGACGGAGCAGGAAGCGTTTTCAGATGTCTCTGCATTGTTTTTTGTTGACGGATTGAACCCACAAACCTCTCTGAAGTTCCTCCTCTGTGGCGGTTTGAGGGGAAACGTACTTCACATTGAGTGAGGGAGATAAACCAGAATGTGTAATGACAACGAGGATAGTGATTCTAGGGTCAAAATGTTAAAATTCCAGTAAAGAAGCAAAGCCAAGCTCCATCTGAACAGCTCATATGGCGTTAAAGACACTGCAGGAAGGTGGGGCGTCGAGGCGTTGTGCGTGTTGTTTGTGGGGTTCTAAAGGAGTGGCAGGACCGGGAGTGAAAGTAAGAAGGACAAAATGCTGGTGTGGGAGTGTTGGTGAGCAAAAGTGGGACAGAGAAGAATCCGGTGAAAAAGGCGTTGGTGAAAATAATGGCCGTGCACTTGTGCTTTTGAGGGCGTTAACTAAATCTGTTTAATCTGTTTACAGAAGAATCCTGTTTGGTTTCCCTGGTTGAACCTTTTATGAGGTTAGAAAAGATATCTTTTTGGTGTCAATAGCAGTACCTGCACTGAATGGGTATGAGAGTGACTGGAATCATGTGTAAGGGATCCTCAGGCTTGAACGTAGAACCTACATTAGAAGTGGACGGAGTCTTTGTGACTTCACCTCTTGTTGGTTTGTCTTAGTTTTTGCACCTAAAGCATCCTCTAGGTCTGTTGGACTCTAACGACCATCATTTACTAAATGAAGATCATGCTGTTTTAAAGAAGACCAACATTAGATGGAGACCAAAAACTCATCTATACATATTTACAGAGGGAATAAATCATTAAAGTAGTTTTCTTTACAGTTCCTGAGAGAGAAAGAAGTTCGGAGAGAATACTACCAATTAATACATATTCTGTACATTTACAGATTTGTCCTTTTTTGATTTTGTCTCATTCCAGATCTGCCAAACTTCAACCATTCCCAATCTGGCTATTTGTGTCAGAACAAGGCCAATACACAACAGTCATATCGGCATCTCTGGCGCGCACTGCGTTTACTCTAAATAGGATATTCACAGAGTGTCACGACCCCAGCTCCCTGAGCATGTTTCCCTATTGTCTGTTTGTTTTTCATGGTTACCGAGCAACGTGGAGAGGCGGAGAGTTCCAGGCCTGCGGCCAATCAAGCCAACACACCTGATCTTGATTAGCCAACCCTAGTTAAGCTGAGACCGACATCCAGTCCTTGCCGGATTGTTAGACGAAGTAGTACGTGTGCCTGCATTCGCTACCACCGCTACTTACTGAGATCCCGAGAATTCCCTTGAGAAACACTTACTTGTCTTTTGTCCTGTTTTCTAGTTCTGCACCTGGGAACCCGTCAACCTCGCCTGGCCACGGAGACGCCTCCACCCCCACCACCTCACCTTGACTCGCCATTCTGCACGTTGGACTACTCCTGCACAGTGTCAATAAAGACTCTTTGTTTTCACCTGAACCCATCTGGTCTGGTCTGCGTTTGGGTTCCATCAGAGGGACGTGACAGAACAATCCGGCCACCATGAACCCAGCGGATCTAGACTCTGTGAGCCATGCGGTGTCCCTACAAGGAAATTTGTTAGGGCAACACAGCACCGCCCTACAGGAGATCATGTCGTCGGTACAAGCCTTATCTGCCAGCCTGTCTGCCATTCAGGCCCAGCTAAATGCTCCTGCTGCGTCTCCGCCAACTGCATCACCCCCAGCCCTGGTCGAGACTGGAGAAGTTTCCCCATCGGTCCGGGAGCCCAAGGTGCCCACACCGGAGAGGTATGAGGGAGATCTGGGAGGTTGCAGATCCTTCTTGTTACAATGCGGTCTGGTTTTTGACCTCCAACCTCAAACCTACCACTCGGACAAGGCTAAGATAGCCTTTGTTATTGGGCTGCTCCGGGGAAAAGCGCTGGAGTGGGCTTCGGCTATTTGGGAGCAACGAGACCCCTGTACCACCGCATACCAGGAATTCACGGCAGAGCTGAGGAGGCTGTTCGATCACCCCACCCGGGGTAAGGATGCAGCAAAGCGCCTGTTCGCTGTGCGTCAGGGAAACCGCAGCGTGGCAGAATATGTGATTGAATTCCGAACACTGGCTGTAGAGAGTGGGTGGAACAACGAGTCCCTACAGGCAGTGTTCTACCAGGGGTTGACCGAGCCACTGAAGGACGAGTTAATTTCCTATCCTGAGCCACAGAATCTCGAAGACCTGGTGGCCTTGTCCATCCGGGTGGATAACAGATGTCGGGAGAGAAGAAGGGAGAGACTGTTGGGATTGCCAAACCATCCACGGTCACCCAATTTCTTTCAAGGCACAGAGCACCCCAATCGCCCGACACTTAGCGAGACAAGGGAGGTGAGACTGCCTGACCCTGAACCAATGCAGGTGGGCAGACAGGGGTTGTCCACTGAAGAGCGCCAGCGGCGGCGAGATACCAGGAGCTGCCTCTACTGCGGACGTGCGGGCCATTACATCTCTTCCTGTCCTCAGCGCCAGGGAAACTCCCGGGCTCGCTAAATTTGGGAGGCCTTCTAGCGAGCCAAACCACTCAGACCCCCTCCCCTCGTGCCAGACCCCTTTTTCCTGTCACCCTCACCAAGAGAGACCAGTCTGTGGAGATTAATGCACTCGTTGACTCTGGCGCAGATGACAGCTTCATCGATGCTAGTCTGGTGGAACAGCTGGGGCTCTCCAAGGAACAACTTCCGGAGGCCATGGAAGCGACCACCCTCGACGGCAGACTACTAGCACGGGTAACCATGAGAACGGAGCCAGTGAAGATGCAGTTATCGGGCAACCACTCGGAAGACATCTCCTTCTTCATCCTGTCCTCACCACACATGCCCCTGGTTCTTGGTCACCCTTGGCTGAGGAAACACAACCCCACCCTGGATTGGGTGACAGGCAAGGTAACTAGTTGGAGTACTCACTGTCATGCTAACTGTCTTAAATCTGCCTGCTCCCACTCTATCCCCCGCCAGGTGGTGTCTTCCCCCCCCCCGGATTTGACTCTGGTGCCAACGGTTTATCACAGCGTAGGTGAGGTTTTTAGTAAACAACAGGCACTGGCCCTTCCTCCTCACAGACCCTATGACTGTGCAATCAACCTGATTCCTGGCGCCACCTTTCCCAAGGGACGCCTCTATAGCATCTCCCGACCGGAGCGCGAGGCCATGGAGACCTACATCAGGGATGCCCTGGCAGCGGGCCTAATTCGTCACTCATCTTCCCCCTTAGGGGCTGGATTCTTCTTTGTGGGTAAAAAGGATGGGTCCCTTCGGCCTTGTATTGATTACCGGGGTTTGAATAATATAACCATCAAGAACAAGTACCCTCTGCCCTTGATGAACTCTGCCTTTGACTCCCTGCAGGGCGCTTCGGTGTTTACTAAGCTTGATCTCCGCAACGCTTATCACCTCATCCGAATAAGAGAAGGGGACGAATGGCTGACTGGGTTCAACACCCCCATGGGCCATTTCGAGTACCTAGTCATGCCATTCGGCCTTACTAACGCCCCTGCAGTATTCCAGAGGATGATAAACGAGGTACTTAGCGACATGATTGGGCGTTTTGTGTTTGTCTACCTGGATGACATACTGGTCTTCTCGGAGAACTACAGTATCCACACCCAGCATGTCCAGCAGGTCCTTCAACGCCTTTTGGAGAATCGCCTCTTCGTTAAAGCAGAGAAGTGCGACTTCCACGCCCACACAACATCATTCCTTGGATACATTATTTCGGAGGGACAGGTGAGGATGGATCCCGAGAAAGTGAGGGCGGTTCTGGACTGGCCTCAGCCTGTTACTAGATTGCAACTCCAAAGGTTCCTGGGGTTTGCAAATTTCTACCGCCGGTTTATCCGCGACTACAGCCGGGTGGCCGCCCAGTTGACAGCCCTGACGTCCAGTGCCAGGCCCTTCTGCTGGAGCCCGGACGCGGACAGAGCATTCCGGGACCTAAAGCACCGGTTCACCACGGCACCCATTCTCACACAGCCGGACCCCAAACGTCAGTTCGTGGTGGAGGTGGATGCTTCTGAGGTTGGCGTAGGCGCCATCCTGTCCCAACGTAGCTCTGCCGATGGTAAGCTCCACCCGTGTGCTTTTCTCTCTCGTCGTCTTTCCCCAGCAGAGAGAAACTACGACGTGGGGAACAGAGAACTACTCGCCGTCAAGCTTGCCTTGGAGGAGTGGCGCCATTGGCTTGAGGGAGCGGAACAACCATTTATCGTCTGGACCGACCACAAGAATCTTGCATACGTGCAATCGGCTAAACGTCTCAACTCACGTCAAGCCAGGTGGGCATTATTTTTTGGTCGCTTCAACTTTTCCCTCACGTATCGACCAGGCTCCCGGAATGGCAAGGCGGACGCGCTGTCCCGGGTATTCGCGAGGACCGAGGAGACAATGGCCAGGACGGAGACCATCCTACCCCGGAGCCTCGTGGTGGGGGCAGTAGTCTGGAGGATTGAAGAGGAGGTAAAGACTGCCCTTCGGAGCCAACCTGGTCCAGGTAATGGCCCACCGGGTCGTTTGTTTGTGCCCGAACCCCTTCGATCGGCGGTACTCCAGTGGGCACACGCCTCGAGGATTGCTTGCCATCCGGGCGTGGCCCGTACCATGGCGCTGTTGCGCAGACGCTTCTGGTGGCCAGCCATGGGAAAGGACACTCAGGGGTTTGTCGCTGCCTGTCCTGTCTGTGCACGGAATAAGGGAACAAATCGACCCAGTGCAGGACTACTTCACCCTCTACCAATTCCCAGGCGGCCCTGGTCCCACCTGGCTCTGGATTTTGTAACCGGTCTTCCCCTATCTGAAGGTAACACAGTTGTTCTAACCGTAGTTGATAGATTCAGCAAATTTGCACACTTCGTGCCCCTCCCAAAACTACCCTCAGCTACACAGACTGCTGCTATCCTGGTCAAGGAGGTTTTTAGGATCCACGGTCTGCCGAGGGACATCGTATCCGACCGAGGTCCCCAATTCACATCGGCGGTATGGAAGGCATTCTGCACTGCCATCGGCGCCACTGCCAGTCTCTCCTCCGGATTCCACCCCCAGTCCAACGGCCAAGCGGAGAGGGCCAACCAGAAGATGGAGGCAACACTGCGATGCCTGGTCTCTTCTAACCCCACCACTTGGTCCTCCCGGCTGCCTTGGGCTGAGTATGCCCACAACACGCTCCCTACCGCCGCCACAGGTATGTCGCCCTTTCAATGCCTATACGGCTATCAACCCCCGTTGTTCCCCTCGCAGGAGAAGGAGATTGCGGTTCCCTCGGTCCAGGCTCATTTCCGGCGCTGCCACCGGACATGGCACCAGGCCAGGGCAGCCCTCTTGAGAGCTTCTGGTCAGTACCAGGCCCAGGCCAACCGTCGCCGTTCCCCCGCACCCCACTATAAGGTGGGGGACAAGGTCTGGTTGGCCACCCGGGACCTTCCACTGCGAACTGAATCCAAGAAGCTGAACCCCAAGTATATTGGGCCGTTCAAGGTAGAGAGGGTCATCAACCCGGCAGTTGTCCGGCTGAGGCTTCCCAAATCCCTCAAGGTACATCCTGCTTTTCATGTATCCCGCATCAAGCCGGTCCTTCTCAGTCCCCTGCTACCCCCTCCCTCTCGGCCTCCTCCCCCTCGGATGATTGACGGAGGTCCTGCCTACACGGTGCGACGCATCATGGACTCCCGGCGACGAGGCCGGGGTTTCCAGTACCTTGTGGACTGGAGGGGCTATGGTCCAGAAGCAAGGTGCTGGGTTCCGCGGCGTCAGATCCTGGACGCTGACCTGCTGAGGGTGTTCCACCAACGCCACCCCGGTGCACCGGGTGGTCCGCCCGGGGGCGTCCGTCGGAGGGGGGGTACTGTCACGACCCCAGCTCCCTGAGCATGTTTCCCTATTGTCTGTTTGTTTTTCATGGTTACCGAGCAACGTGGAGAGGCGGAGAGTTCCAGGCCTGCGGCCAATCAAGCCAACACACCTGATCTTGATTAGCCAACCCTAGTTAAGCTGAGACCGACATCCAGTCCTTGCCGGATTGTTAGACGAAGTAGTACGTGTGCCTGCATTCGCTACCACCGCTACTTACTGAGATCCCGAGAATTCCCTTGAGAAACACTTACTTGTCTTTTGTCCTGTTTTCTAGTTCTGCACCTGGGAACCCGTCAACCTCGCCTGGCCACGGAGACGCCTCCACCCCCACCACCTCACCTTGACTCGCCATTCTGCACGTTGGACTACTCCTGCACAGTGTCAATAAAGACTCTTTGTTTTCACCTGAACCCATCTGGTCTGGTCTGCGTTTGGGTTCCATCAGAGGGACGTGACACAGAGCGGGTTGGGACACATGTCTGATGGGGTAGTGTTTCGGACTGATTCAGATCTACACGCTGTTGTTTGTGACCTGCCAAGCTGTTCGGACTGTTTCTGATAAGACGATAAGAAGTCCCTGAAGTACTCCAGAGAGACATAAACCCCTTCGCTCTTCCGATCGCATATTTAGAAGAGGGAAAAATCTGGTATTCGCTCCCGCAGGCGCAGACCCAAATACAATCTGTCCCTCCCAAGAGCCTCCTACTGAAAAAGGCACGAGACGACAATTGCTTGCCGGCTCCAGAAATGAATTTGGCCGCTGTGAGATGGTGACTGTCTAAAATAACATATTGTTGGTGCTACGAACGTGTGTTTGTGTGAAGTCAGGCCAGTGTTGTGGCACATAGTTACAAAGTCTTGCTCAATACCTGCAACAAGGCCTAGAGTGGGACTTGGGAAGCAGGCAGACAATCAGTTCCACATTTGCCATTTGCAAAAGGAAAAAGCAAAAAATATTATGTTTCTTTAGCCAGCAACGTGGCGATACCCCCCGTCCCCCCCGTCCCCTGTCCCCATCCCCTCATATCAGCTGTGAAAAGACTTATGGATGCTTGTCTCCCCGCTGGCAGCCCAGGTGAATAAATGTGTTCTTTCAGTCGCCTTCTTGCTTCTTCTTTGTTGAAACAAGAAGTTGGGGTTTCATTCCATTGACTCTTGCCGGACTCATTTCTGCTCGAAGGTGCAAATGTGTCGTGGCTTAGAGGAGGACTGATTCCTTGTCGACTGGGTTCGTTTTACAGCCGCCCCTGAATGGCGTCTCAGCTTCCAGTGGGTCCTTGGCCTTTTGTCTGGAGAAAAGGAAACAACAGCTGTTGCTTTCACAAGATTTTCTAACCCGGGGTCCTTGGAAAGAAGGAAAGAAAATCTCCCTTAAAAAAAAAGAAAAAGATGAAACCATGCCAAGGAGACGGGCCCAAATTAACGCCACCAGCAGACCTTTTATTTCCTGCTTGACGCTGACATCCTTTCTGTCTTTTTATTTCTTAGAGTGTTTTCCTCTCGGAGGGAGGAGGTCGAGGAAACGGGAGGACTCACAGCTTCGGCTCCGTCTTTCACCTGTCTCATTATTAGCAGCGATGAAGGACGGAGTCAGAACTCTGCCCTTGAGCCGCCCGGCTCATCCACCTGTTGACGGAGTCGCCAAATGAGCCCCCGGCCAGGAATGTTAATCAAAGAATCTGACATTTTGCCGGAGATTTGGCCTTCAGCCTTTCTCTGCCGGGGCCCCTCAGACAGGTGGCTTTGTCTCCGTGGAGCAGATCTAATATCAGCTCCGCGCGCCGCTTCAAAACTCTTTTTTTAGCTGATTTTATTCCACAGGTTTTTTTTTCTTCATTTATTTAGGAAGTTTGGGAAAACAACCTCGAAAAAATCACGCAAAAGCCCTTTTTTTTGTTAGGTTAGCGGGACATATTCATCACGTATCATCAAACCAAACACAAACTAATTGCAGTGCATAATGGCACAGGTTCAGTTCGCTATTTGATGTTTGTGTGTGTGTGTGTGTGGGTGTGTGTGTGTGTGTGTGTGTACGTGCTGTGGCCCCATTTGTGGGTGGGGAGTGGAAACCACAATGTTTAATCTTGACATTAGTTCTTCTTATGTGTGCATGACGCCGAGCGGTTTATGCTCGGTGCCGGTGGTGAACCACCCACAGACAAATAGGTCCTAATGAGATACCTGAGTGCACTCGTTGGCCTGGCGAGGGTCCAAGCGTCTTTTCATGCTGATGATTAAAGCGGCGTCATTTTACAGTACAAACACACATCATGCTCTGATTCCGTCAAGAATGATCCGACTCCGTAGAGACCCAGTGATGATTAAATGAATCAAAGAAACAATTCGATCAGGTTAATCGCAAGTAAATATTATTTATTTAGTAAAACCAAACGTTACAAACCAAACAGTATTCAGTTTTAAAGAGACATAAATATAGTAAATCTTTACATTAGAGGAGCATGAATAAGGAAATAAAAGGCCTTTTGGCTTGATAAATTCTTAGCTGACAATTTTCAGTTGATTGTTGCAGCACTTAATAAAACGTAATCTTCAGCCACCCCCGTGTTTGCACCTCCTTTGGCTTTTTTTAGCAAGAGGACCGTCTCCCGGCCCTCCCTCTTTAGCACCTCGAGGATCTAACGCTGTTAAACAAACAAAACCCGTCTAGAGAGGAGCAAAGGCCACTGAGCCCCATTACACTTTCTAACCCCTTTGCTTGCATAATCTTAGACCCTTTTCGATAACACCTTTTGTTGCTTTATTTAGCTTCTCATTCATGCGGCAATGGGTTTTTTTTTTGGTCTCTGTTGGTTTTCATTGAGAAGCTGGTTATAATTTGGAACATGTGTATTTTAGCGAAGCCTTCGGGTCTGAGCCGCCACAATGCAGATCCAAGTAGTGTAAATGCTTTCACTCAGCACTCGCTACTATCCAACCAGCGGCTTTTGTGTGCTCTTTGTCGCTCACGGTCTGATCAACAAAGGGAAGCGTGTCAGTGGCACTCAGAGGAATTAAGTCTAATCAAACAAAACGACCACAATGTGAAAACCGTCTGATCTCCTTTCAAATCCCTGCTAGACTGAGCTCTGCTCAGCGGCAGCCAAAGCAAACTATCCCTCTTCGTGCACCTTGAATGCAGCACGGACGAGACGTAGCAGCTCTCCGGATCCCCATGAAGCCCTTTGTTTACGCACTGTTAACTGACACCTCACTGTAAAAGATACACAATTATCCAAAGCCGGCTCATGAGGAGAGCGAGGGCTTTGCTGGTAGGTCACCCTGGAGGTGGGCGAGGGTTTTTAACCAGGTGCTTTTTGGGTACCAACACTTACTAATTTTGTTCCTAAGAGGGTGTTTTGGGTGAGTGCTCACTTCGGGACTCTCTTTCATGCGAAACAAATCCGAGAGTTGTGTTGTTGCACTTGGGTAACAAGCAGGGGGAAGCGGTGGCAGAGGGCAAACACCAGATAATGATCATTTCCATCTGGCGAACGATTATTAGTAGGATGCACTTAAATTGGAGAATGGTAGTCAAGGAATTTGCCTATAAAACAAGGACAGAAAAAATAGCTTATTTTTTTGGTGACTCCTATTTTAAAGTCCAATGCAGGTACGTAAAGGTAACTCTTAAATTATTGATTGTTTAAATTATACTACAGTTGGGGTATTTAAGGGATGACAAGGTGTCCTCGTGCGATGGAAAGGTTATTAACTGCTCCAGCAAACAGGATAGACCTTAGATACAACTTGGCAATCTGAGATACTTCTAATCCCCTCAGCTCACAGAACCCTCTGACTCAGCTACAAGCCACAAAGCTAAACTTTATGCCAAACAAGTTTCAAAATCGAATACTATTGCGTCCCCAGAATGAAGACAAAGAAGGGGTTGCAACTGAAAAGTTTTGAGGAAACCAGTAATTTGAGCTCAAAAACCACAACAGACCTTTTGTGACAATCAAGACTCCATGCAGCCCAAAGCCATGATTTAAAAACAATGCAAAGTTCCGTTTGTGAAACTGATCGCCGATGATGGCCTGAGCTTTACGGGAATATCATGTTTTCCTGCTTAGTGTTTAAGCAGATGGCCAGCTGCTTGTGGTTTGGTCAGCCATGGGAAATCTCCCTCCCATTAGCTTGTCTCCTTCCCTTAGTCTTCTCTCTTATCTCCTGGCTCAGCCCACTGAGAGAAGCGCCCTCCACCAAAGGGACAGAAACATTTGCCCATGAATGGAGCTATAGATAACAATCTTCCCCAAAGATACCCTAGAGCGCCGTCCTTCTCCCCGGGTGCCACCCTGAGTCATTAGAGCTACATTTAGGCCTTCAAGCTGCTGAAACTATCTCAATGAACTAGAGATCAGAGTCCACTGAGGACCCGACATCGCCGTATGTTTAGATATTCCACATTTAATTAGTCGCTGCACTTTAGTTAGAATTATGTGTCTAAAATAACTTCTGAAACATGGCGGATGGGGGAGAAAAGTGAAATACTGTGGCTCAAGTACACAACCATAAGTGGCCATGTTTGCGACTAGGTTTATGCCTTATGTGACTCGTTTTAATAGTTCGGTATACTCAAGACTTGAAACAGAACTCGGACTGCTGAGAAGCTGAAAAGCAAAAATATTGAAGTCATTAAAGGTTGAGTAAAACAAAATGTAGTGTGAAGCAACCTCAGGCAAAGAACTTTGCACATTCAATGATAAGCCGCTTGAAAAGGCCCCGTCTCAGTGGAGTAAAAACTTTATTAACACAGCTTTGAAACTGCAAATATGGGAAAGCATTCCACGACCTGAAGAAAAGCGATTAACTTGAAAATGTGATTTGAATACTTGACATTTAAGCCTCACACACTCTGACACACAACGTCTGCCCGTTGTCAAAGGCCCCTGTGATTTCACAAACACATGAGTTAAGAATTCAAATGCTAATTTGATTAATTACACACAAATGTTTAAACAGCGTAAAAATTTTTTACGTGGATGTAAACCGCAGCAGGACTGTTTTTACGAATTATTAAAAGTCTACTCTAACACGATAAGAGATATTTGTTATGTTCTAATATAGTATCTAAATTTCATAGAAAATATGTTTTGATGACCCCCTAAAAAGAATTTGCTGAATTTTTGTTTCAGGAACAACTGGAGGCGGGTTTGAAGTCGTCTCAGGTTCATCTCAGCTCTTTTTTCTGCGTGTTTACTCGCTTTGTCAGCCGCCGCCTGCACACCCTGACACAGCAGCACGCATTCTTTGCCCGAAGTGGGAGATAGCACCAGCAGGAGATGGGAAGATAAGGGAGGACTGTCATGACACGCATGTTGTCTTCTGTGTAAACCAGAAGCACAATACCAACCGAAGGATTCCTGCTTCATAGAGCTGCGATCAGAACAAAGAAAGTACGAATCGCTCAGAGTTACGCGTCTACAAATGTGAAACACACGTGGTCCGTTTCAAGCAGGTTGGGCCTCAGGGACAGTTTACCAGCTGCTCTTCATAGCGTTCATCTGGCCCGACATGTCAGGTTCAGAATCCCAGACTCCCAACGCTTGACTGCTTTATTTTAATTTCCCGTCGCCCAGACTTGTGTTAGTAAGTTTTCAATTTCCTACGGGGAGCATTCCTGTGCACTCAGCAGACGGTGGGGGACACGGCCTGTTGATGAGGCGGCCAATAACACAAAAAACATTTTAAAGTATGTACAGATAAAAAAAACTTTACAAAGATTTACATGAGATCGATACAATACAATAGAAAGTCAATTCAGCATCATGTTCATTTATTAAATGATGGTCCATTTAGATGTAAATACAGTGAGGGCGTGCTTTAGGGAAGGGGGGCCCAATAGGTCGAAGGCAGTACCAGTCGATCGCGTGTCATCGATAAAAAAAAAACGACGTCACGTCACACGTGTGGTCTCCCGAGGGAGATGACGGAAACTAATGATATTGCTAATTTAATTAAATTCCAAAGCAGCCTGGGCTGACTCCAGTGAGGTAATGAGTATGTGCGCGACGCTTGTGACGGTTCCCTCCTTCTCACAGATGAGAGGCTCGTTGTTGTCTTCATATCGACTCGTTCTGCGCTTACGCCACCGCCGTTGCTGGTCACCGCCACTACTTACCGGCCGCCCGTCAGCCGGTCCTCGGAGGGGAGGGGTAGATCGCCACGACTTGGTTATTTGAAAAGTAGCTTGCGAGCCTGAAAAGTGTGAGAGCAGTCTACAAACCAATGGGTGACGCAATGGTGACCACGTCCACTTCCCACATGAAGCCTGTGAAGTTGAGATGAACGTTCCCAAGTCAGAAAGAGACGCTCATGATGACTCCCGTGATGCTGCCGGCAGTGAAAAGAAACGGTAATCACGTGGATGACCACCATGATGCAGAATCACAGGCCGGTAGTGTCATCGCCCACACGGTATATCATGTCTTATTACTGCCGACTCGGCACCTCTGGCACACGCAGTGATGTCATGTAAATTCCTCTCTCCCTGTATCATTCTGCGTCAGCTCTTATAATTCAGTCGAGGTAACCCACCAAGCCAGACACCACAAGAGACAACCTGTTGCTGTGTTTCTTGCTCCACCGTAAAGAGGTTGCTAAGCGCTTTTTTTTTTGTTTGTCAGTAATTCATTTCAGCTCCAGCCAACTTTGGGCGTGATGGTCCAAATGGCTCCGAGGGTTTGACAACCGGCCAAGAGAGTGTGAGGGGGAAGTAGGGCTGAGCGGTGCGGCCAAACATCCATATCACAGTATTTACAGAGATTCTGATGGTAGTGAACACATTCATTCACGCACCCCGAAAAGGACCCGAACAGCTGTTCGTCGCTTGCTGGCCAACTTGCTCGCAACTGGCCAGCGTGTTTTCTCGTTAGCGTGTTAGCTAGTCAGCGGATTAGCTCGTTGTGGCTGCTGGTGTTGCCACCAGAGGCTCGACAGACTTTGTAATAAATCATTTTAGATCTAACCTAACTTACGTAGAATTTTCAAAAACCCTCCAAACAGACGCAGCTCCTCTCTTGGTGTGGTTTTGGTATCTGTATCGCTCTTTTCTGTGTTTTCATGTAGCAACACAGTTACTTCTTGTTGTGAGCTGTAGCCAGCATGCAGCTCGGCCGGGTCATTTTTATAAATGTACAATTATTAGTGTAACAAATTGTTTAGAGGGAGGGAGGGAACAGGGAGAGAGAGAAGACAAGAAAGAGAGATATTTATGAACAGCAAACAGGGGAAACAAACTAACGAGCATGTAGTTTGTGGGCGAACCAGAACCCATAAGCGGCTCTGTAGCAAGAAACAAGTCTCCTGCTAACACACAATGGGGGTTTTGACTTTAGCCTTTTGTTCTATTAAACCACTGGAGATTTGTAGATAATGCAATGAGATCATTTATAAGTCTGCTCCACGAGTGCATCTCTCTGTGACTACATCCAGACCAGGAGTCATTACACAACTTAGTGCCTCGATGTGAAATGTCATTTGTTCCAAATGATGATCCGGTGTCAACTGTGCAGCCCAGAATGAATGTGTCTGCAGCAGTGCTGCCTTGTCAATGTTAAAACATACAAACTTTAAAAAGTACTGTTTGTTTGGACACGAACAAGACAAACTGTGGCCTGTTCTCATTCCTCTTCTTGTTACGCTGAGAAGAAGGTGTTTTGACGGAGTGAAACGTACTCCCATCCAACAAGCCTCCCTGTGCATAGAGAGGAGCTCGCTGTGGCTTGGCTGGTTCTTCCTTTATTAATAATCTTTTATAATAACATACAAATCAGATGACCATATTTAATGTGGAAGCCCTTCTAAAAAACATCTTGCAAGATTGAGATTTACGCCAGCTTGGTTAGCTGGTAACCAAAACACACCGTTCAAAACAATAAAAATGATTAGACTTTTTAAACAACTTTTATAGTTGTGAGTATTGGATAAAAATAGACCAAATGGTCAATTTAAAGTGGAAACTGGGCTGAAACGTCGGAAAGAAAATGCTCAACAAAGCAAACTGACGAAAACAATAATTAATGAAGTCTTGTGTAATACAAAGCGCATTGCTTTTTACAGTGTGTAAGAGTGCAGTGAATGAAACACTGTGATGTTTCTCGTTAGTTCCTGTATGCTTTTTGGTCATTAACTGTGTGCTGTGTTTAATGGAGGCTGGGCATCCCCAACGAGTTCAAAGTTGGCAGGATCACCTTCATCAGAAACTCGAGGCCTGTGCCCAGGAAATCTGTAGATGATGTAAGAAATGTGAACAACATCTGGACTCAATAAAACACTATTAGCAGCTTGCTTATAATTGGCCCTGACCCTTTATTCTGAGGGGCCATCGGTCAGAAAATGTTGGGTAGTTTAGGAGCAGGAACATTACCTTCCTGTTATTCATTGATAATGGACGCTTTAGGTGCACATTTAACTGAGGGTCATTAGAAGGACCGTCTCACACAAACAGCTGCTTCGACAGGGTTTTTTTTCTTTTACAAAGATCTTTATGAGAGTTACTGAAAAGGAAAACAGCCACCTAAAGAACATTTTTTCATAAGGACCATGAATTTCACATCTGGACAAAGCCACTTTTTGAAAGGGACTACATGCAGTTTAAACATGATACAAACGACAGATGAGCTTCCAGCAAATTTAGATAAAATGTGAACTTTGATTCATGTTTTGTCGCACTTGAAATGCTTTTGTAGGCAGGAACGCCTCCCTCTGGAGCCCTTTCATCATTATCGGATGCCAGCTTTTGTTGTTCTCGCCTCCAAGAAACTTTGACTGTAATCTTTGAAGCCTTATGGCGCCCGCAGCAATTGGAAAATGTCTCGCTGCACCGTTCACCGCTGGTCCTCGCGTGGAGACAGAAAGGGCCCGAGGCTCGGCGCTCCGCTCCTAACCAACTCCATATGGCCCAGGTCTGGACAGCTAACTGACTTCTAAGACCGCTGCAACGTAAACCTGAGCCCGCCCCCCCCACCCCCCCCATGCTCCAAGGCTCTAAGGAGAAGCATCTGTCTCCCATCGCTCTTAATCCACAGGCTCTGGCAGTGATGTGGCTTACATTTAAAGAATCCCATCTATTTCATTTCATATCAAATCGTTACAGGAATGAGAGGAATAACCTGTAATAACAAGCAGCCCTGTAAGGTCCCCCCCGAGGCACTTGGATCCCCCTTTCTGTGAGAACCCCTCCCTGGACGGGACGGTGAAAGGGACTGCTGGCACTGGGATGCGACTGGTGAATGCGGAGGGTAAGAAAGAGTACAACAGGTAACAAGGACCCACTGCGGAGAGACAGATGGCTGAGCTGCACATTGAGCGGCAATGTGTGCGTGCATATTGATTTGTGTAACGAGGGATCGAGGAAACACAAAGAGGACTGTTTCACAGAGCAGACACTGACATTTGTTCTGGTGAGTGTTCAGGGGGGGTTTGTCCCCCCCCCTGCCCTCTAATGAGCAATGTGCTTGAAGGAAAAAATATTCAGCTCCACGGCTCAAGGATTGTCACCATGAGGTAAATCCCAGATATTTTGTGATATACAAACAGTTATTATTTTAGTTCAAATAAACTACTGTGCATGACATCAACGTGTGAAGTTTTGTGAACACATTTTATTGCATAACAATACCAAGGAAACAAAATGTCTTCCAGTTGATGTCCAGATTTGGTTTACTGATAGAAGCCAATTGTCATGAAACAGTTTATGGTCTCGATCTCTAGTTCCGGGTTTTCGTTAATACAGCAGGATGTTCATTTACTAAATGATGACCCATTTACAATAAAAAAAGAACATGAAGATTCAGCTTGTCATTTTTGGGTCTTATTTATTGATCGGTTGTAGCTCCCCCCCTTTGTGTCACTTTTGTTTCCCCAAAAACCAAGACTGAGGGCCAAACACTATTGTATTGATGCGTTTCATTACAGCAGTCTTAAGGGTTAGGCCCATCATACACTGTTAGACACACATAATATAAAGGTGCATTCATTAAATCATCTTTAAACATAACTTTTTTCCATTTGTTCAGTTCAAGGATCGACATTCACCCACTATATAGTTTGGAATGAGTTGATGAGCATGGCGGTCTCTCTGTCCGTCACTCAAATAGTGGGTGGACATGGTACGTTGTGTTTAACAATGGTGTTCTAACTGTATGTTTGGTGAGCATCACTAAAAATAGTGTGCCTATACATAAACTACGAAGGAGAAAGCCACTACTCCATGCAGATGTTTGAGGCTGCTCTTCTATCAAAATCACAACCGCCCTGTAAATATGCAGGCGTGACATCACGTCATCTTCTGTGTGGGAAAAGTATGAAAGCAGAGGGCTCAGCAATGCAAAGTACATCGCAAACAGCTGCATGTAAACAGTCACAGAAGCAAATGTAACTTGTACGGCGCGCGCGGAACCGGCCCATCTGCGTGGTGATTGTTGCAGGAGAACATGAATACCAGTCAAGCGTTCAGGCATAGCAGAGGAATCACAGAGGATCTCAGATTGCATGGCTCCAACCACTGTAACTGATAGCCCCCCCCCCCCCCTCTCTCTCTCTCCTTCCCCCTTCTCATCCCCTCCCCTGTAGGAGCAAACGCTACAGCTCAGAGTGAAACCACATCCAGCTTGGATCTCTGCCAGCGAACTATTCATTCCTGCAGCTACAGACCGAGCTTCTCTCTGGAAGTGAACTTGTTGGTTGCAGCGGCTCTCCACACTAAGTGCGAAGCTAACCACTGTTTGCTTTGTGGAAATCCCTTCGGCGTGAGCAGAGCAGGATGGGACGGACGGCTCGCACAGTGTCCCGTGTAGAGGCTGTATGTTTCCTGTATGAAAGAGCCGGTGGGACAGAAAGCGCGTGCTGCACCACAGAAGGGGGTTAAAATCAGTTTAACAAAGCTAAAGAATAATCACCCGTTATGCTTGTTGGAGTGGTAGAGACAGAGATAGGAATCCAATCTCAAACATGAACGCGAGTGAGCAAGTGAACCTAGAAGGGGAAACAGTAACGGGGACATGGTGTAAACAATCAGCTGAAATAGTTAAAGTAGCCGTTATTATTTAACCCTTTGGAAACAAACAAGCCAGAACCAGGTCAGAACCAATACGTTAATATTGATATATTTTAGTAACATATTAACTAATTGTTACAGATTATTGCACTTAGGGTTCCCCTTTACCCCCACAAACACACATTGTACAAATAGACAAAGTAGTTCCAGAGTTAATACTTTTTATTATGGGTATGAAGCCAAAAAACTAACTTTAGATATCTAGCTAACAGCAATAGCTTACCTGTTAACTATTGTTTTAATAAAATTAAATGAGAAAATGTAATGATTTAGTTTTCGATTCACACGAGTAAAAAAAACTGTTATGAAAAACAAAAACAATGTTGTATGACAATTAAAATACTCAGAACATGAGGAAGGTTTTCTTGAGCTCATGTGATGTGTGGATACATCAGACAGGTTGTTTTTCTCTCTGCCCCATGGTCCGGGGGGTGAAGGGGGGGGGTCTCTTCCCCCATCAGGATTCGACCCGACAACCTGCCGGCCTAAATTGAAAGCCCGGGTTTGGGGCCCCGGCCTCATATCATCTGGTTCCCATTCTCCCTGCCTCGTCCACTGAAATTTGACCGGCGTTGGAGGAGGACTGAATTATGGGCCCATCAATAAATACCATATTTCCCCCCTTTGAAGTTGCGTACGTGATGGAAAGTGGTGCGACGTCATGTGTTAAAGTTATTACTGATCTACTGTGCGCTGTGTTGCTGACGTTGGAAGGCCGCTGTGGCTTCATCTCTTCCGACAGCCGCCAGACTGAACGCCTTAGTTCACTTCGGCCCCGCCGTCAGAACCGCTTTCCATCTCCCCTTGACTTTGCGTGACCCCCGTGGCGGTAACGTCCGGCAGGAGGAGGAAGAGGAGCGTGCGCGTTACAGGGAGAAGATTGGCTCTGCGTGTTTCGTGACTATGGATCATTTTACCAGCTGTTGAATAGTCGGCTCTTGAGTCATTTTGGAGGTGCCCATAAAGCTTGTGTGTAATCTTCCTGCCTCCCACTCTTTAATTGTGCCTCTCACGGAACAAGTTCCCTTTGTTAAAAGAGGAGATAGCCTAAGGTCCCTCCGATCCAACCAGCAAAAAGCACAAGACACGAGGAAGAATGTGTCCTTGCTTGTGCCGTGTAATCAATTATTCTTTAGCTTGGTTTGTAAAGGAAAGATGGGAAAAGGCAACATTTCTTAATGCATGTCTGAAACCAGATTTGAATTATTTGTAATAAGAAAAGCTTGAAACAATCTGTACAACATGTGCTGCATGTAGTGTCGAGAGAGTGATGATTCTGATCCCGACCGGCAACTGACATCAAAAAGGAGAATAAGGAAGCTCATTTGAAAGTGCATTAAAAAATGGGCAGCAACTGAGTTAGATATCATACGACTCTTGTGATGTGTGTGACGACGAGCAATCGCCCTCCATGGTGATGTGCATGAAACAGCCATTTTATTTTCGCTTACGGCAATAGTCAAAAGTCTAATACGATTGTTATATATATATAATAACAGAAAATGCCTGCGAGTACCTTTTGTCTATTATCGGTGGAGGAGGGCGACCTGGCTGTTATCGGCACATGCTCGATGTCAATGAAGATCTCAAGTGAAGGAGCCGCCCTCTAACAGCTGCCTGCACGGGTAATGAGCCGAGGGTTGACAAATACAAACATCCACCAGGAAGCCTCACGCGAGCACAGACGGAAGCAAGAGGGGAGCTTGATTGCGAGAAAAAAGGGAGATGAGTTAATCCAACATCTGCGTGACCTGCGTTCAAAGTAAAAGACTTTGATTCCTTTGTGAGTGAATGACTAAAACTTATCAACCCGTCTCTGAACATTTTTGTTTTACTTGGCAACAGTTTACGTCCATTAACTGCATCGAACATTCCGAATTATTCCAGATCAGGTCTGTTTCGACTTTGGACGCGCTGGGAATGGACGTGCCGTGCAACTCGGTGTTCAATGGAGGGGAAGCGGAGGAAGAGATCCAGAGACAGATAATGTCCAGCCGCATGCCGCGGCCTGTGAGTGACTGAGAGCCTGCAGGGGCTTTCCTGTTGTGACCCCGCAGGACGGAGCTGCTGCTGCCGCCGCAGAAAGATCCGTCTGTTGGGAGGAACCAACGATCCATCACAGCTGAAGACCACAAGACAACCTTTGACAGGCGCAGACCCCTCAGCCGTCGGTGGCGCAGCCCGCAGGCCCGTCCGCCCCCGAGATCATTCCACCTTCACCAGCAAAGGTCGCAGTTTGAATTTGAGGCCTCCTCGCTACATTGAGCGCCTTGTCTTTCACACAGAGGGAGAGTTGGTTGTCACACGGCCGTTTGACTGATGACCTGTCAATCGTTTTGGTAAAAATCACTGTGATCCTCCTCTGTTCCTGCCTTGACTTCAACATCGGCGACCAGAAAACACTGGTGCTCATTTACTCTGCTCGGTTTATTGCAGTGCACTTTAGTGCCGTTTGTTTTCTCTGGTGCGTTGTCGTGCTCTTGTCTTGTGAAGGAAGCAGGAACCACTGAATGACTGTACTTGGCGTCTGTAAAAGGTTCCGCTCTAACGCTCTTGGTTCCCGAAATGTCTGCGACGGGGAAAAAAAGTGTGAATATTTAGCAGAAGTCGTGTTTTGGGAACATGACTCCCTCCCTCCATTCCTTCCGCCTCAATTATCGGCCCCCTTTCCCGTCCTCGGGGCCTGAGCGCCGAGCAGCAGGCTGCAACTTGTGCAGGGGTCTCCGATCTCTGGTCGAAGCAGAAGAAAGGGGCGTTAAGCCCCCCCCGCCCCTCACGGCACTCACGTATAGTTGTTATATTAGTGGTGGTGAGTTTGTCTTGGACAAAGAATACTATTTTTTTTTCAGGCAATATTCAACCCCTGAGCAGTAAGAATCACCACAAAACACAGACAGCACCAATCAAAGGTTTGGGTTCACTGTCTCATTGAATTGAATGAGAAAATGTGTCCAGACCTTTGACTGGTGCTGCATAGTCTTCACAGGACATCCCCATCCCGTCCCTAGAAGCAGACACAGCAGGAAATAGAATGAGCAAGAGAACAGCAAAAAAGAGAAAGTAGACGTGTAGTTATACGCTTCCTTTAAGGGCGTGTACCCCCCTCCCTCTGTGCATCCATCTCTATCCCTCCCCCTGTCCGCCCCAGACACTTTCCCTCTGTCCTGGGCAGGGACAGCGTGGAAGGGCGAGGACAGACACCTGTCTGGTGCTCGTTTAAAGCTCATTTTACAGGCCCATTACTTCAGGGGACACACACTTGGGAGGCACGTCGATCACAACTGACCCTATTAAAAAGAACCTGAATATTTTGGCATTCTTTTGAAATGTCGTTTCATAAAACAAACGCTGAGACTTCACAGATTAGAGTTTAAACTGGTCTTTGGCTTCTGTGCTTCCTCGGGGAAACGAGATGTTTTGAGCGGTCGGTCTGGAGTTTGATACCCACCGGTATCATAAGTACATCCCCTGCTTTCTTCACAGTGTAGGAAACTGATGAGTGGAGTTTGGTCTAATGGTACGGTGACATTTCTTTGAATGTACATTGTTTTATGTTTATTAAAGGCAGAATATGACCCAAGATTTGATCTAAACATAAACTTCTTTTGGTATCATTTTTAAAGAGCTCCATGACTTTGCCCGCGCGCGTGGAATGACTGACTGATTTGACGGGAGAGGAGTTACCACACGCCACAAACGCCGACTCTGCGCTGAATTGCGCATTTAAAGCCTTTAGCTCTACTCAGATGTTACAGAGAACACATATAAGTGAGAAGGAACAATAAAGTGACGGCACATTGGCATTTCACTAACACTTTGTTGTTTAGAGGATGAAATACAGATAATCTGCAGAATCAAACCAATAAATACCACAACAAGACTTGACAAGTGCGCCATGAGGGCCGGAGGCGTCTCGGCACGCGGATTCCAGGCTCCCACTTATTGTTGATTTCAGTTTGTGTTCAAACTTACAAGTTCACACTTATTTTTGTGGTTTGTCAAAACCACACGACACTTATGCCAAATAATACAAAAATCAGTTTGTTCCATTTAGTTAACAGTCAGCATGAGGCTGTGTGACTGAGCTGCTGTAGTTTAATTGTGTGACTCCATGCGAGTGGTGTGCGTGTGTGTTTTTTGCATTCAAGCGAAAGTCCTTAAATAAACTTGAAGTATTTTGTGTGAGTTCGCTGGACCCTTGTGGCACCTTAATACCCTCTTCAATTATTTTCCTAGAGGGGGTCCTTGTGTTCGACAGCTTACCGCAATTAAAATTTATTTAGGGCTTACAAGGAATCCTTTCACTCTCGAATAAATCAGGGTGAATTCCTGTGACCCTGACGAGGTTTCCCCCTCCCTGTAATTATCCTCTGCTCGACGAGGGCAGGCAGCCCCCCCCCGAGCATTACCCCAGAGCTTTGCATTTGTAATTAAATCATAAAACCACAACAACTGCAAATTTAGTTTTCAAAACGAGCGGCGCGAGGCTGTCATCTAAGGAACCGGGTGCGTTCCAGGTGTCATTTTATCTATTTATTTTATGTGAAGATGAGAAAAGTTGTACTGTGACACTCAGGAGATTACAAGTTTCAGCAGGTACGGACGCATTTAGTGCCGCTTGTATACCAGCACTCGTTTTAATGTTGTGGCTTGTAGTTCAAGTACAACACTGGAATATACTACAGATCGCCTTTAGCTTGGCGTTTAGAACAGATTTAATACTTTTTATTCTGCCCTTTTCCACTGTTCCATTTTCTGCATGAAGCTTAAATAACGTGTCTGTGCTCTGTAGTTTTTCTCCTTTGCCACGACCCGCCTCTCCTTGTCCTCCTGATATGTTGTCACCATTCACCTCTGATTACTTTGCCCTCGCGAACAAGTGTTGAATTAAATGCCTAATTTAACACGGGCCTTTTGTTGGCCGCTCTCTTTGTCGGGAGTCTCTTTTTAAACGGGCGGTGTTGTGGACCCATTAAAGGAGCCATTTAAACGCAGCAACTCGATATTTTGCCAACAGTGGAAACTAAAACACAAGCAGGTGGGCGCCGGGGCTACAGAGACGGGTCTGTGAGCTCAGGTACAGGTGACTTTATGAGTGCAGGCGGGACACTGAGCTAAACTACTACTTACTGCCAGGAAATTAAATTGTGTACTTTTATGAGCTTTTAGAAAAATAAACACGTGGTTTAAGCGAGAGCTTTGCTTCCAAAACACGGTGAGAAAATATTTCCACTGAAGATACGATGTGAGAAAAGCTTGTAATACAAATGCTATTATTTTGCTTTGAAGAGTACGGTACCTTTAATGCCTGTGAGGAAACATTGCTGAATCGAATCAGATTTGTTCACCTTTTCAGACAGTTTTGTTGCATCTGCACCAAACTTAAGCCAATGGGTTCAAAAGAAAAAGTACGACTTGCCAACTAAGTCTCTCTAACTCTTAGCAATGACAGCAAACAGGATATTAAGTAACAGTAATAATATTGTGTTGTTTCTGGATCCCATGGGAAATAAAACGCGTGAGACAAAGCCGGAATAGGTTAACAAAAAAAACGCCACTAAACTTTGTGTAAACATGTGTATAAACTCCATTCACAGGTACACAGCGGACGGTGAGGACGGCCACAGTAACCACGCTGTAAGCCGTGGTCATCGGTCCGTCCGACTGTCACGTGGCACACGACAAAGTGCTTCTCGTGTGCCGTGACACATCAACACCTGTGCATGAGAGCGCAACGTGGAAAAGATAAATAGCACTCAGAGAATCCCTGAAGGTTCTGACTGAACATTGAACTACTCTGCAAGCTGAAGACTAATATTTCAATTTGAAGATTACCACGGAAACTATTCAATGTCCCTTTTTTTAATACAGCGACACAAAGAACCCACTACGGGTTATTTAGTACCGGATATCAGTATTCACAAAATCTGCCCCAAACTGCAAACGTCCCATAAAAAGAGCTTTGCACTAATCATTCGAGCAAAGCACTTAGTTTTTACAGCAGCTGGTTTGTTGTCAAACCAACAGACTGAACCACAGACCTGGCTTATCCTCCTGCAGCGTCACAAACACCCACATCCTTTTATTGACTTTCCCCCCCCACGCCGGCCCACCTGGGCAGCGCGTCAGAGGGAAGCGCAGGTAGCCGCCATAAACACTCGTCAGGGGGGGGCGAACGAAGGGCCGAGAGTCCTTTTTGTTGCACACTCTGGTTTTATGAGAGATGACCTGGAGCCATTAAACGGCAGTAAAGGACACGCTGTGGCAGCTTAAGTGCATCGGAGCCAGAGGTCGAAGTGTACGCTCGCTCAGCGTCGCTGTGGGCAAAGTGGATTCCAGATGTGACTGGTTTGTCGTTCACTTGATTGGGACAATTCTGCGGTGCGGTTTCGGCGGTCTTGAGCTTTTCTCACAACCAGACCACCCGAAGAACATCCTGTAATGACTTGACTGAAATGTGGGCCAAGTGTGCCGTTTTTATAACAAATTAAACTGATTATTTTCTCTGCCGGGATTTGTCGACGGCACAAAGATTAGAGAATGTGATAGAAAAAAAGCCTAAAAACGTTGTTTCACGAGCTGCAGCTCTATTATCATTGTGGATTAGTCTGCCAATTAATGCCAGTCACAGTCTCCCAAGTGGCGCAAACAGAAGACCAGTTACTACTAATCGTTTCTAACGTATCTGCATTATTTACCATCTTTAAAGCTGCCATTTCTGCACGATCTAATTCCTGATCATGTGTCGCTGGTGGTGATGAATCTGCGGAGCATTTCATCAGATAATTGATTTCTTTCTCCAAACGCTTTGGATGTCTCCCGACACCCTAAGTTCCTCAGAATAAAGCTCTGGAAACGTAAGGAACCAAAACAAGACCACCACCGAAACGTGGCTCTGTCACCAGCGGGTGAACCTAGTGGAGCATCCAGCAGAAGAAACTATAAAAAAACCACATTCTAGCAGTTTGGACTTCTTTATTGCCGCACCATTGCAGTCCTGAGAATCGAGCACGCAATCAGTCAGTCATGTGACACGTGCACGGCCAGGCTCCATGCAAGAAGGGGCCCTTCGCCCGGCCCGAAGAGTTTTGTTGTGCTACACCGAGGGACCCGGGCCTTGGTATTGAGCAATATGCACGGCTTTGTGCGACAGGGGTCCGCCCCCCTCATGCTCTGCTCATGTTTTATCTCCCCCCTCACAATGGAAGAGGCCCCCGCAAACAGCCACCTTCACACCTCTCTTGGCGCCTCTGCTGAATGAGCTCAAGCACCCCTCCATTCATAGATGGACAAATAGTGCGAGGAAAATAGAAGATGTGGGTAATGGCGGCAGTAGTGTGCAGCCTTTTCTTCTCACTTATAAGAGGAAAAACTAAAAAAAAATATTCTACCACGTACTGAGATCTTTGTATGAAAGAGGAATTATTGCCATTGAAATGTTTATAGCTTTTTTTTTTCTCTGAAAAAGGTGATTAAGGAACAAAATGTTTAAGAATAGG
This sequence comes from Gasterosteus aculeatus, assembly GCF_964276395.1. Lineage (NCBI taxonomy): Eukaryota > Metazoa > Chordata > Actinopteri > Perciformes > Gasterosteidae > Gasterosteus > Gasterosteus aculeatus. Next base: position 4,164,412 of record NC_135701.1, on the reverse strand, counting down.
TCCCCCCCCCCCCCGAAAAAAAGCTTTGGAACCTTTATGAAAGTGCCAAATATGAATCAGTGCGCTGCGGATGCCAGACAGGCCTTTCCTGTGTTGCTAAGAGAGCTCCTTGGGGGAGGGTGGTGGTGGTGGTGGGGGGGTTGTACAGCGCTACGCGGTAGATATGACTTGATGCTCCTATTCTCTGCCCTGCAGCATGGGTGGTCCCGCAGTGATTTTATACGGCCATCTATTAGCACGGCCAGCCGGTGATTCATGCAGCTGTCAACCTCAACTTAATCAGCTCCGTCATCCCAACGGTGAATTGTTGGTTTGCTGCCGAAGCCTTTTCCTCTCTGCAACGCCTACTTCGGGTCCGAAGTGAAACTCCCCCCCGAGAGCAAAGAGAAGGAGAAAGACCAAAAAAAAAAAAAGAAGAGAAGAGAATAATACATTTGGATAAATAACAACCGTGCATACCACGAGGCCTCCTCTGTGGACAACTTCCAGCCTAAACATCTGGCTGGCTGCACGTAAGGAAAAGATGTGAGTTTGAGTTAAAGCAAGTTGAGAAAGGAGGAATTCACCTCTGGAACAGTCGGGATCAGTCACAGGCTGCACAGAACCATCGAGGTTACTGGGAAACTCGTGCGTGAGGACAGGTCGCGTTAAGCGAGGAAAAATGTCAGGCCGTGTGGCATAAAACGATGGAAACTGTGGGTAAAAGATCTTTTATTCGCCGGTTAATGGAGAAAAAGGGTGTGATTGCAGAGTAGAAGCGTTCAGCTCTTGTAATGAAGCTGCTGGACTCATGTCGTGGCCAATTTCAACAAAGGCATGAAAGGGAAGTGGACTGTGCCTACGGGAGATTTACAGTATGTAGTTCTTTACCATAAGGAGTATATTAGCAACAAAAATAAGCCTATTGGCGGCCACTGCGATGCCGAGGGCGCTGCACGCAAGATTCAAATGTTGACTTGTGGTAAAGACGTTGGGGTTTTAAAGCGCCAGGGGCCAAGTGCTTTTACTGCCGTTTGCAACCCAAGAATATCAGACTTTATTAAACATCTGTTAGAATCATACTTGTCACGGTGAGTTTGTGGGAAACGTCCTTCGGGATGGACTTGAAAGGAAAAAAAGTGATTCCAAAAACTATCGCCGAGGAGGTGCTGCTGCACTTGTTAGAGGGAATGGAAACATTTGGGAAAAGCTGAACAAAATGATGGAGTAATAAAAAAAAAATTTAAAAACATATCCCCAGTTGCAACACCTTGAAGGCATGGGTTGCCAGTTGGCATAAAATCAAGTAAGCGACCAGAAAAGTCCAGAGCGGAAGAGAAAGATATTTACACATTGTTCAAAATATTATGTTAGAAGTAATGCATTAAATAAAGGCAACGACTAAAATCGTCAGATGATTAACGTTAGTGATTAATAAACCGTTGAAATAAGGAAAAATGTGACAAAAAAAGGAAAGATATTCAGCCGAAAGACATTGATAAAAAGGTGGAATAATAAGCTGAATATAACCAATGGAACAATTAGCTGCATTTAATAACTAAACCATATAAATACATTAGGTGATGGGTGGTGTGGATAAAACAGTGATGGTTAAATTCTGTGCGGACCAGATCCTGCTGTGAAAAGATGAATCCTTCATCTAATGTAATTAGGGAACATATTGATATTAAAGACGGCCGATGGTTTTCTTGAGCAAAACTAACTTCACAAGCCGCGGACCAATAATTCGGGGTTGTGTTGCGTCCATGCAGAGCGGCTAATGTTGCAGCAGCAGGTTGTGTGCATGTGTGTGATATGGGACAAGAGCTGCTGAAGACACAGAGAAGAAATGTTTGGTTTAAACATTCAAATATGCATTTCTTTGGTCCAGAAGCAACACGGCGGGACGATGAAGGGCGGAGAGCAACACGAGTGTGTCACAGGGGAGGTTCTCTGGCTTTTGGCTGTCAGTGCTGGGAAAAAAAACAGAGTGGAAACAAACCTTTCACATACATCATATGGACCTAATACACAACAGCGGTGACTACCATCAGTCGCCATGGTGACTGAGGGAAGTCAACACAAATACAAGGACAACAAGGAAGGTTCTGGGATGAACACGTTTTGAATCTGCTTTCTTGAGTTAGGTATTTATGAGTCGAGTTATTTGAGAAGTTTGTTTTCTAAACAGTTATTTTGGTGTCAAAGTCAGAAACAGAAGCCGGTTAGCTTAGCATAAGGACTTTGAGGGGGGGGGGGGTAAAGCTAACCTTGCTTTTCTAGAAGAGGCATTTATAACAGTTTGCTTATACTACGCTGATCCATTAACTCTTGAGTTTGTTCACGCTGAGTTAAGCTCTTGTGTAGATGGAAAACGGCCATCATCAATGGAGCTCTGACTGCACGATTCGCCATGGCAACAGGTGTATAGAGCATCCATTTAAATCCAGTGGATTTAGCGATAATAAAGCATTTAAACTAGATATCTTCAAAATAGAGACGAGTCCAACTGGAAGAAGTGTAATACGTTTACATAAAAGAGTATTGTATTTGTAGTACGGTCGCTCCACTGCCTATTTAAATAGGTACTTTACACGTTGTGCAGCTACTTCAGGATCCTGCTCACAGAAATATCCATCTTCACTCCGCTTATCCTGCACACCGGGTCGCAGGGGGGGGCTGGAGTCCATCCCAGCCAACTCCAGGTGATAGACAGGGTCGCCCTGGATTGGTCGCCAGCCAATCGCAGGGCCACACAGAGAAACACAACCATTCACACTCCTACGGGCAATTTAGAGTCACCAATCAACCTCACAGAAATATAATCGATGATATTATTAGTGTTCACAATGTTGTTTGTATTAAAAAGCACATGAACGAGGGTCGAGGGTCACCTGACTCGTAATATTCAAACATGCCTAGAACACACGTCGCAACCGGACGTCCCGTCTGGCCTCCGGCGGCTCGTAGATAACGTTTAATAACTATGAAATAACTATTTTGTTAAAGAAAGAACACACACAAAAGGAAACAAGATATCAACAAGCCAAAGATCGCAATCTAGTTCCTCGTTATTAACATACGTACATAAAAGGGAAAAAACAACTTTTCTCTGAGCCAAGCTGACAAAACAGATCTCTGCTGTTACATAATCGCGTGCCTGGATCTCTAGTGTCCTTTCCCCTCTTTGTGCTTCCACAGAGCAGTCACAGGAGGACAAGGGGCGGCCCTATTGCTGCCGGCACTAAATACATTAAAAAGTCACAGTATATGTTATGTTGACCGTAGAATAGCGTGTTAAACTAATGTAAGAAAAGTCATAATATAGTTTTTCACATGTTGGTATGAGAAAGTCTTCTAAAAAGGCAGAAAGAACTCCTGTTGTTAAAAACAGTCATTAAAAATGACGATGTCGATTTTGCAGCTTTTCCCTGTAACAAAGCATGTAGGAGTCTAATTTTTTATCATAGGTACTCAACTGTGGGTGATGAATCCAGAAAATCACACTGTATGATTTTAAACAATTACGTTGCAGTTTATTGCATGACATAAGTATTTGATCACCTACCAACCTGTAAGAATTCCGTCTCTCACAGACCTGTTAGTTTGTCTTTAGGAAGCCCTCCTGTTCTCCACTCATCACCTTTGTTAACTGCACCGATTTGAACGTGTTACCTGTATAAAAGACACCTGTCAATCTCCCTCGGTGTGGGGCTCCATGCAAGATCTCACCTCGTGGGGCATCAATGATCCAGAGGAAGGTGAGGGATGGTCGTCAAATGGGAGCTGGGACCACAGTCTCAAAGAAAACCATCAGTAACACACTACGCCGTCATGGATTAAAATCCTGCAGCGCACACAAGGTCCCCCTGCTCAAGGCAGCGCATCTCCAGGCCCGTCTGAAGTTCGCCAATGGATGGATGGCATCTGGATGATCCAGAGGAGGTATGGGAGAAGGTCATGTGGTCTGATGAGAGGAAAGTAGAGCTTTTTGGTTTAACCTCCACTCGCCCTGTTTGGAGGAAGAAGGATGAATACAAGCCCAAGAACACCGTCCCAACCATGAAGCAAGGAGGTGGAAACATCATTCTTTGGGGATGCTTTTCTGCAGAGGGGACAGGCCGACTGCACCGTATTGAGGGGAGGATGGATGGGACTGTGTATCCTGAGATCTTGGCCAACAACCTCCGTCCCTCAGTAAGAGCGTTGAAGATGGGTCTTCCAGCATGACGACGACCCAAAACACACAGCCAGGGCAACTAAGAAGTGGCTCCGTAAGAAGCATCTCAAGGTCCTGGAGTGGCCGAGCCCGTCTCCAGACCCGAACCCAATAGAACATCTTTGGAGGGAGCTGAAAGTCCCGAAACCTGACGGATTTGGAGAAGGTCTGTATGGAGGAAGGGGCCCAAATCCCTGCTGCACTGTGTGCAAACCTGGTCAAGAACAACAGGAAACGTATAATGCCTGTAATTGCAAACAAAGGTTTCTGTACTAAATATTAAGTTTGTCTTTTCTGATGTATCAAATACTTATGTCATGCAATATATATTTTTTAAATCATATGTGACTTTCAGATTTGTTGTTTGATTCCCACTCACAGTTGAAGAGTACCTGTGATTAAAAATGACTCCTACATTGAAGTTTGTGTGTATAATTTATAAGCAATTGTCAACTCAAATAATAAAAGTTCTATTTAATTACAAATCCATAATCTGAAAATGTATAAATGTTCTCCCCTTATTAGAATTAAACTAGGGGTTGAGTTTAGGAATAAATGAGCTTTTGTCTTTTAGCTTTGAACTGAGTTCATGCAGGTGAACTGAAGGTGTCTTGAATTAAGACAGAATGAATGATTGTAGATTTATCTTTGTCACGTTACAATAAATCTCAATTATCAATCACCAATAATAACATCTGGACCGCTGCAGTGAAGTAAATGGTATGTTGACGTGTCAATCACAAGGTTCACGGTTTTATTACCGGAGGCGCTGCCTCCTGCTGGCGGTTAGAGAGATGACACTTTTTTACTTTTTAAAACGTTACCCCTCGCGCTCAGGAGCAGGTGTCAGCCAGTTTGAATCTATTCTCCTTCAATTAGTTAAAAAAACCTGCATCCACCCATCAGTCGAGGTACTTGAGAGCAAATCATATAACACACAAAGACTGAAGGGAGTGTGTCCTTATCGCAGTATGAGGACCGTTTCCACACGTGGGGGGAGAAGCGAGTGTTTGCTCAGTTCACTGAAGCGTCGTGACCCCTCATACTCGGGCGGCCTGGAAGTGCCCCGGGGGGTGGGGGGTGGGCATTGAGAGTCTTCGCTCCGCCTGTTCGCGCTCTCCTACTCCACTGACGTCTTTCGTTGACCTCTCGCTCAGATGTTTTCCTCTCCCACACCCACCCTGGAGCAGCTGTCCCACCTACTGGTCAGATTTCATATGAAGGTGTCCTTAGAAATGAAGTTCATCGCTTTCATTCTCCATGTTTCCTAAAGATTTAGCATTTACAATCGGCATGCTTGGTAAAAAGAGCATTTAACTTCAGGGAACATTACATCTAACCAGTCAATGGCTTTGAATAAGTCTCTCATCCGTGTGTCTCACTGTGGCCGACTATAAGAAACCAAAGCTGCACACAGATTTCATTTGGTGCTGAAAAGTTCCAATTGGCCAAAAATAACCAATGGCCTCTTAACGTGTTCTTAATGGCCTGCCACCTGCAGGAGCCAAGATCAATGTTTTCGTTGGCTTGTGGTCAGAAGTGGGAGCTCACAGCCTCTCAAAGTGCAATTACATATTTCAGTCCAGCTTTCATCCCTTAGTGCATTCAGACTCACAGTGTGTGAAACAAAATATGCTCATCATATACACTCAAGTTAGTCACAGGTTTTAGTATCTCTCACTTGTGCAAGGACGCGCACGCACACGCACACAGTACCCACTAGTGGCGTGAACGGTAACGGAGGTCAGGTGTGTGTCGAAATAAAAAGCCCCACACACACACGTATTAAGAATAGACCGTTTAATTATCAAAATTGTAACTCGTACAATTCCCTGAAGAAAGTGACTGATACAAACTGTTAAGACAGCGTAACAAAATCATTTCCCCCGTGTTTTAAATCATCTGTTCAAAGATTCAATTATCGTGGCTGCATTTGTGTGTAAGCAGAAGAATACGGACCAAAAACTCAGCAACTCGGAGAAGACGCCAGAAAAAAAGAAACAATTACCAAATGTAAAATAATGTCCATGTGGACAAAAAGAAGGGACGAGGCCACAATGTGAAAAGTAGTTGATCCCTCACCAGACACTGATTTTGTTCTAATAGTTACCACAGTGGTCGTAATGTTGAGAGAAGGACGAGCTGACAGCCCCCAGAGAGACAGAGAGAGATCAGAAGTCCTCCTCAGCATTGAGGCTCCTGCAGGTCTTGTGGTGCTGGAGACGCTCGACGCACTCCTCCACGGTGCGCTCGCCGTGGACTTTGTTGTCGCGGGTGCGTACGTTCACAGTGTTGCTGGTCTTCTCCTTCTCTCCAACCACTATATACCAGCAGAGAAACAAAAAGAAAAAACATGATCAGTATGGAGATGGACAGCGAGGCGGAGACACGACAGGAAGCGAAAGAAGAGAGGAAGAGAGATGGAGTAAGTAAGAGAAGGGAGGAAGTGGGAGAAGAGAGCGTGTCCACTGACCCAGGATGAAGTTGTACTGCGCCAACTGTGCATTTCTGATCTTCTTGTTCAGAGTGCAGCCGGGGTCCAGATCCACATCGCTCATGAAGCCCTTGTTGTGGAACTCCTGTTTGACCTGACACATCGAAACGGTTACGTTCATGCCTCCATTCTAGAAGTTCATGTCAATCTTTTTGCATTAATCCATTTGCAAAACGGTAAAGTACCTGCCAGGTAACATCATATGTAGTCAGTGTATGGGACAAAAAGTGTGTTTCAAATTTGTCGAGAAGGCTTTTATTCTGAAATATCTGCAGGCTAGTGTTGAATGCAGCTTTTACCGGCTTTTAACTGAGGACCGTTCATATTATAATTCCTTCCTGCCTCAAACAAATATAAATGACATTCATAATAAAGCAGTCGCAAAGGTTGTAAACCAACAGATTAGCCAAATGTTTTCCAAGCGGAAACAAACAGGAACCCAAATAAACAAAACGGTGTCTAGAAATACACCCGTAGCGGGATTAGCACGTGCATGCTCGTAGCTCCGCCCCTCAGAGCTCCTCCACCACTGGGCCGAGTGCTACGCTATCGAAAGACATCCAACTGATGAACTTCACATTTCATCGGAGGTGGAATCTAGTCTTAGATCAGCGGTTTACCTTCTGAGCGTATTCTTCACAGGTCGGCCCCACGGGAACAACCATCACCTGACGAGGAGAGAGCCACAGCGGCCTGCAACACAACACGTGGTGGCGCTTAGCGGGCCTGAGCAGCCATGTACAGCCACACGGGTTCAAACGCGTCTGATGTGCAGATCGTTAACAGTAAGCAGACCACAGCGTCCTGAGAGATTAGGTTTACGAACCATTTGCCTCCGTAGTTCTCTGTCAGAATGGCGATCATCCTCTCGACCGATCCCAGGATGGCTCTGTGGATGATCACCGGCCGCTTCTTGTCCTCCCCGTCTTGGCTACAAAAGTCATCACAATGAACATTTCCGTTTAGGAAATCCACAAAAGAAGAACTCTAAAACGGGATCATCAGAGATCGTCTGGGCAACATGTTGGTACTCTCTCTAGATTATGACAGAAACATCATATATAACTTGAACATAAATGCACATCATATTGTTCCATTCGAGCTTATCCTGTTCTTTGCTTTCACATCAACCCTTAATGTTCGGGAAAGTGCATTTGCAGCCTCAAAAATAATAATTTCCTTCTCTCTCAGCTTCCTCCATCATGTAAATACGACTCGATGTGCTTCAACGTTACGTGTCATCATTCACCCATTCATATGCTGATGGGAGGGGCCACCTGCCCATCAGCAACCAGCACTAATAGCATTCACACGCCGTGGTCACAGCTACGGGGGCATCACGTGGTCAAGTGTCTTGCCCAAGGACACTCCGGCGGAGCCGGGGGCCGAACCGCCGATCCCCTGATGAACGCGGCGGCAGAGTTACCTGACGAAGGAGAGGTTGAAGCGGATCGGGAGCTGGAAGTCCAGCTGGATGGTGGCACACTGGTGGTAGCGGCCGATGGCGTCCTTGATCTGGATGTCGATCTGGGGAGGAACGACAGAACTGTGAGCGGCGGCGGTGGCGCCATCGGGCCTTTTCATGGCTTCAAGCAACAGCGTCAGCGCGTCTCACCTTCGGCCCGTAGAACGCGCCGTCGCCGGGGTTCAGCACCCATTTCTCCCCGAAGTCATTCAAGCTGTTCTCCAGTTGCTGTGGGAAAAGGACGCAGGCAGTGAGTGGCGTGTTGCTCGCTGGGTGTCCACACCCGCGTGTGTGAGACACACGCCTTGTCCCGCCACCGCCGGGCTGGGGGATGTCGCCTCGGTGGGACTTCATGGTTGATTGAGGGAGTTAACGAGGAGTTCTCCTCACGTTGGCGACACTTCATTTCCAGTGTAAATAATCCTCCACTTATTCGTGTGCAAAGATTAATTAGAACAAGTCAGTGCTGAATTTGGTAAATGCTTTTCTTCTGAGAAATGTGGATCTCTCAAGCTGCCTACATATGAACACATGCAGGGAGTCGCAGCAGCAGCCGGTAGCTTCTGTGATCTGATCAGCAGACTGCAGAGTTTAATATTTAAAACGGTGGCCACTAGATGAATATTAATTAAAAGATGTGTTAAAAATAACTTCAGTGATGTTCCTGCAGCCAGCAGGCGAAAGGACACACTTCATCCAGCGAGGACTTTAAACCATCACATCACTGACGAAATGAAGAGGATCTCTGGAACGTTTGAAAAGCACCACTGAGTGGCCGAATCTGCATGATAGCTGGCGCACATCTGCATAATATCTGGCTCACATCTAAGAGAACTTAACAAAAGTGAGTACAAAATCATTTGCAAAAGAGATTTGAGGCACAAATTGCCTCAGAGGGTTTTACAGTGAGTAGAACATAAGACAGATCGCTTCCCTTCCCATCGTCGCTTTCTATTACTACACTGTGTTTTAGTTTTACTTGGCAGGTGTGAATTGTGATGTTTTAGTATTTAGTTTATCCTTACATATAGTTGCTTTACTACTTGAACATATGTGGTTATTTCCCTTATTTTAATCCATTTTCCATATAAACTTATTCCCTCTAGCCACAGGTAATGCTGATGAAATAAACGTGTATAACTTTGCAGCTGGATAATCTCCCTTTGAGTTGTCCCACGAGATGAGTTTAATCCACTACAGAAGACACTCGGCGATAAAGACACATTATCACTCAGTTTTACTCACTGGATCTTGGTGTCAGACAGTTTCAAGCCCAACCTGCTCCCTCAAATTTCCCTTTTCTGCCTGTGTCGTGGCGACAAAGTCTCCACCTTGATAACATCATAGCTTTTGGGGAAAAAAAGTGGGCCTGGTGGTCACCTTCTCTGCTTGCTCCCAGACGGACGGGTCCCCCAGGAACTTCTCTGGCCGGGTGGAGAGGTTGAGTTTGAACGTGAATCCGAAGACCTCGTACACGGTGCGCAGGAAGTCCAGGCAGCCCTTGATTTCCTCCTCGATCTGGGTGTGGGTGCAAAAACCAGACACGTGAGATGATTAGATTCACGCATCTCGCTATGCTAAATGGAGGGGGGGGGGGTATTGGCAGTGCTTCTCTTTGTAAGGAGGGACTAAACATGCCCGCCAAGCTGCAGCAGCCTGGCGAGCCCCCCGACAACGTGACGGTGGGCTCAGCGGCAGCATCACCCATAAATACGACTAATGAACTGTAGCAGCAGGACACGGATTCTCTCGCAGTTCCTCTCCACAGAAATCCACTTCCACTAAACGGTCATCACTTTCCACTCGGCGCTCGGTCAGTCTCGGCAGTGATTGACTCACTTTAAAGTGAGCGTTGCTCTGGGTTACGCTCGGTATCTTTTTGATTCCCCCCATTGGTTGTGCGCCCTCTGGTGTTTCAGAGAATAATCTGCCTGTGTTCATTCTCGTATGGCACAATGTAAAAAAATGTATGAATAAATGAAGGAACCATCTGTGACAGATCAATGACGTGACAACGCGCGTGCATTCGCATGAGATGCAAGCTGAGCTGCAGCTTGTTGCTGCTCTGGCAGAGTGGGTGCTCACCTGGTCCATGGTGCAGAAGATGTGAGCGTCGTCCTGCTGGAAGCGGCGGACCCGGGTGAGGCCCGTCAGGGCCCCTGACAGCTCGTTCCTGTGCAGCACGCCGAAGTCGGCCATGCGAATGGGCAACTCTCTCCAGGAGCGCGGCCGGTGATCGAACATCAGGCTGCAGCCAAACAGGAGGGGAGGAATCAAAACTACAGCAATCACAACGGCCTGCCCCGACCTCCAGTTATCACAATCATCCTCATTAGTGCCTTTAAAGTTGGATTTATTATCCGACAACGCGTCCGCTTCTCAATTTCCATCTTTATCCATCATACCAGAGGAGATGCCAGCGCACAAAGACAAGCGGAATAAAAGATGCAGAGACAATGAGCTGCAGTCTGGCTCCTTACAGCAGTGCGGCACCCAGCAGGAACATGAGCCGGGTCATCCAGAGACCAAACCACGGAAAGAGCGTCGCTCCATTACGAAGGAGCAGAGCGGTGCGGCAAATATGAAGCTCTTTCATAAAGAACTGCCTGGTTTCGTTAACAAACACCCTGAAACCTGCAGGTTAACAAGACATCTCAGCAGGCTTACCGGCGCTCCGCACGACAACTATGAGGGTCGCAGTGAGGGAGCGGGTTAGAATTTGTAGTAGTTGCATTCAAACTAATGTATGATGACCATATTGTTTTTGTTTAATTTATTGCCAATGGTCATCTATATCTAGTTTAGTCAGAAAAAGACCATTTGCTCATCTGTAAATTAAATAACCAGCAATTAACAGCAACAACTCCAATGTTGTCTGCAGCCATGCGAATCCCTGTGATTTAAACAATCACGGCCCACAAGCATTAAAAAAATAAAAATAAAAAAAAAGCCTGGTTTTGTGCAAATCAAGGGATTCTGTAGACAGAAAACAGAAAAGGAGGTGTTGAGGTTAAAATACCTACTCACTTCCTTGCTGTCTTTGACATATTCTACTGAGAATGTTGACGATGTCCATACGCTGTCTCGGGATCATTCCCGTGTGTTTCTTGCTGTAGCAATTACTTAAAAAGCGAAGGCTTCTCACGCAGGCAGCGTTTCCCTGGTGCTACAGATGTGTCCGTTTTTTCCTTCCTTGTCTAGTTAATTCCCAACAACGTGGAAGGCAGGTTAAAGGAGGCCTCACCAGTGTCCCGGGCAGTTCATGGGCTTGAGGGCGAAGGTCTCCTTCTCGGCCTCGAAGGAGAACATGTTGTCGCTGTAGTGCTGCCAGTGGCCGGAGGTCTGCCACAGCTTGCTGTTGTAGATGTTGGGCGTCACCACCTCCTGGAAACCCCTCTTCCTGTACTCACTCTGGCAAACACGGAACGGGGTTTATCTCGTTAGGACGCCGCTCGGCTTCACAATGCTCACAGCTGCAAACAGCCGGTTGGGCGTGACACCCAAACAGTCGGGACAGCAGGTGAGCTCTGGGCTTTTGAAAAAGCTGCATATTCCCCGTTCATATTATTGAAAGACAAACTAGTCTGATATCAATTTTCTAGTATAAGAAAAAGCTGCTGGCGATGGATGGAAATGGATGGAATTTTTTGTGGTCCCTCAAGTCATAACGCGGCACACATCAGACTGCTTTGTTGTGCAGGCGGATCTGTTTAAGAAACACCCCTCCAAATTTATTTCATCAAATCAAAGGGAAATTAATTTCAATGTGCCCGATAGTCCAAATCGCATCTCTTCAGAGACGGAACGAAACGTTTCATTTTATTCCACACGACGATAGAACGTTCTAAGATCCATAAATCTCTTTCCCTGGAGCGACGTCGAGCTTTGAACCGTTTTTCCATTACATGGCAGAATTGCATGGAAATGAATATTAAAAAGCATTTCTTTTAAGACGTGACCTTTTGCATGAAAACCCTTTGTGTGTTCAGACTTGATTCGTCAGCCCTGAAGTCATGAGTGTGATTTACAATAAACTACGTGTGTATATATATATATATATATGGTATAGTGCTTTGGCACTTACAGCAATACACAACTGCAGCACTACATCTGGCATTAAATAAAACCACTAATACGGAACGGGTTGACTCAAGGTCCAAATCAGTTTTTCCTTCTCCCCAGGTCTCCCAGCCAATTGAAAGTCCACAGCAGGTCAGGCTCACTCTGATGAACTCGATCAGGGTGTTGTAGATGAAGGCCCCCTTAGGCAGGAAGAAGCAGCTCCCGGGACTCAGGTCGTGGAAGAAGAACAGGTCCTGCTCCTGAATTAAAGATCCAAAAAGGTTTGTCAGCGTGATGGAGAACTAAAACAGGAGCCGCCTCACGGGCCTGACTGGTTTTCACTTTTACAAATACTGAATACTTCCCACACCGGTTATCATTGTACAGAATGAATGACAGCTGCACACCCTAAACTGGGAGTTTCCTGCAAACCGTAGAGCTGCAGAGCAAAGGCAACGCGGGCAGCCTGACAGCTCAGTGAGGTGATCGGATTGAATGCCCCCCCCCCCAGATTCATTCTGCCTTCTAACCGATTTCTAACAGTTTAAACTTTGAGGCATTTGTCTTAAAAAGTTAAAACAGTATAATTAAGTCTTGTTCTATCCTGCAGCAAACGGGGTGCTGAATTCTTAGTAATGTGTGTTGACAACATGCGGCTTCATCAAACCTGGGCTGTTGTACTTCACGAGCATCCCACTAGTGTTTCAACACATACTGCAAATAACCTTCCTTCCTAAAGCAAAACCTGTTCTATAATGACTCTGGAGACCAAAGCCTCTTCTCTCCTCATACCCGGCCCAGTTTGCGGTGATCTCGGTTCTTGGCCTCCTCCTGAAACTTCTCCCAGTCTTTGAGCATCTTGGGGTCGGGGAAGGAGATTCCGTAGATCCTCTGGAGGGTTTCCATGTCCGCCTTCCCCTCCCAGTAGGTAGACGAATTCTAGCGGACCCAGACACCACAAAAAGGATTACGTGAGTTTCTCGGGTCCATCTAATCCCCGGAGAATGAAACGTAGCGGGGCCCACGCTGTCGCTGCACTGTTGAAGCGTCACATAGTAGTCCGCTGTGCCACATTGCTGTCCGAAACGGGTCCAATGATAACTTAGGACGCAGCATGCTACCTGACGCAGAAATGAGCTGCTCACCTTATGGATCTTTAGCGCCTTGATCTTTCCTGTATGTCTCACATGGGGCCCGCGACACAAGTCGATCAAAGGGCCGCACCTGAAAAGTGTTCAGGGTAAGGCTGCCAATATTTACTTCTTGTTGACAAATTGCATGAGAAGATCAACACATCTGTATTTTCAGACCTGTAAGTGACACTAATAAAGATGAAAATCTTTTTTTTTAAATAAATCATTTAATGCTGTACCAAAGTTCCCTCATTTTCTTTGTGCATCGGGGAACCGTTTTTTTGTCTTTGGAGCGTTGGACTCACCTGTAGACGGTGGTGGTGGGGGTGGTGACCTTCTCATTAAGAATGCGGCACTTGAACTTGTTGTACTGTGGAGGAGAGAACGTGCGTGAATATTTCTCACCGGGTGTTTTTCCGTGTGAGGGAGGAGGAGGAGGAGTTTGTTTGCGTTTCACGATACCTTGAACATTTCCAGCAGAGTTTCCTTCTTTATCTCCAACCTCTCAAACGGCTGCTTCTCCTTGATGATCTTCTTGCAGAGGGTCTCCAGACCGGGGAAGTCATTGCTCGATACGCCCCTGTGCGACACATCAGAGCAAAACACAAGGGCAATGACATCCAGGGACGGGCTTACCTAGTCCCACATCAATATGCACACTGTGTCATTTCCTTGACTGGCAGAAGGTGATAAGCTCGCCCGAGCTCGGCTTCAGGGCTTGCGCAATGTCGAAATATCCTTCTTGTCCCAGAACGCCATTAGCATTAAATGACTTCATCATTTGTACGATCGTACATTGAATTAGACAGCACTCGTCTCGCAACGAAGGAGAAGTCGTGTACGGAGAAGGTTTCTCAAGATGCTCTCTAAGCTCCCCAGAAGCAATCTCTAGCTCGGAGTTACGAATAGATGTGTTAACTTGTTCCGCTCAAGTTTCAGGAAGTGAACCCGACCGACGCCGAGTGCACACACCCAAATGACAGAGCGCTGACTAACACAAGCGGCTGTACGGACGAGCCGGAAGCACAAAGACGGCTCACTCGCTGTTCTCCAGGAACATGTCGTAGTAGAAGCCGCTCTCGATCGGGGGCCCGTAGCAGAGGCAGCCTCCGTACACCCTCTCCATGGCTTCACCCAAGATGTGGGCGCTGGAGTGCCAGTAAACCTGGAGACACACACACACACGCACACGCACACACGCCTGGTTATTAAAGAGAAGAAGAAGAATGCAAAGCACGACTGTGCTGTGACATTACGAGCGTTGACCTCGAGGTCAGTACAAGACTTTGATGACATTTAAACCACAAAATGAGAAACACCTACTTCTACTGAATGTCGACCATATAGAATAACAAAGTAAAAATGATCCTGCGGGAGAACATATTCATCGCCTTGTAGACCATGAAGCTAAAATTGTTTTAATTTAAGTCTGGTTATACTCTCACAGACCAGCAGCGTTTTATACCCTCACGTCTTTATGTCTCAGACACAAGAGCTTTGAGGTTTATTATTGATTGTAAACGTCTCATTCATCCCTTTGACCTTGCCTGCCCCAACTACACTCTAATAAGGCTGAATGAGCTCAGAGACGTTGGCTACTGCTGAGTAAAAGCACTGAACACTGCTGTTGTATTTATAACCGTAGGATGGAATTAGAATAACCTGCAGTGAATTGTGTTCATGGATTTAATATTCCATAGCTCTGAACTTACAAAAATGGATCTGCCATCACTATTGCTACAATAACATAAACTAAGAAGTGTAAGAGTTCAGGCCGATTATCTATACGTTCTAGTTAAGAAATCATTCACAAACAAACTTTGGTTATAATGGACATTTATACAAAGAATTGAAATTATTATGCTAAGATCAGAAATGTCAATGTATTATTTACTGAAAACAAACAGCTGTTTATTCTGCAGGGCTCTTTATCTGGACACCTTCCACCAACGTCTCAAAAAATATTTCTTACCCGCAAAGTGAGTTTAAAAATGTTACTAATGTGATGATTTTACTGTTATAGCCATCTATAGTAGGTATCAGCTTAAACAGGTCATAATTCAATTTATAATATCTGTTGTATTATTGTATCAAACAACTTTACTAATCAAAGTTACTCAAGACTGAACACTTTAAGGGAGTCTTCACTCTCCACTACTCATTGTATTGGGTGGTGTTTGACTGCATATGAGCAAAGCATTCTTCAGCTAAAATGTCATTATCTTATTAATAATAAAACCTCCGGTCATTGAGCATTCAGATATCATGTTGATACATATTGTGCATCTCTAATAAGCACTGCATCAGACCAGGGACGGGGTGGACTTACAGCTTGAGCCTCCTCATCATCGAACTTGAGCAACTGAAGGCTGCAGTCGTCCTCCAGCGGTCGGTCCAGGTCCCACACGGCGCCGTTCACCTTAGCAATCACCGTGTTGTCAGCGAGGCCTTGACTGGACGAGACAACAAGAAAAACATCAACCCTGAGTGACTGGAATATTACAACAGTGTTGTAATAAATATCACAACAACAACCACAACACCTCACCACGTAATTGGCAGATTGTCATACCGGAGTGTCACTATTTAATTTGCAAAAGGAGTGTTAGCATTTGAATTCAGTTAAGATTATTTATGTACAGGCCTTTGGGTCATAGATGGTGAAAAACTCCAGCCATAAACGGCAACGTGCTCATTACACAGAAATTAGAGTCATATGGATTCATATCCACTCTCACACTGGGAGTGATTGAGCTCCCTAAAATCCCCTGAGTCTACCGTGCAGTCTGATCACGTAAGCATTTAATCCATGTTAACACAATCTCTGCCCTGATTGTGTAATGGACAATGTTGGTGGTGAGATCATTCTCAGACAATCCCTAAAGTTACAAAAGCTGTTTTCTTCTAAATGACTTTAATGGACGGTCTAAGGTTGGCGGGTGTCATTTCCAATCACTGCTTTCATAACTGCTTTCGCGACTTTAGTTTCTTTCATTTCAGGGGATCCCACTCAAAGAGTATACAGGAATCCCTTGATGGCCCCTACCTGATTCCACAAGCCACCTGGTACGGCGTGGTCTTCCAGGACTCGGCATCCACCACCTTTCCGTCGGGCAGAGTCACCTTGATGGCTCGGCTGTGCTGCGCAGCCCTCTCTGCCATCAGCGCTTCGTGCTCCGCTTTCAGCTTAGTGTACAGAGAGAGACGCTCGTCGATGTACTGGGGGGCTGGCGTCAGCTACACCGGTATAAAAGAAAGCAGAAGATCTTGTCAGTGTGTATTACTTTCATTAAGTATCAAACTGCGGTGTATATTTACTCAAAACGTCAATATACACTTTTTTCCAAAGAAGGTAAACGTGTTGCTGAAAAACTGAGTCTTCACTTCTCCGAATTGACATTATGAACGCAAACAACGATCACGGTTCTCGTTGGCACACGGACAGAATGCGCACAGTCAAGCGTGTTGGTTGATGGGCCTGAAGGTCATCCCATCATTTTATTCAGATCAAATTAAAGGATTAAACAGAGTATCGGATTAAATTATGTATTATGGCCACACCTACCGGGTAACCTGGCGAGGATCTGTGTCGGAACCTTGTCCTCTTACTACTGGAGTTCCTCAGGGTTCCGTGCTGGGTCCCCTCCTGTTCTCGCTTTACACCAACTCTCTTGGCGCTGTCATTCGCTCGCATGGCTTCTCTTACCGCAGCTATGCCGATGACACCCAACTAATTCTCTCCTTCCCTCACTCGGACACCCAGGTGGCGGCTCGGATCTCTGCCTGTCTAACTGACATCTCTCAGTGGATGTCCGCCCACTATCTGAAAATCAACCCCGACAAGACTGAACTACTTCTCTTTCCCGGAAAAGATTCGCTTACCCAGATCCTGACAACTTTGGAAACTCCGTGCTAACGGCCACTTTGACCGCTAAGAACCTCGGCGTCACACTCGATAGCCTACTCTCCCTGACTCCCAACATCACCGCGACAACGCGATCCTGTAGATACACGCTCTACAACATAAGGAGAATACGTCCCCTTCTCACTCAGAGCGCAGGTACTGATTCAGGCTCTTGTCATCTCCCGCCTGGTCTACTGCAACTCCCTCCTGGCAGGTCTCCCTGCCACCGCCATTCGACCTCTGCAGCTCATTCAGAATGCAGCAGCTCGACTGGTCTTCAACCTTCCGAAATTCTCCCACACTACTCCACTCCTCCGCTCTCTTCACTGGCTACCGGTGGCCGCCCGCATCCAGTTCAAAACATTGGTGCTCACGTACCATGCTGTGAATGGATCGGGTCCAGCTTACGTCCAGGACATGGTCAAACCCTACATCCCGACCCGCACTCTCCGCTCTGCATCTGCAAAACTACTCGTCCCTCCCTCACTGAGAGCAAAACACTCGACTAGGTCTCGACTCTTCGCTGTCCTTGCGCTGAAATGGTGGAACGAGCTCTCTGAAGACACCAGGACCGCAGAGAGCCTTCACATCTTCCGCCGCAAACTAAAGACACACCTCTTCAGACTCTACCTCGACTAAAGACTAACAAATTGTAGCACTTAAATTGTACTTGTAACGTCACTCATCTATAGCAAATTGTAAATTGGCTTATTTGAGGAAATTGCACTTTCTTGTTTCTTGTTCTCCTGAGTTTGTACCCTATGGTTGAATGCACTTATTGTACGTCGCTTTGGATAAAAGCGTCCGCTAAATGACATGTAATGTAATGTAATGTAATTATGTATCTATTATCTGGCATCAGAGCATTTGATTAATTGATAGCTCTCAAGACAGAACTTGATTTTCAAAATACACGTTTCTGGAGGAGATGAATACCAGACATAACTTCAATGTAAATGAAAGTCTCAGTCCAGTGGAGATTACACAATGATCCACAAGGCCATGTAGGGCATTGAAACACACTGTAAAAATGTTAAAATAAAAAGTATTTTGTTACATTTTCAACTTAGTGTAACTACACAACGACCCCTCGTTTTTTTAACCATATAAAATGTTTTGACAGTATCTAATAAAAGAAACCAACAAGCAGGGAAGCCAGTGTGTGCAGCACAGCAACTCCACCTGTATCAGCCTTTTTCCTGACACTGTGTCCTCGTCAATATGTCCTTCATTGGCGGTTCAGACGGTGCCTTCGTGGGGCAGATTCACCACCACAGTGAGTGACTATGGCTGGTTGGAGTCTGACTACTGTCCACGTTATCTAAACATCCAGCCAAATGAATTTGGAGTGTTGGTTTCGATTTAAGTCACAATATGTGACATGTAGGCACAAGCTAGACAGCAATAGGTTGCAGCATTTCACATTTAATAATGGGAACTTACTATTTAAGTTTACTCTCAAGTTAACAAATAAAGAGTAAATCTCTTATTTACTAATAAACAGCAAGAGTACGCAAATGTAGAAGGCCCGACCGCTGAAACTAGCCAGCCGGTCCAAAAGAACAGCTCAACCCGAACCGCAGCACCGGGGCTCTGATGCTGCTGGGGGGCTTTTATATGCAACAGGATCAGGCCTACGGTTCTTGTTAACGTGACATTGGCATCTACACACTTGTGATGGCTCGTTGAAGTCAGTAACTCACCTCAGCCCGGCCTGCAGACTCCCCAGCGGCACCTTTAGCCTTCTTCTTTCCTCCATCTTTGGCACACTCAGGTCCCCCCTGTACAGGAAAGATGCAAGATGTTATTGAACGTTTGTCAAGAGGAAAGTTGATGAAAGACACATTCAGACAGAGCTTCGTTTTGCAAAAAGATGTAGAACTACAACGTGTGTGGAACACTATACTGTGTAACAATTGGAGCATAACCTGTTACCATGAAAAGAGAGCCCATCCTTCTCACTGGTAACGAAGCCTTCGATACAGATTATTTGTGATCCAGCATGAAAGTGATGAAGAATACCCTGACAGCCTCTCCATTTTGTAACGCATTCTATGGTTATTATCAGAAATGTTTACGCCATAAACACGTTTATAAGAGGAGACAGCTTTATACAAAACGGATCACAGTAGTCCATTGGACGGGTCCCAATTTAAAACTAATTAAAGTGATTGGTCTAAAAAGCAGAAAACCCAACTCGCCGACTGAACTCGCTGAATTGAAATGTGGCAGATAAAACTGATTAAAACTACCTTTCTTTTTAGGTCAAGCGTAAGTGCTACCTAGCTATCTGCGACGTTAGCACCGGGTTAGCACCGCGTTGTGACCGAGTGACAGCATGACTGACCATAGCTAGGCTAACGTTAGCTAGGAAGTGGAGAATATGTCTTAACGTTAAATGTAGGCGGTTACAAAACGTAAACCTTACCTTCTTTTTCTCGCCCACCTTCAGTTCGCTCATTTTCTCCACGACAGCTTGGTCGGCCATAACAAGAGAAAAGTTCGCGTTAAGAGAGGACTTTAGTAAATATCAGTAGTCCGGTAAGAGGAGTTACCGGGTAAGGGAAGATGACGTCACCCGGATGTTGCGATTCTGATGCAACATTGCAGGAGGCGGGGCTTCAACGTCAGACGCTTTCCTAATTAAATTACCTCCTAAACTTGTTTTATGAAGTCAATTAGTTAAAGCAGTGTTAATTAGTCTTTGCACATCCAAATGTTACTATTATTATTACCATTATTACTATATTACTATTACTACTAATTGCAAAAGATTAGTGTTTATAATAACAGCAGCATCCAAGATTTAAAAAATATTCAGGTCATCAGTTCCACTCTAAAGAATCAACCACCCAATCTACCGATAACAAATTAAAACAAATAATATTCTGATAAAGGTCCTAATAACTGGTCTTTGGATTTTCATCTTCAGTTAACTGAATTTTTCTGTCAACTTCATTTGAAGGTCTAGATTAGGTTTCAATGCCTTCTCTCCTTTATTATTTATCTAATAAATCCTTTTTGCAAACACACACACTTTCTTCAGAAAGGGCACTCTCCCCAGGTTGTGACTGTAGACTCACTCAAAAAAATGCTATTGGCTGGTTGTTACGTTTACTTTAGTGCAACATGTATTTCGAACGATATTAATTCTTTTTTTCAATGTGAACGCGATTCAGTCATGTAGGATTTGCATGAACTTCAGAAACGTAACATTTATTAGATGCATTCAAGTTGCGATAAACTGAGACAATTGAGTATCTGACATGACCCCGAAAACCAAGACGAAGGCCGTCTGTCACAACCAGATTAAAAAGATAACCGTTGGCCCGCACATGGAAAGGGTAAGCAGATATCCACCGTCATCCGTCTAAATGTAAAACAATGATATGTGCATTAATGTCTTCTGTAGGATATTAGAAATAAACTGACGATCCGGTTCATAAAATTAATAAAATGCATATAGTCTACACCAGAATACAGCCATGATTCTGAAACTGCGTAATCTATAAAGTAATGACAATACTGTAAAACCACTGTAATTCTGCAACTGTAATAGAATAATACAAATGTACAGTTATGATTGTATTTGATGTAATGTAATCAACTGGAATGCATGCATGTAATACTTGCACAACAACTGATATTGACTATGGGCCATTCGAAATCCAAGTTACATTGAACTCACCAGAAGACCACTCCCAGAGGTGTGGACACTAACTTTCACACCTTTAAGCATTGTTATAAATACCTGTAGGAACCATTGTTCTCGAGTTCGCTGGTGGAGACAACAGACGGGCACTAGGGATGGTCAAAAGGACTGACCTGGGGCCTGTTGGTTGCTGAGACCAGCGGCTCCTCAGCTGAGATGTTCTTTTTACCACAACACCATCTCCTTTATTAAATACATTTGATTTGCACTCTGCATTTGTATTTCTGCACATGCATTTGTATTTCTGCACAAGATCCTGGTAATCATCAAGAGAACAAGCCCCATTTAGATATCGGGAGAAGACGAAATCCCTGAAGTCAAGTGCATCACTATCATTGTTCGTCACACAGAAAGGTAAGCAAAATATTTGCATCCTCATCTTATGCAAATTCAATACTATGATCAGATGTTGGTCTGTTCATGTTTTAACACCTGTGGTGTTCATTGTAATGTTTTGGGGGATACAAAACAGGTGACCGTGTGCATGGAGTACAGGAGGTGTGCTGGGAAGTGTACTTGAGAAAGACACCCAGCCCCTAACTGCTCCCACTGTGTGGGATGGGTTATACCAGTAAAGCATACCTTAAAAATGTAAACCATCTAATGCAATGCAAATGTGTCAACTTTAATGACATGTAATGAAAACAATGCTTTGGATAAAAGTGTCAGCTTGAATGACCTGTGAATAAACTTGCCTCAACCACATAATACATTGTGTTATTGTCATTTTCTGCACTTAATATTTATTCTTTGACTTAACTTAATAAAATCATGGAAAGGATTTCCATTTGATTGAATGGCTTTATTTTAGCACTAAGAAGTTGAGTTCGGCCAACTCAATTCTATTGAGTTAAGGTAATGTGAATTCATAGGTTAAATGTATTGATTAAACCATTCATATCAATTCAACTCTACAAAACTATATTAACCCAACACACTAACATAGTGTTTAGAGTAACGTAATTGTTTAGCATAGAGAGAAACCAATTTAATCATGTGGAAATACTTTCCATGATTTTTTAAGTAAAGCCAACGAGTGGGTGGAGAGAAGGGGAACCAGCAGGGGATTGTTCCATATGTCTGGACTTCATTTCTTCGTTAGTAGAGCTCTTACACAAAACGTTTACCAACAGCACAATTGTACTCTGATTTGGAGAAGAGAAGCGGCTTGTTGCAAGCAGCTCTTTGAGCATTTTATCCTCTAGGATCGAGGCCTTCTATCAGCGCTTAATTCCTCCCCTCCATTTAGGAAACCAAGCTGGACAGACGGCTCTAGGTGGTCTTAAATGAAAACGCCAGCGCATTTGTTCTATGGTGCGACTGGAATACCTTGCATTTTTATGGTGATTTTGACCACTGAGCAACTTTCATTGTAATGAACCTCCAGAATCAGTTCTCTTACTACATCGACGGTAACAGACACGGTTACATTCACCGCTTTGCCTGCGATGTGGGACCAAGCAAATATTGTGAAGCATAGATTATTTAGCCCACGCAACCTTTTAGGAAAACTAGCTGTCATCTTCATAGCAGTCTGTTTTGTGATTGCTGGATTTTGGTTTTGTGCTGCAATCAGTTGAATGACACCAAACCTAATGTGTCACATCACATCTGCTGTGCTGCTCTATTGGAATATAGTCAGAGGTGGAATATATATATATATATATATATATATATATATCAGTATGCAACTGAACAATTTTCATATGTGCAATTGTTCTATTTGCATTTAGTTGTACTTAATCCATTACGACGTGTAATTAAAACTTCAGCAACACAGCAATCTAGTCTAAATGAGCTCAAATCAAGTTGCTCTGAATTGGTTTCATAGCACAATACCGCCATTATTAAAACGAAGAGAGAATGAATCAGATTGAAGAAATGCGTAAATATGAGCGCTTCTACAAGCCGTCATTGGCGGACTGTAAGGACACGCGGATGGCCTCCGATTCATGGAGGGAGAACAAGAGGTGCACAGAGTTGTGGAAGAAAACACGGGACAAATGTGTCCGCGAAAAAAGGCGATAAAAAGCAACAGCACGGGGCAATAAAGTCCATGATAAATAAATAAACAAACCAACGGCTTCCACACACAAAGACGTGACTCTCTCGGTGGTCTTCAACAAAACACGTCGCTCCACCTGTTGTTGTGGCGGTGAATTGCTCTGCAACACACGCGAGTGTGTGTTCAAAATGAAGAAACGCCGGACGGACAGAGGGCATCGCAGATCGAAAGGTTAAAATCAAATGTATCTAATAAAAGAAAGGGTGTTGTGGTAAAAGTAGTGAGTAGGGTTTCCACCTTCAATACAAAATAATAACGCTGCGACTCTGCGATCCCCGGTGATTCCCCCCACTCTCGTCGGTACTTTTGCATCCGCTTTCGGTTCAAAGCTGGACGCGGGCGGATGTATCTGGAGCCATAGATATTATATACAAAGGCCTTTATATATAATATCTATGTCGCCATTCTTTCAAATCGAACCTACGCCAAGAGACCCGCTCTCCTCTGACTCTGATCCGCAGCGCGAAGGAGTGCTGACTTTATAATAACGGATCAAATGTATTAATGCACGCGCTTATTTTTGTTGAATCCTGAGATTCAAGTATAGTTCACCTTTTTGTGTGTGATACAGTGGAGAAAATAAAGCATTTATTTTGCAGGAATGTAACCATGGAAACCATTTGACGACTGTGTGATGTCATCAAATGGTTGCCATGGTTACATGCCCGTCATTTGAGCTTATCAGTCTTTGATCTTTCCTTTGATCTGGCAAGGCATTCTCATAACAGAGCAGAAGGGGCCACTGCAGAGCTCCTGAGAGCTGAAGTTGTGAGCAGCTGTCTAATTTTGAAAAAACATTTTACCCCCAGTACAATGACTCATCTGCACAAGTCAGGTGAGGTTTTCACAAATATGGACAATTCCATCAGTGAGGAATCATCCTGCATGGAAACCGACTGTGAATCTCCAACCTCACCGGAACCATTGAAGGAAAAAGAGCTCTCCATACTCTGCAACAAGTCTGTACAATACAAAGTATTGGAGATTATTGGAGAAGGAGCTTTTGGCAAAGTAGCCAAATGTGTCAATTTGAAAGCAAATGAGACTACGGCCATAAAGATCCTCAAAGACGTCAATGATTTTGCCGAGGAAGTAGAAATGCTGGAAAAGCTCAGGACACTTGACCCAGAGAAAAACAACTTGGTGGGATTCGTGGACAGTTTCATAGACGATGACAAGTCTTGCATCGCTTTTGAGTGTTTAGACAGGAGTCTTTTGGATTTGATGGTACAGAGAGAGGAACCATTGACTCTTAATGAAATCCGTCCTATAACTCGTCAGTTACTTGTAGCACTCAACGCCCTGAAGGGTATCGGCCTCCTTCATGCAGACCTGAAACTTGACAACGTTATGCTCGTCAACCACCAAGATGAGCCCTTCAGAGTGAAATTAATTGACTTTGGTGTGGCCCTGCCAGCTTCCGAAGTATGGGAAGGAATGATTGTACAACCTCTTCCATACCGAGCACCAGAAGTGTCCTTGGGCCTCCCCATATCTGAAGCCATTGACATGTGGGCACTGGGATGTCTCTTGGCATGTCTGTTTTTTTGCCGGAACATCTTCAATGGAGATTCATCGTACGACGTAATGAAAACTATTTGCTGTCTGCTCGGTCAGCCACAAGACCACCTGCTAGATGCTGGAAAAAACACTCACCAGTATTTTAAGAGTGAACGCTGCTCTCCCAATTCACAATGGAGACTGAAGACACCAGAAGAGTACAAGAAGCAAAATGATGACCAGCTGCAATTGTCAGAGTGGGAATTCGACCACATTGGACATTTGGCTGACGCAGTAAACAAATATTCAAATGCAATCGAGGAGGTTGAAGTTGAAGACACAAGGGCATTTTTAAAACTCCTTAAAATGTTGCTTAATCCAGATGCTGAGATGAGAATAACACCTGAGGAAGCCTTGGAACATTCTTTTGTCACCATGAGTCACCTGGCTGACTACGCTCACAGAAGCTCTTATACACAAGCTGCCTTTGAGCTGATGGTCGTCTGCCCTGCGTGTGATTCAGACGAATGTCATGAATATCTCAGCGATTTTGAAAGCAAGACTGAATCATCTGACTCAGGAGAGGTTTCCTCAAACATGGACAACTCCAGCAGTGAGGAATCATCCTGCATGGAATCTGACTGTGAAACTGCAACCTCACCGGAACCATTGAAGGAAAAAGAGCTCTCCATACTCCACAACAAGTCTGTACAATACAAAGTATTGGAGATTATTGGAGAAGGAACCTATGGCAAAGTAGCCAAGTGTGTCAATATGAAAACAAATGAGACTACGGCCATAAAGATCCTCAAAGACATCAATGATTATGCCAGGGAAGTAAAAATGCTGCAAAAGCTCAGGACACTTGACCCAGAGAGAAACAACTTGGTGAGATTCATGGACAGTTTCATGGTCGATGACATGTCTTGCATCGCTTTTGAGTGTTTAGACAGGAGTCTTTTGGATTTGATAGAACAGAGAGAGGAGGCACCATTGACTCTTAATGAAATCCGTCCTATAACCCGTCAGCTACTTGTAGCACTCAACGCCCTGAAGAGTATCGGCCTCCTTTACACAGACCTGAAACTTCATAACGTTATGCTCGTCAACCATCAAGATCAGCCCTTCAAGGTGAAATTAATTGACTTTGGTTTGGCCATGACAGCCTCCGATGTACGGGAAGGAATGATTGTACAACCTCTTCCATACCGAGCACCAGAAGTGTCCTTGGGCCTCCCCATATCTGAAGCCATTGACATGTGGGCACTGGGATGTCTCTTGGCATGTCTGTTTTTTTGGCAGAACATCTTCTTTAGAGAATCAACGTACGACGTAATGAAAACTATTTGCTGTCTGCTCGGTCAGCCACAAGACCACCTGCTAGATGCTGGAAAATACACTCACCAGTATTTCAAGAGGAATCGCTGCACTCCCA
This sequence comes from Gasterosteus aculeatus, assembly GCF_964276395.1. NCBI lineage: Eukaryota > Metazoa > Chordata > Actinopteri > Perciformes > Gasterosteidae > Gasterosteus > Gasterosteus aculeatus. The sequence continues at coordinate 4,138,444 of NC_135701.1, read as the reverse complement.
ATTCACGATGGAGACTGAAGACACCAGAAGAGTACGAGAAGCAAAATGATGACCAGCTGCAATTGTCAGAGTGGGAATTCGACCACATTGGACATTTGGCTGATGCAGTAAACAAATATTCAAACGCAATTGAGGAGGTTGAAGTTGAAGACACAAGGGCATTTTTAAATCTCCTTCAAATGTTGCTCAATCCAGATGCTGAGATGAGAATAACACCTGAGGAAGCCTTGGAACATTCTTTTGTCACCATGAGTCACCTGGCTGACTACGCTCACAGAAGCTCTTACACACAAGCTGCCTCTGAGCTGATGGTCGTCTGCCCTGCGTGTGATTCAGACAAATGTCATGAACATCTCAGCGATTTTGAAAGCAAGACGAAATCATCTGACTCAGGAGAGGTTTTCTCAAACGTGGACAACTCCGGGACTGAGGAATCATACTGCATGGGATCCAACTGTGATACTCCAACCTCACCGGAACCATTGCAGGAAAAAGTGCTTTTTATACTCCACAACAAGTCTGTACGATACAAAGTATTGGAGTTTATTGGAGAAGGAGGTTTTGGCAAAGTAGCCAAGTGTGTCAATATGAATACAAATGAGAATACGGCCATAAAGCTCCTCAAAGACGTCAATAATTATACCAAGGAAGTAAAAATGCTGCAAAAGCTCAGGAACCTTGACCCAGAGAGAAACAACTTGGTGAGATTCATGGACAGTTTCATAGACGATGACATGTCTTGCATCGCTTTTGAGTGTCTAGACAGGAGTCTTTGGGATTTGATGTTACAGAGAGAGGAACGATTGACTCTTAATGAAATCCGTCCTATAACCCGTCAGCTACTTGTAGCACTCAACGCCCTGAAGGGTATCGGCCTCCTTCATGCAGACCTAAAACTTGACAACGTTATGCTCGTCAACCACCAAGATCAGCCCTTCAGAGTGAAATTAATTGACTTTGGTTTGGCCATGCCAGCCTCCAAAGTACGGGAAGGAATGATTGTACAAGCTTGTGCATACCGAGCACCAGAAGTGTCCTTGGGCCTCCCCATATCTGAAGCCATTGACATGTGGTCACTGGGATGTCTCTTGGCATGTCTGTTTTTATGCCAGAACATCTTCAATGGAGAATCATCGTACGACGTAATGAAAACTATTTGCTGTCTGCTCGGTCAGCCACAAGACCACCTGCTAGATGCTGGACAATACACTCACCAGTATTTCAAGAGGAAACGCTGCACTCGCAATTCACGATGGAGACTGAAGACACCAGAAGAGTATGATGACCAGCTGCTATTGTTAGAGGGGGAATTCGACCAAATCGGAAATTTGGCTGACGCAGTAAACGTATATTCAGATGCAATTGACGAGGTTGAAGTTGAAGACACAAGGGCATTTTTAAATCTCCTTCAAATGTTGCTCAATCCAGATGCTGAGATGCGAATAACACCTCAGCAAGCCTTGGAACATTCTTTTGTCACCATGAGTCACCTGGCTGACTACGCTCACAGAAGCTCTTATACACAAGCTGCCATTGAGCTGATGGTCGTCTGGCCTGCGTGTGATTCAGACAAATGTCATGAACATTGCAGTGATTTTGAAAGCAACATGGAATCATCTGACTCAGGAGAGGTTTCCTCAAACACAGACAACTCCAGGACCGAGGAAGCACACTGCATGGAATCCAACTGTGAAACTGCATCCTCACCGAAACGGTTTGGGGTCACGTGTTGTTCTATTTTGTAGTTTCATGCACACAAACAAGGTGGCGAGAGCATCTCGCCCGCCATCTGGAGAGATAGAATGTTGCATCTTTGTCTTACAGTAGGCTATCATCAACAGAATCTTGAAGCTGGAGTCCATCCCAGCCAACTTCGGGCGATAGACAGGGTACATCCTGGACTGGTCGCCAGCCTATCGCAGGGCTAAACAAAACTTCAGAAACCTACAGGACCAAATACCATCGCTTTAGTTTTAAAATTTTAGCGGCTACCAGAAAGAAAGAAAAAAGACATTCCCAAATTCCCATTCCCATTCCCATTCCCATTCCCATTCCCAAAGCCAAAGAGGAGACCAGAAAAGGGAGAACGGATAACTGGCAGGACCCGGCGGCCCGATATCTGTGATCTGGCCGATTGGCCTGCATTTACCATCGAGGCATAACGCCGCCGCAACTCCTGTGCTTCGTAGAACAAAGCAGCGGACAACTGAGAAGAGGGGAACTACCAAGAAACCTCCCCAGCTAACAGGTTTAAAACTACAAAACAGGTTTGCTCCACTGTTGCAGGACCATGGATCCCCCTCTAAATTTCTGGATAACCCTCCACCACCACGCAGAAGGGTAAGACCTGCTAACTTAAAGCCACAGAGAAAGCTAACGACAGGGCCTGAAAATCTGATTGTGGGTGATTTTTCTGTAAAAGATATGAAAAGTAGTAACGACACCAAAGTACTGCTTTCTGAAGGATATGGTGTCTGACTTGGAAGAAAGAATTTTGGAAACTGTGGCTGAACACCCAACTGTGAAAAATTTAATTCTGCACTTTGGCTCTAATGACATTGAAAAACAACAATCAGAAAAGTTGAAAGAGCACTTCGATAATCTCCTAGAAACAGTCAGCTCTGTGAATGCTGAGGTGTTTATCAGTGGTCCTCTGCCCCCGACCGGGAGAGGAGCTGAGAGATTGAGTAGATTGTTTTGGCTCAACAAATGGCTCTTAACTGCATGTGCAGTTCGTTCAATGCATTCTATCAACAATTTTACCTTTTTCTGGGACCGCAGGCATCTTTTTAAGACAAATGGACTTTGCCTGATTAAGATGGGAGCAAAGCTTTTCATTACCAACATGTTTTACATCATGCGTCATCCATCTGTCCCCACTGCCAAGGACACGAGACAAGAAGAGAAGCCCACAAAGAAGGAAGAGAAAACACAGCTTATCAGAAACGGCGAAGGAGGACCGCCATTGCTATCCCCCTCTAACCCTCCTTCCATTACGTGTGAGGATCCCTCTCCCACCCCCCCAGAGCCCCCATCCAGGTCCACGTCTCCCTCTTTCTCCCTCCCTTCAGTAAACCTTTCTCCCCCCTCCTCCCCCTTGGAGTTCCAAGAGTTACCCCCACTTACCCCCCCGCCCTACTCCTGTTTTTACTCCCTTAGATCGACCTCAGCGCCCTCCCCCCCAGCGTCCACCTGCACCAGCTCATCTCAGCGGTGACGCCATCTTACTCCGATCTGCTCCCCCACCTCTACGAAGACGTGCTCCACCTCCACCTCCACAAATCCATCCCAGCTGTGACGCTGCTCACTCCCCCCCCCTTAGGCCCACCCCCTCCTCCTCCTGACAGCAGCCCTGAATATTACTGAGATAGAAAAGGGTTCAGCAGTAGACCGCATTATCAGCTGGACCCAAGGTCGCCTACGTCAAAATGGCACCTTCTGCATTCCTATTGTGACCACCAAGAGAGTGAACATTGCGAAATTTAGACACACTGCTAATCTAACAAATCTCATTCCTATTCTCTCCAGCTCAAAGTCATCCCCAAAGCCTGTGAATAACACCATCAGGATGGCTCTGCTTAATGTTAGGTCTCTTAATAACAAATCGTTTTTAGTCAATGATTTTATTCCCACTTCTAAACTTGATTTTATGTTTTTAACTGAAACATAGTTAGAACAAAATAACAGTGCAAGCATTCTGATTGAGGCAGCACCCCCCAACTATAACTTTATTGATGAATGTAGATCTGGAAAAAGAAGTGGAGGAGTTGCTGCTATATTTAAAAATATATTTCAGGGGGAACAGATGTCACTTGATAATTTTCCATCATTCGAATATTTTTGTGTTGTATTAAAAGGTTCTCCCAGAGTTCTCCTGTTAATTATTTACAGGCCACCTAAATATTCTGCACATTTTTTCGATGATTTTACTGAATTATTGTCTAGCATCTCTACCGACTTTGACTGTCTAGTTATAACTGGTGACTTTCATTTTCATACTGACGATTTGAAGGACACGGGTGCAAAAGAACTTTTGACTATTTTAGACACATTTGAACTGTCTCAACATGTGAAAGAGGCTCCTCATTGTAAGGGACACACCCTGGACCTGATTATCACAAAAGGTCTCATTGTTTCGGATGTTTTTGTGACTGATCCCTCATTGTCTGACCACTTCTGTGTTTTCTTTAATACTTCTTTCATTCCTGACACACAATCAAAATATACATCAATCAATGAACATACTAATGTACTCTTTAAAAATGTCATCTCCTCGTTACCACCTCTAATCCCATGTCATGCTGATAATCTTGTAAACAACTTTAATTCCAAAATTTTGAATGTTATAGATGCCATTGCACCTGTTACGGTTAAAACCAGTTCTAGTAAGCAAAAGGCACCCTGGAGAAAAGCTGCTGTTGTAACAGCCCAGAGAAGAGAGTGCAGGAAGGCTGAACGAATCTGGCGGAATACAAAACCTCATATTCACCATGACATCTATAAAGAGCGCCTCCAGGCCTACAATTTAGACTTAAAAAGTGCTAGGGAAACATTCTTCTCCAACATCATTAACAACAACACTAATAAGGCAAAAACCCTATTTGAAACTGTTGACAGACTGACCAACCCCCCAACACAAATACCACCTGAATGAGTTTGCGTTCTTTTATACTGATAAAATTGAAGGCATCTGCCGCGCCATTAATATCTGAAACAAAAATGTTGGATCACCACCCTATTTAGGCAAAGGTAACACAACAATGATGAAAAGCTTTACTGCCATAGACTCTCAAACTCTAGTGGAAACGGTGACAAATTTAAAACCATCCACCTGCTGTCTTAAAGCTCTATCTACCAACTTCTTTAAGAATGTTTTTTACTGCCTAGCAACAGACTTATTGCAAATAGTTAATAACTCTATTCAGACAGGCCATTTCCCAAAAGCTTTCAAAACTGCAGTTATTAAACCTCTCCTAAAAAAGCGGAGCCTAGATGCCTCTATTATCAACAACTACAGACCAATTTCAAATCTACCTTTCATAAGTAAAATAATTGAGAAAGTTGTCCTACAACAACTTAATCACTTCCTGACTTCAACTGGCTGCCACGACAATTTCCAGTCAGGATTTCGACCTCTTCATAGCACCGAGACGGCTCTTATTAAAGTTGTAAATGACATCCGTCTTAACACAGACTCTGGCAAAACTTCAATATTAATGCTATTAGACCTCAGTGCTTCATTTGATACTGTCGACCACTCAATACTTCTGGACAGGTTGGAAAACTGGGTGGGGCTCTCAGGCACAGTCTTAAGCCGGTTCAGGTCATATCTACAAGACAGGAACTATCTTGTTTCTTGAAGCACAAGGTTGTTGGTTCGATTCCAGGCTGCCCCATGTTCCATGTCGAAGTGTCCCTGAGCAAGACACCTAACCCCTAATTGCTCCCCGGGCAAAAATGTGAAAAGCCATGGGTTTAAAGTGTAATGTAAGTCACTTTGGATAAAAGCGTCTGCTAAATGACATGTAATGTAATGTAATTCAGCTTCTTTCCGGGAGTTTTTTTTGTGCTTTCTTCCCTATCAGGTCTCCGTAGATCGTGGTTCCTTCGGGACCCTGGTCCTGACACCTACCGTGGCCATGCTGACGCCTGCTGCTGCCATCATCATCATCATTATTTTAGATATTAATCATATTACTTTACTCATAAACCGACATTACCCTCTCATAAAATCTCTGTGCTCTCCCTCCCCACAGGCTTCTGTGGATGGTGGTTCTATGTGATGGTGGTTCTATCTGATGGTGGTTGCCTCTGCAGTGGTCCTGCTGTGCGCCTGGCTTACTACTCACAATTACTTGAATCATTTCTGTCATAGGAATTGCATGTATTATACATTGTTCATTCTGTACACATGGCATCCATTGTAGTCTGTCCATCCCGGGAGTGGGATCCCTCCTCTGACGTTCTCCCTAAGGTTTCTTCCCTTTTTTCCCTCTTGTAAGGGTTTTTTCATTTTTTGGGGAGTTTTTCCTGTGCCGATGGTGGGTTTCGGGGCAGAGGATGTTGTATGTGTACAGACTGTAAAGCCCTCTAAGGCAAATTTGTAATTTGCGATTATGGGCTATACAAAATAAAATGACTTGACTTGACTTGACTTGTTTGTGTATTTCAATTCTTTGTACATTGGGAAGAAGTGGAACAAACACTTATCTATCAGTGTTTACATGATGGTATAATTTGAATCTTTGATTAGTCGGACTATGCTTTTTCGGGGGGAGGTGCTATTATCCCAATATACATGGCAGTGAATAAATCGAATCATTGGCCGAAAGCATGTCATATCCGATACAATAGATGGCGCTGTTTTCATTACAACTAGTTGTGATACAGCCATTTCCGCTTGACCGCTTCTGTCTTGATGCTCTATCTACCAACTTCTTTAAGAATGTTTTTGACTGCCTAGTCAACTTGTTTTATGAAGTCAATTAGTTAAAGCAGTGTTAATTAGTCTTTGCACATCCAAATGTTACTATTATTATTACCATTATTACTATATTACTATTACTACTAATTGCAAAAGATTAGTGTTTATAATAACAGCAGCATCCAAGATTTAAAAAATATTCAGGTCATCAGTTCCACTCTAAAGAATCAACCACCCAATCTACCGATAACAAATTAAAACAAATAATATTCTGATAAAGGTCCTAATAACTGGTCTTTGGATTTTCATCTTCAGTTAACTGAATTTTTCTGTCAACTTCATTTGAAGGTCTAGATTAGGTTTCAATGCCTTCTCTCCTTTATTATTTATCTAATAAATCCTTTTTGCAAACACACACACTTTCTTCAGAAAGGGCACTCTCCCCAGGTTGTGACTGTAGACTCACTCAAAAAAATGCTATTGGCTGGTTGTTACGTTTACTTTAGTGCAACATGTATTTCGAACGATATTAATTCTTTTTTTCAATGTGAACGCGATTCAGTCATGTAGGATTTGCATGAACTTCAGAAACGTAACATTTATTAGATGCATTCAAGTTGCGATAAACTGAGACAATTGAGTATCTGACATGACCCCGAAAACCAAGACGAAGGCCGTCTGTCACAACCAGATTAAAAAGATAACCGTTGGCCCGCACATGGAAAAGGTAAGCAGATATCCACCGTCATCCGTCTAAATGTAAAACAATGATATGTGCATTAATGTCTTCTGTAGGATATTAGAAATAAACTGACGATCCGGTTCATAAAATTAATAAAATGCATATAGTCTACACCAGAATACAGCCATGATTCTGAAACTGCGTAATCCATAAAGTAATGACAATACTGTAAAACTACTGTAATTCTGCAACTGTAATAGAATAATACAAATGTACAGTTATGATTGTATTTGATGCAATGTAATCAACTGGAATGCATGCATGTAATACTTGCACAACAACTGATATTGACTATGGGCCATTCGAAATCCAAGTTACATTGAACTCACAGAAGACCACTCCCAGAGGTGTGGACACTAACTTTCACACCTTTAAGCATTGGTATAAATACCTGTAGGAACCATTGTTCTCGAGTTCGCTGGTGGAGACAACAGACGGGCACTAGGGATGGTCAAAAGGACTGACCTGGGGCCTGTTGGTTGCTGAGACCAGCGGCTCCTCAGCTGAGATGTTCTTTTTACCACAACACCATCTCCTTTATTAAATACATTTGATTTGCACTCTGCATTTGTATTTCTGCACATGCATTTGTATTTCTGCACAAGATCCTGGTAATCATCAAGAGAACAAGCCCCATTTAGATATCGGGAGAAGACGAAATCCCTGAAGTCAAGTGCATCACTATCATTGTTCGTCACACAGAAAGGTAAGCAAAATATTTGCATCCTCATCTTATGCAAATTCAATACTATGATCAGATGTTGGTCTGTTCATGTTTTAACACCTGTGGTGTTCATTGTAATGTTTTGGGGGATACAAAACAGGTGACCGTGTGCATGGAGTACAGGAGGTGTGCTGGGAAGTGTACTTGAGAAAGACACCCAGCCCCTAACTGCTCCCACTGTGTGGGATGGGTTATACCAGTAAAGCATACCTTAAAAATGTAAACCATCTAATGCAATGCAAATGTGTCAACTTTAATGACATGTAATGAAAACAATGCTTTGGATAAAAGTGTCAGCTTGAATGACCTGTGAATAAACTTGCCTCAACCACATAATACATTGTGTTATTGTCATTTTCTGCACTTAATATTTATTCTTTGACTTAACTTAATAAAATCATGGAAAGGATTTCCATTTGATTGAATGGCTTTATTTTAGCACTAAGAAGTTGAGTTCGGCCAACTCAATTCTATTGAGTTAAGGTAATGTGAATTCATAGGTTAAATGTATTGATTAAACCATTCATATCAATTCAACTCTACAAAACTATATTAACCCAACACACTAACATAGTGTTTAGAGTAACGTAATTGTTTAGCATAGAGAGAAACCAATTTAATCATGTGGAAATACTTTCCATGATTTTTTAAGTAAAGCCAACGAGTGGGTGGAGAGAAGGGGAACCAGCAGGGGATTGTTCCATATGTCTGGACTTCATTTCTTCGTTAGTAGAGCTCTTACACAAAACGTTTACCAACAGCACAATTGTACTCTGATTTGGAGAAGAGAAGCGGCTTGTTGCAAGCAGCTCTTTGAGCATTTTATCCTCTAGGATCGAGGCCTTCTATCAGCGCTTAATTCCTCCCCTCCATTTAGGAAACCAAGCTGGACAGACGGCTCTAGGTGGTCTTAAATGAAAACGCCAGCGCATTTGTTCTATGGTGCGACTGGAATACCTTGCATTTTTATGGTGATTTTGACCACTGAGCAACTTTCATTGTAATGAACCTCCAGAATCAGTTCTCTTACTACATCGACGGTAACAGACACGGTTACATTCACCGCTTTGCCTGCGATGTGGGACCAAGCAAATATTGTGAAGCATAGATTATTTAGCCCACGCAACCTTTTAGGAAAACTAGCTGTCATCTTCATAGCAGTCTGTTTTGTGATTGCTGGATTTTGGTTTTGTGCTGCAATCAGTTGAATGACACCAAACCTAATGTGTCACATCACATCTGCTGTGCTGCTCTATTGGAATATAGTCAGAGGTGGAATATATATATATATATCAGTATGCAACTGAACAATTTTCATATGTGCAATTGTTCTATTTGCATTTAGTTGTACTTAATCCATTACGACGTGTAATTAAAACTTCAGCAACACAGCAATCTAGTCTAAATGAGCTCAAATCAAGTTGCTCTGAATTGGTTTCATAGCACAATACCGCCATTATTTAAACGAAGAGAGAATGAATCAGATTGAAGAAATGCGTAAATATGAGCGCTTCTACAAGCCGTCATTGGCGGACTGTAAGGACACGCGGATGGCCTCCGATTCATGGAGGGAGAACAAGAGGTGCACAGAGTTGTGGAAGAAAACACGGGACAAATGTGTCCGCGAAAAAAGGCGATAAAAAGCAACAGCACGGGGCAATAAAGTCCATGATAAATAAATAAACAAACCAACGGCTTCCACACACAAAGACGTGACTCTCTCGGTGGTCTTCAACAAAACACGTCGCTCCACCTGTTGTTGTGGCGGTGAATTGCTCTGCAACACACGCGAGTGTGTGTTCAAAATGAAGAAACGCCGGACGGACAGAGGGCATCGCAGATCGAAAGGTTAAAATCAAATGTATCTAATAAAAGAAAGGGTGTTGTGGTAAAAGTAGTGAGTAGGGTTTCCACCTTCAATACAAAATAATAACGCTGCGACTCTGCGATCCCCGGTGATTCCCCCCACTCTCGTCGGTACTTTTGCATCCGCTTTCGGTTCAAAGCTGGACGCGGGCGGATGTATCTGGAGCCATAGATATTATATACAAAGGCCTTTATATATAATATCTATGTCGCCATTCTTTCAAATCGAACCTACGCCAAGAGACCCGCTCTCCTCTGACTCTGATCCGCAGCGCGAAGGAGTGCTGACTTTATAATAACGGATCAAATGTATTAATGCACGCGCTTATTTTTGTTGAATCCTGAGATTCAAGTATAGTTCACCTTTTTGTGTGTGATACAGTGGAGAAAATAAAGCATTTATTTTGCAGGAATGTAACCATGGAAACCATTTGACGACTGTGTGATGTCATCAAATGGTTGCCATGGTTACATGCCCGTCATTTGAGCTTATCAGTCTTTGATCTTTCCTTTGATCTGGCAAGGCATTCTCATAACAGAGCAGAAGGGGCCACTGCAGAGCTCCTGAGAGCTGAAGTTGTGAGCAGCTGTCTAATTTTGAAAAAACATTTTACCCCCAGTACAATGACTCATCTGCACAAGTCAGGTGAGGTTTTCACAAATATGGACAATTCCATCAGTGAGGAATCATCCTGCATGGAAACCGACTGTGAATCTCCAACCTCACCGGAACCATTGAAGGAAAAAGAGCTCTCCATACTCTGCAACAAGTCTGTACAATACAAAGTATTGGAGATTATTGGAGAAGGAGCTTTTGGCAAAGTAGCCAAATGTGTCAATTTGAAAGCAAATGAGACTACGGCCATAAAGATCCTCAAAGACGTCAATGATTTTGCCGAGGAAGTAGAAATGCTGGAAAAGCTCAGGACACTTGACCCAGAGAAAAACAACTTGGTGGGATTCGTGGACAGTTTCATAGACGATGACAAGTCTTGCATCGCTTTTGAGTGTTTAGACAGGAGTCTTTTGGATTTGATGGTACAGAGAGAGGAACCATTGACTCTTAATGAAATCCGTCCTATAACTCGTCAGTTACTTGTAGCACTCAACGCCCTGAAGGGTATCGGCCTCCTTCATGCAGACCTGAAACTTGACAACGTTATGCTCGTCAACCACCAAGATGAGCCCTTCAGAGTGAAATTAATTGACTTTGGTGTGGCCCTGCCAGCTTCCGAAGTATGGGAAGGAATGATTGTACAACCTCTTCCATACCGAGCACCAGAAGTGTCCTTGGGCCTCCCCATATCTGAAGCCATTGACATGTGGGCACTGGGATGTCTCTTGGCATGTCTGTTTTTTTGCCGGAACATCTTCAATGGAGATTCATCGTACGACGTAATGAAAACTATTTGCTGTCTGCTCGGTCAGCCACAAGACCACCTGCTAGATGCTGGAAAAAACACTCACCAGTATTTTAAGAGTGAACGCTGCTCTCCCAATTCACAATGGAGACTGAAGACACCAGAAGAGTACAAGAAGCAAAATGATGACCAGCTGCAATTGTCAGAGTGGGAATTCGACCACATTGGACATTTGGCTGACGCAGTAAACAAATATTCAAATGCAATCGAGGAGGTTGAAGTTGAAGACACAAGGGCATTTTTAAAACTCCTTAAAATGTTGCTTAATCCAGATGCTGAGATGAGAATAACACCTGAGGAAGCCTTGGAACATTCTTTTGTCACCATGAGTCACCTGGCTGACTACGCTCACAGAAGCTCTTATACACAAGCTGCCTTTGAGCTGATGGTCGTCTGCCCTGCGTGTGATTCAGACGAATGTCATGAATATCTCAGCGATTTTGAAAGCAAGACTGAATCATCTGACTCAGGAGAGGTTTCCTCAAACATGGACAACTCCAGCAGTGAGGAATCATCCTGCATGGAATCTGACTGTGAAACTGCAACCTCACCGGAACCATTGAAGGAAAAAGAGCTCTCCATACTCCACAACAAGTCTGTACAATACAAAGTATTGGAGATTATTGGAGAAGGAACCTATGGCAAAGTAGCCAAGTGTGTCAATATGAAAACAAATGAGACTACGGCCATAAAGATCCTCAAAGACATCAATGATTATGCCAGGGAAGTAAAAATGCTGCAAAAGCTCAGGACACTTGACCCAGAGAGAAACAACTTGGTGAGATTCATGGACAGTTTCATGGTCGATGACATGTCTTGCATCGCTTTTGAGTGTTTAGACAGGAGTCTTTTGGATTTGATAGAACAGAGAGAGGAGGCACCATTGACTCTTAATGAAATCCGTCCTATAACCCGTCAGCTACTTGTAGCACTCAACGCCCTGAAGAGTATCGGCCTCCTTTACACAGACCTGAAACTTCATAACGTTATGCTCGTCAACCATCAAGATCAGCCCTTCAAGGTGAAATTAATTGACTTTGGTTTGGCCATGACAGCCTCCGATGTACGGGAAGGAATGATTGTACAACCTCTTCCATACCGAGCACCAGAAGTGTCCTTGGGCCTCCCCATATCTGAAGCCATTGACATGTGGGCACTGGGATGTCTCTTGGCATGTCTGTTTTTTTGGCAGAACATCTTCTTTAGAGAATCAACGTACGACGTAATGAAAACTATTTGCTGTCTGCTCGGTCAGCCACAAGACCACCTGCTAGATGCTGGAAAATACACTCACCAGTATTTCAAGAGGAATCGCTGCACTCCCAATTCACGATGGAGACTGAAGACACCAGAAGAGTACGAGAAGCAAAATGATGACCAGCTGCAATTGTCAGAGTGGGAATTCGACCACATTGGACATTTGGCTGATGCAGTAAACAAATATTCAAACGCAATTGAGGAGGTTGAAGTTGAAGACACAAGGGCATTTTTAAATCTCCTTCAAATGTTGCTCAATCCAGATGCTGAGATGAGAATAACACCTGAGGAAGCCTTGGAACATTCTTTTGTCACCATGAGTCACCTGGCTGACTACGCTCACAGAAGCTCTTACACACAAGCTGCCTCTGAGCTGATGGTCGTCTGCCCTGCGTGTGATTCAGACAAATGTCATGAACATCTCAGCGATTTTGAAAGCAAGACGAAATCATCTGACTCAGGAGAGGTTTTCTCAAACGTGGACAACTCCGGGACTGAGGAATCATACTGCATGGGATCCAACTGTGATACTCCAACCTCACCGGAACCATTGCAGGAAAAAGTGCTTTTTATACTCCACAACAAGTCTGTACGATACAAAGTATTGGAGTTTATTGGAGAAGGAGGTTTTGGCAAAGTAGCCAAGTGTGTCAATATGAATACAAATGAGAATACGGCCATAAAGCTCCTCAAAGACGTCAATAATTATACCAAGGAAGTAAAAATGCTGCAAAAGCTCAGGAACCTTGACCCAGAGAGAAACAACTTGGTGAGATTCATGGACAGTTTCATAGACGATGACATGTCTTGCATCGCTTTTGAGTGTCTAGACAGGAGTCTTTGGGATTTGATGTTACAGAGAGAGGAACGATTGACTCTTAATGAAATCCGTCCTATAACCCGTCAGCTACTTGTAGCACTCAACGCCCTGAAGGGTATCGGCCTCCTTCATGCAGACCTAAAACTTGACAACGTTATGCTCGTCAACCACCAAGATCAGCCCTTCAGAGTGAAATTAATTGACTTTGGTTTGGCCATGCCAGCCTCCAAAGTACGGGAAGGAATGATTGTACAAGCTTGTGCATACCGAGCACCAGAAGTGTCCTTGGGCCTCCCCATATCTGAAGCCATTGACATGTGGTCACTGGGATGTCTCTTGGCATGTCTGTTTTTATGCCAGAACATCTTCAATGGAGAATCATCGTACGACGTAATGAAAACTATTTGCTGTCTGCTCGGTCAGCCACAAGACCACCTGCTAGATGCTGGACAATACACTCACCAGTATTTCAAGAGGAAACGCTGCACTCGCAATTCACGATGGAGACTGAAGACACCAGAAGAGTATGATGACCAGCTGCTATTGTTAGAGGGGGAATTCGACCAAATCGGAAATTTGGCTGACGCAGTAAACGTATATTCAGATGCAATTGACGAGGTTGAAGTTGAAGACACAAGGGCATTTTTAAATCTCCTTCAAATGTTGCTCAATCCAGATGCTGAGATGCGAATAACACCTCAGCAAGCCTTGGAACATTCTTTTGTCACCATGAGTCACCTGGCTGACTACGCTCACAGAAGCTCTTATACACAAGCTGCCATTGAGCTGATGGTCGTCTGGCCTGCGTGTGATTCAGACAAATGTCATGAACATTGCAGTGATTTTGAAAGCAACATGGAATCATCTGACTCAGGAGAGGTTTCCTCAAACACAGACAACTCCAGGACCGAGGAAGCACACTGCATGGAATCCAACTGTGAAACTGCATCCTCACCGAAACGGTTTGGGGTCACGTGTTGTTCTATTTTGTAGTTTCATGCACACAAACAAGGTGGCGAGAGCATCTCGCCCGCCATCTGGAGAGATAGAATGTTGCATCTTTGTCTTACAGTAGGCTATCATCAACAGAATCTTGAAGCTGGAGTCCATCCCAGCCAACTTCGGGCGATAGACAGGGTACATCCTGGACTGGTCGCCAGCCTATCGCAGGGCTAAACAAAACTTCAGAAACCTACAGGACCAAATACCATCGCTTTAGTTTTAAAATTTTAGCGGCTACCAGAAAGAAAGAAAAAAGACATTCCCAAATTCCCATTCCCATTCCCATTCCCATTCCCATTCGCAAAGCCAAAGAGAAGACTAGAAAAGGGAGAACGGATAACTGGCAGGACCCGGCGGCCCGATATCTGTGATCTGGCCGATTGGCCTGCATTTACCATCGAGGCATAACGCCGCCGCAACTCCTGTGCTTCGTAGAACAAAGCAGCGGACAACTGAGAAGAGGGGAACTACCAAGAAACCTCCCCAGCTAACAGGTTTAAAACTACAAAACAGGTTTGCTCCACTGCTGCTGGATCCCCCTCTAAATTTCTGGATAACCCTCCACCACCACGCAGCAGGGTAAGACCTGCTAACTTAAAGCCACAGAGAAAGCTAACGACAGGGCCTGAAAATCTGATTGTGGGTGATTTTTCTGTAAAAGATATGAAAAGTAGTAACGACACCAAAGTACTGCTTTCTGAAGGATATGGTGTCTGACTTGGAAGAAAGAATTTTGGAAACTGTGGCTGAACACCCAACTGTGAAAAATTTAATTCTGCACTTTGGCTCTAATGACATTGAAAAACAACAATCAGAAAAGTTGAAAGAGCACTTCGATAATCTCCTAGAAACAGTCAGCTCTGTGAATGCTGAGGTGTTTATCAGTGGTCCTCTGCCCCCGACCGGGAGAGGAGCTGAGAGATTGAGTAGATTGTTTTGGCTCAACAAATGGCTCTTAACTGCATGTGCAGTTCGTTCAATGCATTCTATCAACAATTTTACCTTTTTCTGGGACCGCAGGCATCTTTTTAAGACAAATGGACTTTGCCTGAATAAGATGGGAGCAAAGCTTTTCATTACCAACATGTTTTACATCATGCGTCATCCATCTGTCCCCACTGCCAAGGACACGAGACAAGAAGAGAAGCCCACAAAGAAGGAAGAGAAAACACAGCTTATCAGAAACGGCGAAGGAGGACCGCCATTGCTATCCCCCTCTAACCCTCCTTCCATTACGTGTGAGGATCCCTCTCCCACCCCCCCAGAGCCCCCATCCAGGTCCACGTCTCCCTCTTTCTCCCTCCCTTCAGTAAACCTTTCTCCCCCCTCCTCCCCCTTGGAGTTCCAAGAGTTACCCCCACTTACCCCCCCGCCCTACTCCTGTTTTTACTCCCTTAGATCGACCTCAGCGCCCTCCCCCCCAGCGTCCACCTGCACCAGCTCATCTCAGCGGTGACGCCATCTTACTCCGATCTGCTCCCCCACCTCTACGAAGACGTGCTCCACCTCCACCTCCACAAATCCATCCCAGCTGTGACGCTGCTCACTCCCCCCCCCTTAGGCCCACCCCCTCCTCCTCCTGACAGCAGCCCTGAATATTACTGAGATAGAAAAGGGTTCAGCAGTAGACCGCATTATCAGCTGGACCCAAGGTCGCCTACGTCAAAATGGCACCTTCTGCATTCCTATTGTGACCACCAAGAGAGTGAACATTGCGAAATTTAGACACACTGCTAATCTAACAAATCTCATTCCTATTCTCTCCAGCTCAAAGTCATCCCCAAAGCCTGTGAATAACACCATCAGGATGGCTCTGCTTAATGTTAGGTCTCTTAATAACAAATCGTTTTTAGTCAATGATTTTATTCCCACTTCTAAACTTGATTTTATGTTTTTAACTGAAACATAGTTAGAACAAAATAACAGTGCAAGCATTCTGATTGAGGCAGCACCCCCCAACTATAACTTTATTGATGAATGTAGATCTGGAAAAAGAAGTGGAGGAGTTGCTGCTATATTTAAAAATATATTTCAGGGGGAACAGATGTCACTTGATAATTTTCCATCATTCGAATATTTTTGTGTTGTATTAAAAGGTTCTCCCAGAGTTCTCCTGTTAATTATTTACAGGCCACCTAAATATTCTGCACATTTTTTCGATGATTTTACTGAATTATTGTCTAGCATCTCTACCGACTTTGACTGTCTAGTTATAACTGGTGACTCTCATTTTCATACTGACGATTTGAAGGACACGGGTGCAAAAGAACTTTTGACTATTTTAGACACATTTGAACTGTCTCAACATGTGAAAGAGGCTCCTCATTGTAAGGGACACACCCTGGACCTGATTATCACAAAAGGTCTCATTGTTTCGGATGTTTTTGTGACTGATCCCTCATTGTCTGACCACTTCTGTGTTTTCTTTAATACTTCTTTCATTCCTGACACACAATCAAAATATACATCAATCAATGAACATACTAATGTACTCTTTAAAAATGTCATCTCCTCGTTACCACCTCTAATCCCATGTCATGCTGATAATCTTGTAAACAACTTTAATTCCAAAATTTTGAATGTTATAGATGCCATTGCACCTGTTACGGTTAAAACCAGTTCTAGTAAGCAAAAGGCACCCTGGAGAAAAGCTGCTGTTGTAACAGCCCAGAGAAGAGAGTGCAGGAAGGCTGAACGAATCTGGCGGAATACAAAACCTCATATTCACCATGACATCTATAAAGAGCGCCTCCAGGCCTACAATTTAGACTTAAAAAGTGCTAGGGAAACATTCTTCTCCAACATCATTAACAACAACACTAATAAGGCAAAAACCCTATTTGAAACTGTTGACAGACTGACCAACCCCCCAACACAAATACCACCTGAATGAGTTTGCGTTCTTTTATACTGATAAAATTGAAGGCATCTGCCGCGCCATTAATATCTGAAACAAAAATGTTGGATCACCACCCTATTTAGGCAAAGGTAACACAACAATGATGAAAAGCTTTACTGCCATAGACTCTCAAACTCTAGTGGAAACGGTGACAAATTTAAAACCATCCACCTGCTGTCTTAAAGCTCTATCTACCAACTTCTTTAAGAATGTTTTTGACTGCCTAGCAACAGACTTATTGCAAATAGTTAATAACTCTATTCAGACAGGCCATTTCCCAAAAGCTTTCAAAACTGCAGTTATTAAACCTCTCCTAAAAAAGCGGAGCCTGGATGCCTCTATTATCAACAACTACAGACCAATTTCAAATCTACCTTTCATAAGTAAAATAATTGAGAAAGTTGTCCTACAACAACTTAATCACTTCCTGACTTCAACTGGCTGCCACGACAATTTCCAGTCAGGATTTCGACCTCTTCATAGCACCGAGACGGCTCTTATTAAAGTTGTAAATGACATCCGTCTTAACA
This sequence comes from Gasterosteus aculeatus, assembly GCF_964276395.1. Taxonomy (NCBI): domain Eukaryota; kingdom Metazoa; phylum Chordata; class Actinopteri; order Perciformes; family Gasterosteidae; genus Gasterosteus; species Gasterosteus aculeatus. Next base: position 4,120,759 of record NC_135701.1, on the reverse strand, counting down.
CAGACTCTGGCAAAACTTCAATATTAATGCTATTAGACCTCAGTGCTTCATTTGATACTGTCGACCACTCAATACTTCTGGACAGGTTGGAAAACTGGGTGGGGCTCTCAGGCACAGTCTTAAGCCGGTTCAGGTCATATCTACAAGACAGGAACTATCTTGTTTCTTGAAGCACAAGGTTGTTGGTTCGATTCCAGGCTGCCCCATGTTCCATGTCGAAGTGTCCCTGAGCAAGACACCTAACCCCTAATTGCTCCCCGGGCAAAAATGTGAAAAGCCATGGGTTTAAAGTGTAATGTAAGTCACTTTGGATAAAAGCGTCTGCTAAATGACATGTAATGTAATGTAATTCAGCTTCTTTCCGGGAGTTTTTTTTGTGCTTTCTTCCCTATCAGGTCTCCGTAGATCGTGGTTCCTTCGGGACCCTGGTCCTGACACCTACCGTGGCCATGCTGACGCCTGCTGCTGCCATCATCATCATCATTATTTTAGATATTAATCATATTACTTTACTCATAAACCGACATTACCCTCTCATAAAATCTCTGTGCTCTCCCTCCCCACAGGCTTCTGTGGATGGTGGTTCTATGTGATGGTGGTTCTATCTGATGGTGGTTGCCTCTGCAGTGGTCCTGCTGTGCGCCTGGCTTACTACTCACAATTACTTGAATCATTTCTGTCATAGGAATTGCATGTATTATACATTGTTCATTCTGTACACATGGCATCCATTGTAGTCTGTCCATCCCGGGAGTGGGATCCCTCCTCTGACGTTCTCCCTAAGGTTTCTTCCCTTTTTTCCCTCTTGTAAGGGTTTTTTCATTTTTTGGGGAGTTTTTCCTGTGCCGATGGTGGGTTTCGGGGCAGAGGATGTTGTATGTGTACAGACTGTAAAGCCCTCTAAGGCAAATTTGTAATTTGCGATTATGGGCTATACAAAATAAAATGACTTGACTTGACTTGACTTGTTTGTGTATTTCAATTCTTTGTACATTGGGAAGAAGTGGAACAAACACTTATCTATCAGTGTTTACATGATGGTATAATTTGAATCTTTGATTAGTCGGACTATGCTTTTTCGGGGGGAGGTGCTATTATCCCAATATACATGGCAGTGAATAAATCGAATCATTGGCCGAAAGCATGTCATATCCGATACAATAGATGGCGCTGTTTTCATTACAACTAGTTGTGATACAGCCATTTCCGCTTGACCGCTTCTGTCTTGATGCTCTATCTACCAACTTCTTTAAGAATGTTTTTGACTGCCTAGTCAACTTGTTTTATGAAGTCAATTAGTTAAAGCAGTGTTAATTAGTCTTTGCACATCCAAATGTTACTATTATTATTACCATTATTACTATATTACTATTACTACTAATTGCAAAAGATTAGTGTTTATAATAACAGCAGCATCCAAGATTTAAAAAATATTCAGGTCATCAGTTCCACTCTAAAGAATCAACCACCCAATCTACCGATAACAAATTAAAACAAATAATATTCTGATAAAGGTCCTAATAACTGGTCTTTGGATTTTCATCTTCAGTTAACTGAATTTTTCTGTCAACTTCATTTGAAGGTCTAGATTAGGTTTCAATGCCTTCTCTCCTTTATTATTTATCTAATAAATCCTTTTTGCAAACACACACACTTTCTTCAGAAAGGGCACTCTCCCCAGGTTGTGACTGTAGACTCACTCAAAAAAATGCTATTGGCTGGTTGTTACGTTTACTTTAGTGCAACATGTATTTCGAACGATATTAATTCTTTTTTTCAATGTGAACGCGATTCAGTCATGTAGGATTTGCATGAACTTCAGAAACGTAACATTTATTAGATGCATTCAAGTTGCGATAAACTGAGACAATTGAGTATCTGACATGACCCCGAAAACCAAGACGAAGGCCGTCTGTCACAACCAGATTAAAAAGATAACCGTTGGCCCGCACATGGAAAAGGTAAGCAGATATCCACCGTCATCCGTCTAAATGTAAAACAATGATATGTGCATTAATGTCTTCTGTAGGATATTAGAAATAAACTGACGATCCGGTTCATAAAATTAATAAAATGCATATAGTCTACACCAGAATACAGCCATGATTCTGAAACTGCGTAATCTATAAAGTAATGACAATACTGTAAAACTACTGTAATTCTGCAACTGTAATAGAATAATACAAATGTACAGTTATGATTGTATTTGATGCAATGTAATCAACTGGAATGCATGCATGTAATACTTGCACAACAACTGATATTGACTATGGGCCATTCGAAATCCAAGTTACATTGAACTCACAGAAGACCACTCCCAGAGGTGTGGACACTAACTTTCACACCTTTAAGCATTGGTATAAATACCTGTAGGAACCATTGTTCTCGAGTTCGCTGGTGGAGACAACAGACGGGCACTAGGGATGGTCAAAAGGACTGACCTGGGGCCTGTTGGTTGCTGAGACCAGCGGCTCCTCAGCTGAGATGTTCTTTTTACCACAACACCATCTCCTTTATTAAATACATTTGATTTGCACTCTGCATTTGTATTTCTGCACATGCATTTGTATTTCTGCACAAGATCCTGGTAATCATCAAGAGAACAAGCCCCATTTAGATATCGGGAGAAGACGAAATCCCTGAAGTCAAGTGCATCACTATCATTGTTCGTCACACAGAAAGGTAAGCAAAATATTTGCATCCTCATCTTATGCAAATTCAATACTATGATCAGATGTTGGTCTGTTCATGTTTTAACACCTGTGGTGTTCATTGTAATGTTTTGGGGGATACAAAACAGGTGACCGTGTGCATGGAGTACAGGAGGTGTGCTGGGAAGTGTACTTGAGAAAGACACCCAGCCCCTAACTGCTCCCACTGTGTGGGATGGGTTATACCAGTAAAGCATACCTTAAAAATGTAAACCATCTAATGCAATGCAAATGTGTCAACTTTAATGACATGTAATGAAAACAATGCTTTGGATAAAAGTGTCAGCTTGAATGACCTGTGAATAAACTTGCCTCAACCACATAATACATTGTGTTATTGTCATTTTCTGCACTTAATATTTATTCTTTGACTTAACTTAATAAAATCATGGAAAGGATTTCCATTTGATTGAATGGCTTTATTTTAGCACTAAGAAGTTGAGTTCGGCCAACTCAATTCTATTGAGTTAAGGTAATGTGAATTCATAGGTTAAATGTATTGATTAAACCATTCATATCAATTCAACTCTACAAAACTATATTAACCCAACACACTAACATAGTGTTTAGAGTAACGTAATTGTTTAGCATAGAGAGAAACCAATTTAATCATGTGGAAATACTTTCCATGATTTTTTAAGTAAAGCCAACGAGTGGGTGGAGAGAAGGGGAACCAGCAGGGGATTGTTCCATATGTCTGGACTTCATTTCTTCGTTAGTAGAGCTCTTACACAAAACGTTTACCAACAGCACAATTGTACTCTGATTTGGAGAAGAGAAGCGGCTTGTTGCAAGCAGCTCTTTGAGCATTTTATCCTCTAGGATCGAGGCCTTCTATCAGCGCTTAATTCCTCCCCTCCATTTAGGAAACCAAGCTGGACAGACGGCTCTAGGTGGTCTTAAATGAAAACGCCAGCGCATTTGTTCTATGGTGCGACTGGAATACCTTGCATTTTTATGGTGATTTTGACCACTGAGCAACTTTCATTGTAATGAACCTCCAGAATCAGTTCTCTTACTACATCGACGGTAACAGACACGGTTACATTCACCGCTTTGCCTGCGATGTGGGACCAAGCAAATATTGTGAAGCATAGATTATTTAGCCCACGCAACCTTTTAGGAAAACTAGCTGTCATCTTCATAGCAGTCTGTTTTGTGATTGCTGGATTTTGGTTTTGTGCTGCAATCAGTTGAATGACACCAAACCTAATGTGTCACATCACATCTGCTGTGCTGCTCTATTGGAATATAGTCAGAGGTGGAATATATATATATATATATATATATATATATATATATATATATATATATATATATATATATCAGTATGCAACTGAACAATTTTCATATGTGCAATTGTTCTATTTGCATTTAGTTGTACTTAATCCATTACGACGTGTAATTAAAACTTCAGCAACACAGCAATCTAGTCTAAATGAGCTCAAATCAAGTTGCTCTGAATTGGTTTCATAGCACAATACCGCCATTATTAAAACGAAGAGAGAATGAATCAGATTGAAGAAATGCGTAAATATGAGCGCTTCTACAAGCCGTCATTGGCGGACTGTAAGGACACGCGGATGGCCTCCGATTCATGGAGGGAGAACAAGAGGTGCACAGAGTTGTGGAAGAAAACACGGGACAAATGTGTCCGCGAAAAAAGGCGATAAAAAGCAACAGCACGGGGCAATAAAGTCCATGATAAATAAATAAACAAACCAACGGCTTCCACACACAAAGACGTGACTCTCTCGGTGGTCTTCAACAAAACACGTCGCTCCACCTGTTGTTGTGGCGGTGAATTGCTCTGCAACACACGCGAGTGTGTGTTCAAAATGAAGAAACGCCGGACGGACAGAGGGCATCGCAGATCGAAAGGTTAAAATCAAATGTATCTAATAAAAGAAAGGGTGTTGTGGTAAAAGTAGTGAGTAGGGTTTCCACCTTCAATACAAAATAATAACGCTGCGACTCTGCGATCCCCGGTGATTCCCCCCACTCTCGTCGGTACTTTTGCATCCGCTTTCGGTTCAAAGCTGGACGCGGGCGGATGTATCTGGAGCCATAGATATTATATACAAAGGCCTTTATATATAATATCTATGTCGCCATTCTTTCAAATCGAACCTACGCCAAGAGACCCGCTCTCCTCTGACTCTGATCCGCAGCGCGAAGGAGTGCTGACTTTATAATAACGGATCAAATGTATTAATGCACGCGCTTATTTTTGTTGAATCCTGAGATTCAAGTATAGTTCACCTTTTTGTGTGTGATACAGTGGAGAAAATAAAGCATTTATTTTGCAGGAATGTAACCATGGAAACCATTTGACGACTGTGTGATGTCATCAAATGGTTGCCATGGTTACATGCCCGTCATTTGAGCTTATCAGTCTTTGATCTTTCCTTTGATCTGGCAAGGCATTCTCATAACAGAGCAGAAGGGGCCACTGCAGAGCTCCTGAGAGCTGAAGTTGTGAGCAGCTGTCTAATTTTGAAAAAACATTTTACCCCCAGTACAATGACTCATCTGCACAAGTCAGGTGAGGTTTTCACAAATATGGACAATTCCATCAGTGAGGAATCATCCTGCATGGAAACCGACTGTGAATCTCCAACCTCACCGGAACCATTGAAGGAAAAAGAGCTCTCCATACTCTGCAACAAGTCTGTACAATACAAAGTATTGGAGATTATTGGAGAAGGAGCTTTTGGCAAAGTAGCCAAATGTGTCAATTTGAAAGCAAATGAGACTACGGCCATAAAGATCCTCAAAGACGTCAATGATTTTGCCGAGGAAGTAGAAATGCTGGAAAAGCTCAGGACACTTGACCCAGAGAAAAACAACTTGGTGGGATTCGTGGACAGTTTCATAGACGATGACAAGTCTTGCATCGCTTTTGAGTGTTTAGACAGGAGTCTTTTGGATTTGATGGTACAGAGAGAGGAACCATTGACTCTTAATGAAATCCGTCCTATAACTCGTCAGTTACTTGTAGCACTCAACGCCCTGAAGGGTATCGGCCTCCTTCATGCAGACCTGAAACTTGACAACGTTATGCTCGTCAACCACCAAGATGAGCCCTTCAGAGTGAAATTAATTGACTTTGGTGTGGCCCTGCCAGCTTCCGAAGTATGGGAAGGAATGATTGTACAACCTCTTCCATACCGAGCACCAGAAGTGTCCTTGGGCCTCCCCATATCTGAAGCCATTGACATGTGGGCACTGGGATGTCTCTTGGCATGTCTGTTTTTTTGCCGGAACATCTTCAATGGAGATTCATCGTACGACGTAATGAAAACTATTTGCTGTCTGCTCGGTCAGCCACAAGACCACCTGCTAGATGCTGGAAAAAACACTCACCAGTATTTTAAGAGTGAACGCTGCTCTCCCAATTCACAATGGAGACTGAAGACACCAGAAGAGTACAAGAAGCAAAATGATGACCAGCTGCAATTGTCAGAGTGGGAATTCGACCACATTGGACATTTGGCTGACGCAGTAAACAAATATTCAAATGCAATCGAGGAGGTTGAAGTTGAAGACACAAGGGCATTTTTAAAACTCCTTAAAATGTTGCTTAATCCAGATGCTGAGATGAGAATAACACCTGAGGAAGCCTTGGAACATTCTTTTGTCACCATGAGTCACCTGGCTGACTACGCTCACAGAAGCTCTTATACACAAGCTGCCTTTGAGCTGATGGTCGTCTGCCCTGCGTGTGATTCAGACGAATGTCATGAATATCTCAGCGATTTTGAAAGCAAGACTGAATCATCTGACTCAGGAGAGGTTTCCTCAAACATGGACAACTCCAGCAGTGAGGAATCATCCTGCATGGAATCTGACTGTGAAACTGCAACCTCACCGGAACCATTGAAGGAAAAAGAGCTCTCCATACTCCACAACAAGTCTGTACAATACAAAGTATTGGAGATTATTGGAGAAGGAACCTATGGCAAAGTAGCCAAGTGTGTCAATATGAAAACAAATGAGAATACGGCCATAAAGATCCTCAAAGACATCAATGATTATGCCAGGGAAGTAAAAATGCTGCAAAAGCTCAGGACACTTGACCCAGAGAAAAACCACTTGGTGAGATTCATGGACAGTTTCATAGTCGATGACAAGTCTTGCATCGCTTTTGAGTGTTTAGACAGGAGTCTTTTGGATTTGATAGAACAGAGAGAGGAGGCACCATTGACTCTTAATGAAATCCGTCCTATAACCCGTCAGCTACTTGTAGCACTCAACGCCCTGAAGAGTATCGGCCTCCTTTACACAGACCTGAAACTTCATAACGTTATGCTCGTCAACCATCAAGATCAGCCCTTCAAGGTGAAATTAATTGACTTTGGTTTGGCCATGACAGCCTCCGATGTACGGGAAGGAATGATTGTACAACCTCTTCCATACCGAGCACCAGAAGTGTCCTTGGGCCTCCCCATATCTGAAGCCATTGACATGTGGGCACTGGGATGTCTCTTGGCATGTCTGTTTTTTTGGCAGAACATCTTCTTTAGAGAATCAACGTACGACGTAATGAAAACTATTTGCTGTCTGCTCGGTCAGCCACAAGACCACCTGCTAGATGCTGGAAAATACACTCACCAGTATTTCAAGAGGAATCGCTGCACTCCCACTTCACGATGGAGACTGAAGACACCAGAAGAGTACGAGAAGCAAAATGATGACCAGCTGCAATTGTCAGAGTGGGAATTCGACCACATTGGACATTTGGCTGATGCAGTAAACAAATATTCAAACGCAATTGAGGAGGTTGAAGTTGAAGACACAAGGGCATTTTTAAATCTCCTTCAAATGTTGCTCAATCCAGATGCTGAGATGAGAATAACACCTGAGGAAGCCTTGGAACATTCTTTTGTCACCATGAGTCACCTGGCTGACTACGCTCACAGAAGCTCTTATACACAAGCTGCCTCTGAGCTGATGGTCGTCTGCCCTGCGTGTGATTCAGACAAATGTCATGAACATCTCAGCGATTTTGAAAGCAAGACGGAATCATCTGACTCAGGAGAGGTTTTCTCAAACGTGGACAACTCCGGGACTGAGGAATCATACTGCATGGGATCCAACTGTGATACTCCAACCTCACCGGAACCATTGCAGGAAAAAGTGCTTTTTATACTCCACAACAAGTCTGTACGATACAAAGTATTGGAGTTTATTGGAGAAGGAGGTTTTGGCAAAGTAGCCAAGTGTGTCAATATGAATACAAATGAGAATACGGCCATAAAGCTCCTCAAAGACGTCAATAATTATACCAAGGAAGTAAAAATGCTGCAAAAGCTCAGGAACCTTGACCCAGAGAGAAACAACTTGGTGAGATTCATGGACAGTTTCATAGACGATGACATGTCTTGCATCGCTTTTGAGTGTCTAGACAGGAGTCTTTGGGATTTGATGTTACAGAGAGAGGAACGATTGACTCTTAATGAAATCCGTCCTATAACCCGTCAGCTACTTGTAGCACTCAACGCCCTGAAGGGTATCGGCCTCCTTCATGCAGACCTAAAACTTGACAACGTTATGCTCGTCAACCACCAAGATCAGCCCTTCAGAGTGAAATTAATTGACTTTGGTTTGGCCATGCCAGCCTCCAAAGTACGGGAAGGAATGATTGTACAAGCTTGTGCATACCGAGCACCAGAAGTGTCCTTGGGCCTCCCCATATCTGAAGCCATTGACATGTGGTCACTGGGATGTCTCTTGGCATGTCTGTTTTTATGCCAGAACATCTTCAATGGAGAATCATCGTACGACGTAATGAAAACTATTTGCTGTCTGCTCGGTCAGCCACAAGACCACCTGCTAGATGCTGGACAATACACTCACCAGTATTTCAAGAGGAAACGCTGCACTCGCAATTCACGATGGAGACTGAAGACACCAGAAGAGTATGATGACCAGCTGCTATTGTTAGAGGGGGAATTCGACCAAATCGGAAATTTGGCTGACGCAGTAAACGTATATTCAGATGCAATTGACGAGGTTGAAGTTGAAGACACAAGGGCATTTTTAAATCTCCTTCAAATGTTGCTCAATCCAGATGCTGAGATGCGAATAACACCTCAGCAAGCCTTGGAACATTCTTTTGTCACCATGAGTCACCTGGCTGACTACGCTCACAGAAGCTCTTATACACAAGCTGCCATTGAGCTGATGGTCGTCTGGCCTGCGTGTGATTCAGACAAATGTCATGAACATTGCAGTGATTTTGAAAGCAACATGGAATCATCTGACTCAGGAGAGGTTTCCTCAAACACAGACAACTCCAGGACCGAGGAAGCACACTGCATGGAATCCAACTGTGAAACTGCATCCTCACCGAAACGGTTTGGGGTCACGTGTTGTTCTATTTTGTAGTTTCATGCACACAAACAAGGTGGCGAGAGCATCTCGCCCGCCATCTGGAGAGATAGAATGTTGCATCTTTGTCTTACAGTAGGCTATCATCAACAGAATCTTGAAGCTGGAGTCCATCCCAGCCAACTTCGGGCGATAGACAGGGTACATCCTGGACTGGTCGCCAGCCTATCGCAGGGCTAAACAAAACTTCAGAAACCTACAGGACCAAATACCATCGCTTTAGTTTTAAAATTTTAGCGGCTACCAGAAAGAAAGAAAAAAGACATTCCCAAATTCCCATTCCCATTCCCATTCCCATTCCCATTCCCAAAGCCAAAGAGAAGACCAGAAAAGGGAGAACGGATAACTGGCAGGACCCGGCGGCCCGATATCTGTGATCTGGCCGATTGGCCTGCATTTACCATCGAGGCATAACGCCGCCGCAACTCCTGTGCTTCGTAGAACAAAGCAGCGGACAACTGAGAAGAGGGGAACTACCAAGAAACCTCCCCAGCTAACAGGTTTAAAACTACAAAACAGGTTTGCTCCACTGCTGCTGGATCCCCCTCTAAATTTCTGGATAACCCTCCACCACCACGCAGCAGGGTAAGACCTGCTAACTTAAAGCCACAGAGAAAGCTAACGACAGGGCCTGAAAATCTGATTGTGGGTGATTTTTCTGTAAAAGATATGAAAAGTAGTAACGACACCAAAGTACTGCTTTCTGAAGGATATGGTGTCTGACTTGGAAGAAAGAATTTTGGAAACTGTGGCTGAACACCCAACTGTGAAAAATTTAATTCTGCACTTTGGCTCTAATGACATTGAAAAACAACAATCAGAAAAGTTGAAAGAGCACTTCGATAATCTCCTAGAAACAGTCAGCTCTGTGAATGCTGAGGTGTTTATCAGTGGTCCTCTGCCCCCGACCGGGAGAGGAGCTGAGAGATTGAGTAGATTGTTTTGGCTCAACAAATGGCTCTTAACTGCATGTGCAGTTCGTTCAATGCATTCTATCAACAATTTTACCTTTTTCTGGGACCGCAGGCATCTTTTTAAGACAAATGGACTTTGCCTGAATAAGATGGGAGCAAAGCTTTTCATTACCAACATGTTTTACATCATGCGTCATCCATCTGTCCCCACTGCCAAGGACACGAGACAAGAAGAGAAGCCCACAAAGAAGGAAGAGAAAACACAGCTTATCAGAAACGGCGAAGGAGGACCGCCATTGCTATCCCCCTCTAACCCTCCTTCCATTACGTGTGAGGATCCCTCTCCCACCCCCCCAGAGCCCCCATCCAGGTCCACGTCTCCCTCTTTCTCCCTCCCTTCAGTAAACCTTTCTCCCCCCTCCTCCCCCTTGGAGTTCCAAGAGTTACCCCCACTTACCCCCCCGCCCTACTCCTGTTTTTACTCCCTTAGATCGACCTCAGCGCCCTCCCCCCCAGCGTCCACCTGCACCAGCTCATCTCAGCGGTGACGCCATCTTACTCCGATCTGCTCCCCCACCTCTACGAAGACGTGCTCCACCTCCACCTCCACAAATCCATCCCAGCTGTGACGCTGCTCACTCCCCCCCCCTTAGGCCCACCCCCTCCTCCTCCTGACAGCAGCCCTGAATATTACTGAGATAGAAAAGGGTTCAGCAGTAGACCGCATTATCAGCTGGACCCAAGGTCGCCTACGTCAAAATGGCACCTTCTGCATTCCTATTGTGACCACCAAGAGAGTGAACATTGCGAAATTTAGACACACTGCTAATCTAACAAATCTCATTCCTATTCTCTCCAGCTCAAAGTCATCCCCAAAGCCTGTGAATAACACCATCAGGATGGCTCTGCTTAATGTTAGGTCTCTTAATAACAAATCGTTTTTAGTCAATGATTTTATTCCCACTTCTAAACTTGATTTTATGTTTTTAACTGAAACATAGTTAGAACAAAATAACAGTGCAAGCATTCTGATTGAGGCAGCACCCCCCAACTATAACTTTATTGATGAATGTAGATCTGGAAAAAGAAGTGGAGGAGTTGCTGCTATATTTAAAAATATATTTCAGGGGGAACAGATGTCACTTGATAATTTTCCATCATTCGAATATTTTTGTGTTGTATTAAAAGGTTCTCCCAGAGTTCTCCTGTTAATTATTTACAGGCCACCTAAATATTCTGCACATTTTTTCGATGATTTTACTGAATTATTGTCTAGCATCTCTACCGACTTTGACTGTCTAGTTATAACTGGTGACTCTCATTTTCATACTGACGATTTGAAGGACAAGGGTGCAAAAGAACTTTTGACTATTTTAGACACATTTGAACTGTCTCAACATGTGAAAGAGGCTCCTCATTGTAAGGGACACACCCTGGACCTGATTATCACAAAAGGTCTCATTGTTTCGGATGTTTTTGTGACTGATCCCTCATTGTCTGACCACTTCTGTGTTTTCTTTAATACTTCTTTCATTCCTGACACACAATCAAAATATACATCAATCAATGAACATACTAATGGAAGGACTAAAGGAATGTCATCTCCTCGTTACCACCTCGTTACCACCTCTAATCCCATGTCATGCTGATAATCTTGTAAACAACTTTAATTCCAAAATTTTGAATGTTATAGATGCCATTGCACCTGTTACGGTTAAAACCAGTTCTAGTAAGCAAAAGGCACCCTGGAGAAAAGCTGCTGTTGTAACAGCCCAGAGAAGAGAGTGCAGGAAGGCTGAACGAATCTGGCGGAATACAAAACCTCATATTCACCATGACATCTATAAAGAGCGCCTCCGGGCCTACAATTTAGACTTAAAAAGTGCTAGGGAAACATTCTTCTCCAACATCATTAACAACAACACTAATAAGGCAAAAACCCTATTTGAAACTGTTGACAGACTGACCAACCCCCCAACACAAATACCACCTGAATGAGTTTGCGTTCTTTTATACTGATAAAATTGAAGGCATCTGCCGCGCCATTAATATCTGAAACAAAAATGTTGGATCACCACCCTATTTAGGCAAAGGTAACACAACAATGATGAAAAGCTTTACTGCCATAGACTCTCAAACTCTAGTGGAAACGGTGACAAATTTAAAACCATCCACCTGCTGTCTTAAAGCTCTATCTACCAACTTCTTTAAGAATGTTTTTGACTGCCTAGCAACAGACTTATTGCAAATAGTTAATAACTCTATTCAGACAGGCCATTTCCCAAAAGCTTTCAAAACTGCAGTTATTAAACCTCTCCTAAAAAAGCGGAGCCTGGATGCCTCTATTGTCAACAACTACAGACCAATTTCAAATCTACCTTTCATAAGTAAAATAATTGAGAAAGTTGTCCTACAACAACTTAATCACTTCCTGACTTCAACTGGCTGCCACGACAATTTCCAGTCAGGATTTCGACCTCTTCATAGCACCGAGACGGCCCTTATTAAAGTTGTAAATGACATCCGTCTTAACACAGACTCTGGCAAAACTTCAATATTAATGCTATTAGACCTCAGTGCTTCATTTGATACTGTCGACCACTCAATACTTCTGGACAGGTTGGAAAACTGGGTGGGGCTCTCAGGCACAGTCTTAAGCTGGTTCAGGTCATATCTACAAGACAGGAACTATCTTGTTTCCATTGGTGATTTTGTATCAGAAACAACCGACGTAACGCGTGGAGTCCCCCAAGGTTCGATCTTAGGGCCGACTTTATTCAACATCTACATGCTCCCACTAGGACAAGTAGGGCCAAAGTATATCACTGATATGCTTCCACCACATAAGCCTTCAAGATCACTAAGATCTTGATCTGACACCAATCTGTTAGTGATTCCCAGAGTAAATACAAATCATGGGAATGCATCATTTAGTTACTACGCAACAAGATTTAAGACTTGCCCCAACTCTTAAAAACCAGACTGAAAACTTTTATGTTCAGCTTTTTAATTAAACAATTTAAATAAGATTTTAATTTATAATTTTATTTGCTGTTTTTAATTGTCTTTTAATTCCTGCATTTTATTTCACTTTATTGTATGAAATGTTATGATGTGAAGCACTTTAGGCAATTTAGAGTCCCCAATTAACCTGATCCCCCTCTTTGGACTGTGGGAGGAAGCCGGAGTACCCAGAGAGAACCCACGCAGACACAGGGAGAACATGCAGACTCCACACAGAAAGGCCAAGGGAGTCGAACCCAGGACCTTCTTGCTGTGAGGCGACAGTGCTAACCACCACGCCACCGTGCCGCCCTATTCAATGCAAACTAAATTTTATAATTGTTACAGGCAACTTTATCAGGTTTCATCAAGTTAGATTTCTCATTCAGTACAAACTAAAATTTATAATTATACCTTAATTTATCACTTGATGTAGTCCAATCCATCCATCCATCTTCAGCCGCTTATCCGGGGTCGGGTCGCGGGGGCAACAGCTCCAGCAGGGGACCCCAAACTTCCCTTTCTTGGGCCACATCCACCAGCTCTGACTGGGGGATCCCAAGGCGTTCCCAGGCCAGTGCAGAGATATAATCTCTCCACCTAGTCCTGGGTCTTCCCCGGGGCCTCTTTCCAGCTGGCCGTGCCTGGAACACCTCCCTAGGGAGGCGCCCAGGGGGCATCCTCACCAGATGCCCAAACCACCTCAAATGGCTCCTTTCGACGCAAAGGAGCAGCGGCTCTACTCCGAGCTCCTCACGAATGGCTAAGCTTCTCACCCGATCTCTAAGGGAGACGCCTGCCAGTTAAAGCGAGTGCAGTACCACCCTGTTGCTCCGATTCTCCGGCCAAACTCACACTCCATCTTCCCCTCACTCGTGAACAAGACCCCGAGGTACCTGAACTCCTTCACTTGGGGTAAGGACACATTCCCTACCAGGAGTAGGCAATCTATCGGTTTCCTGCTGAGAACTATGGCCTCAGATTTAGAGGCGCTAATCCTCATCCCGACCGCTTCACACCCGACTGCGAAACGCTCCACTGAGAGTTGGAAGTCACAGACAGAAGATGCCATCAGGACCACATCATCATGTAGTCCAATACAATTGTATATTTTGCTTTATTTCAAATAAAATGTCACAACACACAGTATTTTCTGTGATAGAAAAGTAGAATGTTCATGAAATTGAAACATAATAGAAATAAAGACAGTAAAATTCTCTTCAAAAGACCTTTACTCGTCTTCCTGCACTTCAGCAGACACTCAGATTCACCTCAAGGCTCTACAGCGCAAACACAGAAAATGTTATACTGTCCAATTTTGCCAATTTAAAAAAAAATGCAGACACTGTACAATATACGAATAGGTACTCGGAGTAACAGTAACTGAGATTTACAGAGGCTTTCAGCTACTAGTACTAAGTATACTGGTTAATGCAGTGTACTGCTTCTGCACAGTCATACTGATGTAGTGTCGCAAATAACAATCCACCTGTGGAAAACCAGTGTCCTGCTACATTGAGTTCATAGACATGATCTGAAAAAATGTTTTGTCAGACCTCTCAGCTTGAGCAAACCAGTTAAAAGTCCTCTCACAGTCAATAGATAATATGCAGTATATTATTCTAACATTTAATATAATTCCTCAATGGAACATGTTATGGAAATGAACACAATTGCTTTTTTTAAATGATTATTTATGTGATAATGATCAAGTATGGATGTATGTATCAATACATCACAATTGATCAGGACTTTATTCTGACAACTCTTCCCTCGTCCCTGATTGTCTCAATCAGCTTGCTGTGGTGCTTGTCCAAGGTAGCCAGGAATCGTGGTTGTGATTCTCAGAAATTCCACATTGATCTTTAAAAAAACCCAAAGTACATTACATGTTAGATTATAACTTTGTGTTGTGTGTTTTTATTTTTTATTTTTTTTTTTTACATCAAGTGTCAAAGCATGAATTTTGTATTTGGGGTGGCATCATTTATTTGCAGGTTTCTAATGATAGGGGATCATATAATTAATTATATAGGCAATCACTGACGTATTGATTAGAAAAGGTGCTAGCCTCATCCATTGTGAACAATGCAGGCCATCTCTTTCAACTCCTAATTCCTTTCCCACGATTTCTTCTTTTTTGTCATTTTGTACTTTATCACTGCACAATAATTTTGCTTCTTTACTTCACTTAAAAGTGACAGTCTCCTTTTCTAAATTGTGGTCTCTCCAGTTGGTATTTTCAGGTATGTAGTTGGCCTCTCCTCTCCCAGGTGTCTTAACTTTTTTTTCTGGCAATGCATCTTCTGTAGCTTTGGACTATCTTCTGCTACCTTTTCCAGAATACCTGACTTTGTTTTGAACCAAGAGTCAACCTTGTCTTCTTTGATCTATACGCAGCATTTCCCTTTTCTAACTGCAGTTTTCCAGGCTTTAAGTCACTCACTGAACAACCCTTATGATGAATTTAACTGTAGTCAGTTCAGTATGTCTGGAGGGCTGATGACATCTTAACAAGTAGCTTAAAAGTGCATTCCAAGCCTTGCAGGCACACGGGCAGTTGGCATATGTGGCAGTATGCAGTGATTGGTCCTAATAACATGCAGCTGGGTCTGGATCACAGCCAATCGCTGCATGACAATGCAGCATAAAGGCGGCCTCAGAGCAGAGTCTGTATTTCATTTGCCAGAGGCTGCGGTTACGACACCTCCTGGCGTCTATCACGCTGCTCCGTGTGGTGACAGGTAAGTGAAGGCAAAGTGAAGCTTTCTAGCCAATTGTATCAGAAAGAGGTTCATTCATTCAATGCATCGCAAACTATGATGACCTCTGCTGTTGAACACCTATAGTGCAAATGTTTCGAATAGCCTACCAGTATATTTTGGCCCAGTCTCTGTGGGCTGAACAGGATTATGAAAAGTTGAACCAATAAATCATCTAATAAATACATGGATTCCTATATGAATAAAGCTATTGTTTTAAAGGTTTGAATTGTGTCCTTGTTTGTGTATTTCAATTCTCTGTACATTGGGAAGAAGTGGAACAAACACTTATCTATCAGTGTTTACATGATGGTATAATTTGAATCTTTGATTAGTCGGACTATGCTATCTTTCGGGGGGAGGTGCTATTATCCAAATATACATGGCAGTGAATAAATCGAATCATTGGCCGAAAGGTGGCGCTGTTTTCATTACAACTAGTTGCGATACAGCTATTTCCGCTTGACCGCTTCACCACTACCAACAACATCAACATTATGAGAAAGATGGCGAGCGGAGAGCAAGGGGAAGCTACATCCCTCTACTATTTGTGCATGATGTTAATAGGAGTACAGCGAATGCGAATGGCGCAATTGGCTGATTTGATAACGGAGAGAAGACGCCGTCGGGATCTCAAGCTTGCGCAAAGACAGAAAGTCCAGTTCCTCATCCGATTCACCATTACATGCCGCAATAGTCGGACTATCAACTGGATCGGATCAAGTTATCCAGGGGTGTTAGTCGGATCGTAGTCAGACCGCACAGTCGGACAAAGGTGTTTACATGAAACGGATAATTCGATTTCAGTCCGACTAAGCCAGTTATTGGAATCCATGTAACCATGCTGAATGTCTTTCTGCACCTTTGTGCATGTATGTTTGTGATCATACTAGCAAAATAATTAAGAGTATATATATATATATATATATGAGGGTGGTGTCATCCGCAAACTTCAGGGGCTTGACGGACTGGTGGCTGGAGGTGCAGCTGTTGGTGTACAGGGAGAAGAGCAGAGGGGAAAGAACGCAGCCTTGGGGGGAACCGGTGCTGATGGTCCGAGAGGCTGAGACATGTTTCCCCAGCTTCACATGCTGCTTCCTGTCAGACAGGAAGTCTGTGATCCACTTGCAGGTGGAGTCAGGCACGTGCAGCTGGGAGTCCACAAACAGGATTCTGGCGTAGGTTCCAGGGGAGTCCAAATGCTGGAGGACGTAGTGGAGGGCCATGTTGACAGCATCGTCCACAGATGTGTTGGCTCTGTAGGCTCCTGGGCTTCTTGGGAACAGGGATGATGGTGGAGGCCTTGAAGCAGGCTGGTACGTGGCATGTCTCCAGGGAGGTGTTGAAGATGTCAGTGAACACCGGAGACAGCTGATCAGCACAATGCTTTAGGGTGTGAGGGGAAACGGACTCAGGGCCGGCTGCCTTACGGGGATTTTGTCTTTT
Organism: Gasterosteus aculeatus; assembly: GCF_964276395.1. Classification (NCBI taxonomy): domain Eukaryota; kingdom Metazoa; phylum Chordata; class Actinopteri; order Perciformes; family Gasterosteidae; genus Gasterosteus; species Gasterosteus aculeatus. Next base: position 4,103,530 of record NC_135701.1, on the reverse strand, counting down.
AAAGAGCCGGTTAACGTCTCTCTCCTGATTAGAGAGGGTTGTTGCTGGTGGGGGAGGGGAAGGTGATATAGATGAACAGGCGTGAGCACCTGATGGGCTGAGGGAGGGAGGGGAGGGGGACTGGGGCAGGTTGGTGGAGCTGTGGGGGATGGGATCAGGACATTGTCTTTCGAATCTTCAGTAGAACTCATTCAGCTCGTCTGCCTGGTCCTTCTGCAGGCGTAGTGTTCTGAGTTCCGCTGTGAACCAGGGTTTGTCGTTGTTGAAACTCACCCTGGTGCATGATGGTACACAGCTGTCCTCACAGAAGCCGATGTAGGAAGTTACAGCCTCTGTGAACTCATCCAGACTGTCAGTAGCAGTCGTGAAACCATCCCATTCTGTGCAGTCAAAGCACGCCCGAAGATCCTCCAGCGCCTCACTGGTCCACTTCTTGAATTCCCTCACCACAGGTTTGCAGAGCTTTAGTTTCTGCCTGTATGCAGGAATCAGATGGACCATGAGGTGGTCAGAGTGTCCCACTGCAGCACGAGGGACGGCGTGATAAGCCCTGCTGACTGTGGTGTAACAGTGATCCAGCGTGTTCTCCTCTCTGGTGGGGCATTTAATAAACTGTCTGTACTTAGGAAGTTTGTGTGTGAGATTTCCTTTGTTAAAGTCCCAGAGGACAATAACTAAAGAGTCCGGGTTGGTCCGCTCCGCACGGCGTATCTGGTCGGCGAGTGTCCGCTGTGCCTCGTGCACGTTGTCCGTCGGCGGCATGTAAACACCGACCAGGATGAATAAAGCAAACTCACAGGGGGAAAAAGAAGGTTTGCAGTTGATGTAGAAAGTTGCCAGATCAGGAGAACAGTGTCTTCGGATCACCGTTATGTCGTTGCACCAGCCGTTCTTGAAGTAAAAGCAGATTCCTCCACCCGTCTTGCCGGAGAGCTCCGTGTCGCGGTCCGCCAGCTGGAGCGCGGCGTCCGGTATCGATCCGCAGAGCCACGTCTCCGTGAAGCATTAAACGGAGGATGTAGAAAAGTCTCTGTCTCTCCTCATCAGCAGCTGAATTCCGTCCAGTTTGTTGCACAGTGAGCGCACGTTGGAGAGAAAGATGCCCGGCAGCGGTGTGCGAGAACCCCGCCTGCGGAGTCTCACCAGCGAGCCGGCCCGTTTTCCTCTCCTACGGCGTCTCACCACGTGACGAAAGGTGAGCGCACCTTTGACTATAATATCCAGTAATTCCACGGAAGATAGCAGGAAAGTTGTAAGTAACTCTGCTGGAGTTGTTCCACGGATGTTCAAGAGCTCATCTCTGGTGAAAGAGCTCCGGGAATCGCACAGGAAACACAAAAAACAACAAAAACAACAAAAAACGAAGCGCACCGAAGCACCGTGGCAGCCATCATTGGCGCCATCTTGGATCAGCATACGCAGGCTCCTTCGTTGTTTGGTACATCGACTCAAACACTCTACTACATCACGACTCTTTGCTGTCCTTGCTCCTAAATGGTGGAACGAGCTCTCTGATGACATCAGGAGCACTGAGAGCCTTCACATCTTCAGACTGAAAACACACCTCTTCAGACTCTATCTCCACTAAAACACTAACAAATTGTAGCACTTAAATTGTACTTGTAACGCCACTCATGTGCAGCAAATTGTAAATTGGCTTATTTGAGGAAATTGCACTTTCTTGTTTCTTACTTGAGTTTTATGGTTGAATGCACGTAAGTCGCTTTGGATAAAAGCGTCAGCTAAATGACATGTAATGTAAACTTTCCGTTGGTGTTCCAGCATGTTGATGGTCCATTTGATATGTCTGCGATATTTTGGCGTTTCCTCTTGTGATAATATTTTTCCTGCCTGTAGCTTTGACTGTGATGATGAGAAAAGATTGCGTTTGGGAGACTCCCACAATTGCTGAATTAAAGACGATAAAGAAATGTGATGCCTGTTTCACTTTTGCCCCTTTTTCTGTCTGTTATTTTTTTACAGAGATAATATGTGGAACTCAATTGCTTTTAAATTGCTCATTATTTTAAACTGTACTAATTCATTGTACTTGCTGTGTTGTTCTCCACGTGTCCAACACATTCATCACAAAGCACCGGTATGTTTTCTAGTCCTAAATCAGACGATCCAACCAGTCATCACACATAACTCCCACTCACAACGCATAATCAAAACAACGAAGAGCAGGTTAGAGTTGTCGCTGATTGGAACCACGTTGCTCACCGAGAGAGCGTCTGAGGTGATGTTTGTGCCGTGTTTTTTTGCTGTCTGCCTTTTGCTTGAAGGCGCCGGCTTGAGACAACGTGTGCATTTCAATTACGGTGGAACAGTGTGTTTTAAACTTCCGACACTCTCCGAGGGAATAAGGGAGGAGCTGCAGCTCACTGCACTTTCCTGCTGTGCTTTGGCTTCTTGAGCGGAAAGAGGGGAATTGTTGAATAATTAACCTGTGAGGAGTTGAAAAGACAGGCGCCATGTTCTATTCTTTGGACTCAGATTCACTGTGTTGTTGGCGTGTAAGTTGGGGACATGCCAAAGAACTGCAACGGTGTATTTAAGAATTTATTTTGCATACTAAAATGTGGATTACACATTTATTACATAAGGTAGTAATCTATCAAATGTATCAGTCATGTTTAATTTAGCTCGCCATCTCGACGGCTCAAAGAAAATTCCTTTTGACAAGTGACTGATTAAATAATGAGCACAAGCAGTTCGTAAAATATGGCTACTCTGTTTTTTCCATAAAAAAAAGCATCGCACAAAAGGTGTGAGAAAAAAGGGGGCCGCTTGTTATTTATAGCGAGGAGGTGAAAAAAGAAATGTGTCAGGGGCGCAGGCCCTGCAAAAGTGGAGCCCTTGATGTTCTATTCTTAATGTCCAGAGATTTTGAGCAGCTCACATCCCGACAACCATTAGGTGTCAGTAGAGAAAGCTGTGGCGCCGGATTCTTCCGCCTGTGGTTTGCACTCCCCCACAGACACCGTCACCTCCCTCGAGTCTTGATATTGTCCACAGGCCTCCCGGGGAGAGCAGCGCCTCTCCTTTGCTCCGCATTCAAAGGAAGTTGCAGAGGCGAAAACATGATGGGATTTGTTCCAAGCGCATCATAAATATTTTATCCCTCTGTGGTACATTATTTTTTCCTTTCTTGATGCAGGGTATGTGTCAGCGCTGAAACGCTTCTCTGAAACAACGTTTGGGGACACCTCTTGATTAGAGAATTCATAAATGCTACGGCCAATTAAAAGAGCCTCACTAAGGCCAACATCCACGTAACAAGTCTTAAATCTGTGATGTGACAAAAAAGATCTGGAGGATGAATAAAGACTCTCAATGCGACAGCCTTTGACAACAGGAAGCTCGCTTTTCAAGATCAGAGCCTGTAACACATCTTAAGAGCACTTCAGCTCGTCAACACTTTACACGCGAGCCCAATGTGGTGATACGGGGCGAGGGAAGGTGAGCGCTCTCACAGGTCTGAATAAGCCTGCTGGTTTGATCCCTTAAGGGCAAGCTGCAGTATGAAAAGAGTCAGGGGCCTTCAGCAGGAAGACACAAGGTCAGAGAAGAACCACCGCTCACAACAACAACATCAACATCTGCTGTAAAATGCTTCATGAGGTGGTCTCATCATTCCCGGGCTCTTCCTGAGAGCTGTCACATTAAGCCTAACAAAGGCGATTGGGGCCCTGTTTAGATTCAGTGAGAAGTCAGCAGGAAGTCAGTGGTAGTGTTAAAAATAAAAAGTCTTTTGACAAAGAAGGAGTCATGCATAAAAATGTTTAACCTGTTTGCTGCAGCAGAACGCAAGATTAGTGCGGGACAGACGTGTAGATGCACACTCAAACGTGCACACACAGGATGTATGATTGTTCTGGCAGTGAAACACACACAATAAGTGAAGGAGGACTGTGAGGATTGTGAAAAGTGAAATGATGGTTTTGTGACTTAACTGTTTAACTTATTCTCAGGGTCATTTGGATTCATTATTTACATACATACATTTACTATATATTACTGTTTTGTAATAGAACAATTACTTACTCAAAAACCCAAACAACACATTGTAACTTCCATTCCACTTCCTTTAAGAATAATTCACCTCACTCAACGTACTGTATGAATACAAATAAAGCACTCGGATATGGCTCTACTCGTCTACATCAACCCATTGTTTCCCACTCCGTCTCCACAACACAGGCACGCACACACACACACACAGATCACACACATGCAAATTGCACACACGTGCGCGCTGGCAGGTCTGTTTCTGGGTCGTCTGCCTTCCTCTGCAGAGCTTCCTGCAGACTCTGGTTCAGACAAAGGTGCTCCCTTTGAGTCAGAAATTCAAAAGCTGATGCGCACATGAAACAGCCCAGACAGCAGTCAAATGAAGTTCAATAAACAGTGTGTGTGTGTGTGTGTGTGTATGGTTGGGGGGGGGGACCCCCAAAAATATGTTATTTAGCTCTGAGCTCCACTTACACTGTTAAATCACTCACATAAAAACGTTTTCCCACTTAACAGTGAAGTGGCACCTAGTTCCTAAGCACACTGCTACATTAAAGTAAAACGTACCCTTTGTGCTGCATGCATTCATGCACCAAAATATAAGGGTGTATATGTCTGCATGTGACAAAAAAAGCAATGTGTGAATAAATCATGCGCCCCTGCATTGAAATTGCTGTAGCGTTTCTGTGTGCAAAGCATAAGCACGGGTCACATCCCAGGAAAATGGGATGAGGTCCAGATTCTGCTGCTTAGACTGCCATCTCTGCTTTGCCACATAATGTCAAATGCACCATGGAAAGGCTTTAGTGAGGCTGCTTTTTCTTCAGAGCCCCCCTGCGCTGCCTTCCGAAGGGGAAGAAAACAACGACGGTCTTTTCTTTTACTTCTACCCCTGCTTCAATCAGTGAGAAATGAGAATCTGACAATGTGTGACATTTAACTCGCGTCACAGGAAGGAACATTTATTAGCAACATTTTTTGCTAAATGGAGGAACATTTATTAGCTGGATCACAATTAGGATATTATTTGGTCTCTGCTGTTCTGTGTTTTCGATCCTCAGCTGGGGGTGATGGCAGATCGGCTGACTGGGGTTAGTTAGTTTGGGGGATAGCGGCATGGATGGGTTGGGGTGCAGTGGGGGGTGGAGGGATTAGGCTCAATTCTGGTCCCTTATCATTCTGTTCAGTCTGCTGTGCTCAGCACCAGCAAGAAAATTGAAACTAACAGGATCTGCTGTAGCTACAAGCCTTCGCAGTAATGTGTGGGCCGAGCCGGCCTGTCATTAAAGGATTACACTTTATGTCCTCTGCTACTTGCCAAGAGAATCCTGATGCGCTTAAAACCACAACCCGAAGACAAAAAATCTGATCAAACGTTGACATGAGGTCCCTCCCCGGAAAGAAGCCGAGAACCTCCATTGTGTAATATTTTACAGGAAAATGTTTTTATTTTAAACTGTCAATTTTTTACTAAAGAAGTGGGTTTAGTTAGAAAACAGATTTATAACTGTGTACAAGTATCAGTAGCAATCCCGATGGAATAATTGATGGGCTGATGCTGAGTAGAAAGGCTGCATTGTGAAAATGGGGCTGGTTTATTCAATTCAGCACTATTGCTACTTAGAGAAAAACCTAGAGATGAATTTGACAACTTTTTTTATGCTTTAGTTTACATTCAATTTTAATCTCTGTAAACGTTCATCTTTTTTAAATATTTATCTATCATTCATTAAAACATATCTTTTTCTTTCAATTTAATTTTACCATATTTTAACGATTATGCATATTTCAATTCAAATGTGTTTAGTCGTAAGAAAGCAATGTTTAGGTCATGCCTGATGTTTCTATACACATTAAATAACGATCGCAGTCTCTTCCACAAAGTGAGGGAGTCCCCTAGCACGGTAATAGTATCTTTAAAGTTCATTATGACATTCATATCAGCACACACACACACACACACACACACACACACACACACACACAGGCTGTCCATCCACACCAGCATCCTCGCTCAGAGGCTGCCTTGTATGTAGGTGTGAGCCGACGGACTCAGAAACACTTCCCTCTGCTGAATATTGTGTCACCTCGGCGCGACAATTCAGATCAAAATCAATCCCCAAACAAAAGGTACTACAATTCACCACGGAGGAAAGAAATTAAACTAATTTTGAATTCCAAACATACACTACACAAGCTTTATTCACTTTAGTAGCAGGATAAGCCTCTTGAGATGAAACAGCTTATTAGAAGCATAACAAAAAGTTAATCGACCCGGAGTTCAGCCCGACCTTGCTCTGAGTCACTCCCACATCTTTGCGAGTGCTGAATAAGAAAGCCCCACTGATCCACACAGGTAAACTGTATTAATCTTAAGTTTCTTGTTTCATTTTACAAATCCAACAAGATCCAAAAATACGATCTTAATGTGTGACACGGAGCATTACACATAATATTGCATTTTCTATCGTACAACAGCAGTAAAACAAAGCAAAAATGTATATTATTTAATGATGCTGATGATGTTAACAGGGAGGCGTATCAGCGCACTCCCAAATCCCACATCCAATAAGTACATTTATTCCGGGGCATTTGCATTTATGTTCGGCCAAAAAAAGGTTAATCCGCCTGACCTGACTGCATCAAGGAATGGGTTTTTTGGGCGATCATCCATCTCATGTCTGATGGAATCTGCAATTTGTACCGTGTCAATCACCTGCCCCCGTCAAATTCCATGCCACATATTTTGCCATGGAAACCAAACCCCCCCTTTGTATTTATTTTCAACATTCTATTTTCCCTCAAAATAGACCTTGTACTGTATTTCATGTGTTTCAGGCCAATATTCCACCTAGAAGCCATTTTATTTTGGCAACACATTGGGGGTGAAAGTTCAATTTCAATCCTTCACTAAACTGCCTCAGCTCTAACCATCGTAACATTCCCGCCTCTTGGAGAAAACTCCAATTTCAGCATGCATTACCTTGTGGAGTTCCTCAGGGTTAAGGTTAGAGCCAGGTAATTTACTCAGTCCCCCTTGGACTTAAAAAAAATGATATTTTAAAGGCTTATACTTATAGTTTAATTATTGCTCGTGTGCCAGAGAGCATTGAGAGCATGAATGCAATTTAATGTTAGTAAAAATACATAACAATGTGCACGCCACCGGATATCACAAGATATGTGTGTTGACTAAAAGAGCAGCACATGCAGTGAAGTACAGCGCTGCGTTCTTGACTTGGAGAAACATGTTTATACTTATTAGGATTTATCATTGCTGATTATATGAATAAAGCCTACATGCTTCCCTGCTGTAGCTCTCTATTTTAAAACCAAGTCACATATCTCTCAGATTTCCACCTTGCTCTGAATACAGCACCACGGATCCTTATTGGGGAATTCGGGCATCTCCTCACGGATTAACCGCTCAGAATTGATTTTTGAATTTTCACTGATTACTTTTAAAGCATCAATAAATCTAGTCCTGGAGCACATGGTAAACATTTTAAACCTGTAAGCCTCTAGTTGAACCCTTCATTTGTCCTCGGCAACTGCAGCACATGATGGCTCCAAGTCAATTCAGCCCGAGACAAAAGATTATGGAGTTTTTCCATTTTGGGCAAAATCTGCAGAAACATTTTCCTTTTATTATTATAATACTAACAACACTACTGCTACTTCTAAAAAAAATAAACATTCAATTCAGTTTTATTCAATTAAATTCATTTTATTTTGTATAAAATCGCAAATTTACCTCAGAGTGCTTTACAGTCTGTACACATGTGAAATCCTCTGTCTCGAAACCCTCCCATGGGCAAAGGACAAACCCTTCCATGGGGGAAAAGGAGAACGTCAGAGGAGGATCCTACTCCCGCGATGGACAGACTACAGTGGATGTCATGTATACAGAATGAACAATGTAAAAGGAAAAAATGAATACATACCTTTTACTTATTTTACTTATTTATATTGTCCTATAATAATTCTATAATATCCTCTTACTGTTATAACCTATTACTTGATTTTGTGAGATGGCTGTTAATCTTTTGATGCACAATTATCCACACACACACACACACAAAGAAGGTGCAGAAAGGCGCCAATAGAGAAATAATCCCACATGCACCAGCGCGTGCAGTAGAATTCTGGTAATGGACTGGGAACCCGGAGTAGAAGCCAGTGAACCAGATAGCACATGAATAAAGTGGCGGGGAGATGGATGGAGCTTTGGGCCAAGTCTTTTTCAGAGCGGGTTGGGAGGCGTCCTCGGCTTTAATCAGGCTCACCTGAGCATACCTCAGCGCGTGCATTGTCACCATGATGGATGGCCTGGAGGAACACCTTTAATGGCGAGCCCTCTGCAATGTCTCGGGTCTGGCCAGGCAGATGCTGCTGCCTCTCAGAGAAACAACGCCGAGCGACTGACATCTATGGAGGAGGCGTTGCATTTTTCAGTAGTTTCGCCCCGTTCACCGCGCCTTATTTGCCTTCAATGCTCCAACCTGGCAGAGGCGCTTGCGAGGAGTGCGGCCTCTTGGGACATTTTTTTTTACGATGCACACTACACGGCAGTAACGTGTTTATGTGTGAGTGTCACTCCGTTTTGCCTCTGGTCCGACATCATGTAGACCTGGTAGAAAGTTGTCTCCTCACTCGGTCCTGAAGGAAACATTTTATTTTCTTTCAAGTGCCAAATTCTCAGTTTAATCTTTTTCCTGCCGTCGCCTTCGAGGGCCGAGGCCACTTTACAGAGAAGCTCTTGCAATTCTAATAAATAATTCATGATTAATATGGCTGATTAAACAGTCTGGGAGTCCTTTACCTGTGGGCAACAGTACTTCTAGAAGAATAGCAAAGATTACCTCAGAGCTTTTCCCTTCTTGTCCCGCCCCTTGTCTGATGAGAAGCCGCTGCAGATCAAAGAGCGCCTTTGTGCGACGCAGCTTTGCAAGTTCAGCTTCAGTTGGTTCGGAAGTCTCTGTGCTGCTGGATTTCAGAGGCGGGCAGTGTGGTGATTTTGTAACAGAACGTTTAGAGGTGAACTTTTGGTGGGGAAGGTATTGTACGTTGAATCAGTTCCACTATTTTCTTATCGAGGCACCCTGGTGGGAACTCACTGTGACGGAAGAGATCATATTTGCACTGCGGAGGCGCGGCGTTGAAAAGTTGAATACAGCTTGGTAGCGACCTGTCAATCACAAGGTAGCCTCACACTAAAACGTATCATGGTTTACAGGCTAATTTAATCTAAATGGACCACATTTAGATTAAATTACGGACGACATGCTGTATTGAAGAAGACTTGAGACCATGGAGGAAGTTTACAATGTTTACTGAGGTAATAAATGAAGAGAGAAGGAAATTCGTTTTCCTGTATGGAAAATATGCAAGTAATCCATTCTATTCTCTTTATGTTGATATGGCTGTTTGAGAACTTGCATTAAGCGACTCTACAACCTCCTCGCCTCTGATCCAACCCTTGAGTCTCACCTTCTCCTCTACCCTCCATGCCTCGGCCTTCTCCCGGAGCGCCTGACACATCATCAGTACTTGGTGAAATAGAAAATTTGGTCCTCAATTTCTCGTTTAGTTTTTTTTTTTTAGGACCTGGGCAGTGCAATGCCCTAAGGACTTTAATATCACACACAAAGCATGACAATTTTCATTTTCCTTCGGTTCAACAATAAAAATGTCCTTCCTTTGAATTACCTGTGTCAGTTGAGTTTCCGCCGACTTGAGACAAGGTCAGTCCTTTGTCCCTGATGTATGAGGACAAAATGCTATTACGAACTCAAACGTGCTTTTGAGGAATAAGCTCTGTCCTTGCACTTTTACTAATACACCTGATGGGACAGCCCGCCACCACAAGCGGTCCAGTGAGAGTAAGACTGGCGTATTTCTAATTTAACTGCCAATGTCTTTGACAGATACTGACCTTTGGCGAACAGAGGTCCTTAAACGCTATTACAGTGTTTGGGGGGGTTAGTAATCATTTAGCTCAACGCCGGGTACAGAGACCCCACTCAGAGAATCCAATGAAATGTAATTTCAGAAAGAAGCTCATCCACTTTACACATTTATATGTTACGCCGAATAGATTCAGTTTATGTGGAACTCCTTCCCAATATTTACTGCTGGAAACAAGTCTGTAGATGTTTGAGGTAGTCAGCCAGTTTAAAGAAACTTTGAACTGGTCGTGAAACACTGTCAATGTAGCCAGTCATAGGAATGGCTGGGCCCCTGAAAAGGTCAGGTGAATAGGCCTTCCCAAAATCTGCAAGTCCTGACCTCCTTGAGGGGCGGCGTGCAGGATCCATGGGCCATGAAAATCAGAGGCTCCTCCTCTGGCCAAGATTAGAAATTGGCCCCACTGCTCCGCCCAGGCCTTACAACGTGCAACCCTTTACTGAAATCAACGTTGTAATGTGTAACGTCTTGGTCACCCTCTGTTCATCTAGGTTCTGTTTGAACATCTAAGGTTATAAGAATGATACCTGCAAAGAAAAACACTGAAAATAAAGTGTTTAAAGCTAAATTACTCAACCTTTTTTCTGTACAATATTGAGACGTATAGTCAAACTGTATACTCCACTGCAGCAGCACATCGATGCTGTCGTGCATCTGCAACTGTTAACCGTAGACTAGTTGATCGGGAGTCTCAGAACAAACAAAAACGCTGAGGTGCAATATGTGCATAATATCTCCCAATAAAAAAGGGCTTAGGAGGCGTAATGGAACTAATAATCATTTTAAGACTGAGTAATTTATTGCAAAAATCCATTAGACATTTTGGCATTTCATAACAATACAAAATGACAAGGGAAGCAGACGGAGGAAAATTAAGAATGGCTCTGATGGCATTTAGCTAATACGAGTGGCATGACTGTGGTAAACCTTTCCATATGGTATATTAATTATTGTCTTGTCTGCAGAGGCTTGTTTCCCAACATGCAGCGGGCAGAAGATAATAAAAGGGCTGACACAGATTGACAGTCACAAAACAAGGTTTCCAATACAAAAATACCTGCAAGTGTTCAGACAAATTCCATAAGGTAAGCACAAAATGTGGTAAAATATGCAAACGCTGTAACAACTAAACCATTATGTCACCTTTGTGCACATGCTGTCACTCAAAACTGAGAGATGGACCTGGAAATTTTAGATTTTTTAGATGAACACATGCAGCAGTCGGAGGTATACACTCCAGCTGGCAGCCATTTCCAAAGGAGGACGGACACATGGTTCATGGCCCGGCTTGCTTTATACCCCGAAGATAATTACCGTACGTGTTAATTTGCTGTTTTTATAAATAGAAATGCCTAATAGTGCAGCCTTGCAGAGTGACAATGTTATTATGCCTTTTGGGAACTGAAGATAAGCAAATCCTGTTGCTCTAAGTAAAAGATTTCCTGTGATTCGCTTTCCTTGACCTAGAAAGTCCCATCACTCCCACTCATAGAACCACTTATTTCCCCTCGAGACAGTTTAAAAAGTCTGTTTTGCTCGGTCTAAACATGGGTTATACTCTCCCAAAGTAATCTAACTTTTTAGTTTTTAAAAATTCTTTAGAAACCTCTTGAATTCCCTCAAGACTTTCACCAGGACTATGCATATCTGAAATGTTGGATCCCCGTGGGACTGCTTACAGTTCATGCTGTGCGGTTATTAGTGTGTCTGCTCTCCTGTGATCGTTAAAAAGGATTGACTGCCCAGTGGTTTGATGGACGGATAGGTTTTGAAGCAATACACCCAGATAAAGGCTTAAGGTGGGTTGTCCTTGCATAAATATATGGTTTTGAGTGTTCGTGCAGCTCCAATACTGCGGTTTCTGAGCAAGGCGACCCTATTTTCAGTAGAAAGGCTCTCTGGAGTGCGGATCTCTGCACGACCTCTGCTGTATTGTGTGACTGAATGAATACAACCCACAACTGGCTAACCCCCTGCAGATATCAGTGGGCATTGAGGTTTCAGAAAAGCCATGAACCCATAAACTCCAAACCCTGCTGCGATGAATGCAGGCAATATGCTGGAGGTCCTTGTATAAGACACCTGGTACAATGTTGTGAAAATAATAATCTCCAAGCCGACTGGCCACGTAGCAGCGGCTTAGAGGCAGCGATGTACTAAGCTCTAGATGGACAAACAGCCTCCTGGCACAGATCATAAAGATAGGGGCTGAGGAATATACTTTAATCTATTTTTCTTCCTTTTCATTATTGCTAGGGCTGGGTGTATTAATGCGTTCTAAATACCTTAACTTAGCAATCCATTTACGCCATCATTGGCTTTATCATGCGTTAACAGCATTTTTAATCGAGAAAATGGATACGGTACTGCACTTTTAAACGGATATTTTTATTTTAAATATCTCGGCTTAGTCGATAAAAGCAAAGCTAAATTATCACCACTGCAAACCGGAATTATCTTATCACCGGAGTTCTACAAGCCTGAAGAACCATTTAAAGCGTCACACAGCAGTGATGCAGCCAAACAGCTACTCAAACAACCAGTGGAGCCAAACTGGGGAGTGCGGGGGAACTGTCGACAAACTAATGAGAGAAAACTTCGGAGGAATGGATAAAGAAAGTGGATGTTAAATGTTTTGACTGCATCTTTGACTGAGATTCTCCAAATATCTGTGCAATACACTAGTTTTTAGTTCATTATGTAATTGTGTGCATAGTGCGATTCATTGCTGTTAACTGCAAAACGATCATGCGATTAATCGATTATGTTGTTTCATCTTTGCCGAGCACTAATTATTATCAAACTGGTCTTAGGATGCAAACCTGGAACTGCACAGACGGTTTGAATCCAGGAGCTTCTTGCTGTGAGGACACAGTGCAAACCGCCAAACCACCATGCGGCCCAACAAGTTACTATTTCTTGTTGTTGAAGGATTTTAAGAGTATAACTAAAACCAAACTCATCTGATACATTTCAGGAGTGGAGAAAAAAGGAAAGAACAGGTATCGTTCTGCTTACACAGAGGCCTTACTTCATTAGTTATGCATTACATACATATAAATCCAGTATTATCTCACAGTCTAACTAAATAGACATACTTGGTGCAGTTGATATCTCACTCCAGACTCATGAAGCAGATTCGTCTTTATGTTTTGAAATGTACAGCAGACTCTCACACTTGAATAATCTTCCATTTGAATGAAAACGTATATAATTATGCTGCAATTATGAAAACTGTGTTTTTTTCTTGTCTGCCTTTTTATTTGTAGTGCCTGAAGTTACCATGCCTGTGAATTAAGCTGGTGCAGTTCGCGTACTTTTGGAGCCCCAAGCCTACAGAGCGCTTCCAGAGGAAGATGATTGACTTCTACAGATTTGTTTGTGACGGGCTGCATGGCCACAATAGCTACATTTGACTGAATCCCCCTCACGTAATGGCGTCCCCAGTGAAGCATGCAATGTCTATCTTTTCAAAAAAGGAATATATGCTCGCTTCTAAATTGAAAATCCACTGTGGCTGAGAGAGGGATTTGTGTCCGATGAGGTTGACTAGCAAACACAAGATAAAATGCTGCATAAATAACAGCTGCTTTGTCAGGCCACATCAATGCGGTGCTTCGACGGTATTGATCACACTTCCTAGTTGCAGATGTGTCAGGATTTGTTCATTACCTGCAAGCTGCTTGTTCTGTGCAGGGGTTACAGAGGCAGCAGAGACTGTCTGAGCTCAGTGCAGCGTCTCATGAGAGGGGTTTTACAATCAAGCCTGCACCTTAGGCGAGGAACACATCAGAAATGTGCTCTAACAGAGTTGAGGATACATTCACTCTTCACTAAAGGTCATCCCTCATGAGCTGACCTTTTGGTCAATGGTTGCATGTTCCTTCTCCATTTTTCTCCCCCTTGCCAAAGCAATTGCAAGATAATTAAGAACAACCTCAACATTAAAAACTAGACGTTCATGCCTCTTATCAGCATCAGATTTAAATCACCATTCTATTGGCAGCTATTCACATGGTTGTTTTTCATATTTCATATAACCTTTCTACACACATACACACATGTACAAATATATATGGATAAGGTGTATATTTGATTGCATTTTCATTTGATTATTCTAATTATAAACAAATCATGTTCAGAACAGACTTATTTTATTTGATAATCTTTTTCCTTTCCTGCTGACAGGGGAGGCTCCCTGGTTTAGGAAACAAAACCACCTTTTGCATTGAGGAAAAAATTGTGAGATACTTGTTTAGGTTGAGGATACAAAATCCCTCAGTTAGGCTTCGGAGAAGATTGTGAAATAATTATCTAGGTTTGGATAAGGATCATGAAATCAGTGGCGGCTGGTGGAAAAGGTTCTAGGTAGGGCTCTCCAATCGATCTCAGCGAACATTTCAGAATGATTTGGTGACTTGGTTAGATTAACAACTTATATCAATATACATATCCATGAATTATAGTGAATTATTGCTCATACATAGTTACCAACGCTCGATTAAACCAGCCGGGAAAAAAAGAGATAAAGATACTAAAGCCAAGCTCTGAGAATACAATGTCTAAATGTCTTGTTATTTCCTCTCCGTAACCCTAATTCACTCAATTTAACACAACAAACAACATAAAAAATGTGCATCATGATCACCAAACATTTCTTGTTCGACAAATTTAACTCGAATTGCTGGTAATTTAATGGTTTCCATATCTGTCAGAGAGGTACTTCCATTGATTCCATCCGATGAGAGCGGAACTACCAGTCTGTTGAATTTACATCTGTGTCTATCCCCCCATCACGGCACCTAAATGAACACCACAGATGGCTACTGTGTTTCAGAGCGGTTTAATGTGCTGTTTTTACGGCCTTGTCTATAAGCCCCCCCCTCATCAGTGCAGAGTTTTCTCACTGGACCAGAATATGGAAATCCCGCCTGTTACGAAGTGTCTTTTCCAAAACGCTGAGCTTGTTGGTCAAAGCCTGTAAGACATGTGAGGCCCTCGGACATCTAAACTCCTAATAATACGACTCCCTTGACACCATTACCATTGACACTAATTGGAGCGTGCTGTCTGCGGTTTGCCTACAAGTCGGAAAATGATTTCCTTCATGTTGGCAGCATTAAAATCATCATTATTTTCATTTCATCACCCGTTGAGTCACATGAGCTGCTCTCCATGAAAAGGGACTCATTATTATACATTTGCCTCGATATCTTCTTTTTTTTCCTTCTTGCTAATTGTAATGCCACGTCCCCCCCATCGTATTTTGTAATGCAGTCATGAGTGAAATGTGAATATAGGAGTGAAGTAAAGGGCGCCCCTATGGGGTGCACCTGCGTTCATTACCTCCTGCAAAAAGAAGCGGAATCATCTAAACTCCTTTCCTATCTCTAAATACTGAAATCCACAGTGCTGCGTTAATGTGGACGAGAGAGATTGGAGGGATCTGTGTGTGACCTTTTAGATAGTCTCACTCTGTGAATGGGAGGAAGATGCTCTGAGGAAAGTCAGTTTGAACATGATGCAAACGAAGTAAATCAAAGTGGAACACTGAAAAGTTGACTTCACCTGACAGCCTACCTCTATTCATCTACAGGGTATATTTCTCTTTGGTGAAAGCACTTACAACTTTTTCCAACAGTCGTCGAAGCACATTTTTATCAACCCTCAAGTGAAATATATTTATAAACCTTCTTCTCATTGTCGCGGCCAGGGATGAGCATGCTGCAGAACCGTCTGAAAAGCCCTGGATCAAACAGGACTTTTATCATTTTGTCTTGACAAGAAGACAGAAGTAAGAGTAGTCTTCAACTTTAATCATTCTGATAAGCTTTTATATAACTTCCGCTCTATGAATGCAGTACACTGTTTTGGTGTCTCACCTTGGCACAGTGAGGAGTGCCGCTAAATATACTTTATATGTCTCCATATTGATCATTTTAATCGTGTCTCATAGGCAGGTGTTCTATTCAGCAAATCCAGGCCAAACATTTTACCTTCAAATTTTAATTTTGGTCTTAAACACAACAATGTATTAAAAAAAGGTGAATGAAAAGTTTAGGGTCGAATATAATTTTGATTCTATATATATTACATATATATATGAGGTCTAATATTTTTCAGTTAGCAGATTTTATATATTTTTTTTATTAAAATCTTATTTTATCTCTTTCAGACTTTTGGACCTGACGTACCTTAGAGGGGCGTGTAATCACGAGGGACACTTAACAAAGAAGGCCGAAAACCTTCCTCGACCGCGTTGCCTCCAGGAAACGTAGGAGAACCTGTGAGAACTAGGAACCTTCTTGAGAAAAAGGAAAACAAATTCAAGCCTAAAAACTTTGTATCCATGAAACAGGGAACAAGACAAATGGGAGAGGCCGCTTAGCCAGACATGGATACCCAACGGCAAATGCAGATGCAAGTGTTCTGATTGCATAAAAAAATACTACAATTTCATGCATATTGTGGTGTGTGGCTGCTTATGTTTGCCATTCAGGAGTTCAGGAGAACTTGATGGAATTGCCGGATTGGGTTTTACATCTTCAGAACAGAATTAGGGCTCTCTATAAAGTGCAAGTTGGTGTTGAGCTGCTCAGACTTGCTAGTGCGAGATGAGGGCCTCCGTAAGTACTTTGTTGTGAGGGTTGCGAACCTTTGGCTCGTAGTAAAAGTACCTCAAAGAGAGAGGAGCTCTGCGTGTTCACCTGAGCGGATGACACGTTTGGAACCAAACCTGAGGCGGAGTGCCGGCTGGCTTCCTAAATCTGTCACAATGTTCACACAACGTCTGCACCTGCATCTTATAAATAGCATCATGTGAGTGGCTGCATCATCTCGATGAGCCGTTAACTAACTTGTTTTTTTGTTGTTGTTTTTAAACGATATCCTTGCCGCCCACTTAAGTCCGAGATGATTTCCACTTGCTCATCCGTCTCCCCCTCAGCAAATCTCTCTGCCACACAACATCCCTGTAAGGCATAATGATAATGTGGAATCGGCCCAATTATTTTGTGTTTGAAGGCCAAAAAGCCTGCAGCATAAGCAAATGTTGCCTCTCAGCAATGTTTTACCTGTTCCGTGAAGACGAATTCTGCCTTACAAACACCTGTTCATTTCCAGTGCAACAACAACGCCACTGAAAGAATCCAAAAACCTGTTGGAAGCTGGCCAGAATGATTGACCCGAGTTCCCTGTCCCCCACCTCAATACTCTAGTCCCTAATTGGGGGGGCTGTGGGCTTGTAGCAAGCACGGGCCAATCAGGACGTCTCCCTCTCCACAGGAGTGGAACTGCATGCTGGCTGTGGAGCTTGTTAAGGCATAGTTATTTGTAGTATCATGGGAACAGCAGCGCACAGGAACACGCCAGACCCGCAGTAAAGTTATTCCCATCACCATCTGTCCCTGTACAAAAAGCACCAAGTAGAAATCTTTAGCTGTTAGATTTGAGGAAAGCGCATAACACCATAGACAAATATCCTGCCGTTGATCACACTGCCCCCCAAACCTCTCAAATCAATGGTTCTTGGCCGAGGAGAACCAATTACCAGGCTGACAGAATGACAGCCAGAAGAAGCAAAGGAAAGAAATTGCATCTAGCGCACAATTACTACTAGTCTACTGTTATTATTTTACCACCAGCATCAGTTTGTGTTGTTAGTGGATATGGCTCAACATAACGAAACTAACGTTTAGCATCCTCACATGTTGACAACTATACCCCACTGATAATAAGCAGGTCACATTATATTACTGTCATCATCATCTGACGTCTGAACAAGTAACTTTTAAGTGAATAAAACAGTTGCGTTCGCAAACTGCAAACACACAGTGTAAAGGATCCACTCACAGACCGGAGAACGCTGTTATATGACCTTTCAATTATAAAGTAGCTTTATTATAAACTGCTTCATGGTTTATCTACTCTAAATGGACACCATAAACCTCACGTGTACAACGTTTACTGAGGGAATAAATCCGAGAGAAGAGTCATTTCCCCACAGACCAGAGGAGTCTTCCCCTGATGGAAATTAGAAAGAAGGCCTGTTTAAGGAACTTTTGCATTAGCTTTACTTGTTTGAACCAGAATTTGCTAACTGAGAAATTGTGATTGAAGTTAAAGTATGTCTGAGAGTGATGGGATTTGCATCATGTGTTCAGGTTTGCAGTTTTTTTTTTTTCAAATAACATAACAAAATAATTTTAAATGGTGTCAGTTAAAAGTCAGAAGGGCACCATGGTGATAACAATTCATCTTGAGGGGAATATGAATAACTGTACCAAAGTTCATGGCAATCCATCAAAACGTCATGTATTTTGGAACTGAAGTTGAGTATTTGTCCTGTTGTCAGAGTGAAAAAGCGTCCGTCACAATATTTCAAATGAAATGTGGTACTCACTGTTTAATGTGCTCCTCGAACCGGGCAACTCATAACCTTCACAGGTGCATTAATATAAGGTTTCAAATCCTGAGCAGTTGCCAGTTTCATAATGTCATTAAAGCGCTTTGGCAGCCAGGGCTGTCATGATAAGGTAATCCAGGTAAAACATACTGTTAAAAAGGCAAGTTTTCCCAATTCATGTCAATTATCTGAGGTCAGATGTCAGCTCGGCAAAGACCTGAAACAGTTGCTGAAACTCCCATTAAAATGATGTCTGAGATGTGGAAAATGAGCAGCGTTACCATTTTACAGCTTTTTCTCCCAAATCCGGAACCTGCACATGCTTTTATAATACTTGCCTGACAACTTTCTTTTGGCCTTGGATGATTTTTCTCAGATCATTCAACTGATTTGTTATATCCACCATACATTCAAGGTCATTTAGCTATTATGCATTTAATTTTGCTCCGTAAATCATCCAGTGTCATGTTTAAAAAATAAAAATCCCAAAACGCTGACCTCCATTCAAGTTCTTTCTAAGTTCTAAGACAACGGTCCCCTTTTTAATTGAATGTGGGACAGACAGCCCAGGAAAGTCTGTCCCGAGCGCGTTAAGCTCTCCAACGTTGAAAATGTTCTGTGTTGTTTCACCTTTTCCAACTGCAGGAACAACATGGCAGCAGTCAAAGTCTCAGCGACGCTACCAATGAATGTGGCCGTAATGGTCGGGTTCTCATTAAACTGCAACCAGAAATACAAATGATTTCACCCAGTGCTTAATTTAGATAACTTTAAGCAGGAAGTTCACTAACTGTCACAGCTGCATCACTCTTCTCTCGGCTACAACCAAAAACAGATTGCTGTTTTGCCTTAAATCTCCCAACTTTACTGTTCTTAGTTGTCCTAGCAAATATATATATGTCTTTTTTGCCAAGATGTGTCTGATATTGGCACCGAGTATTGTATTCCTCACTGCAAGGTGCTGGGGACACACAAAGCACACTGTCCTACCATTCGACATTTCCCACGACGGCTTGGGCTTGGGCCTGGACGACATGCTGCATTTGACAGTGGGTCCTATAGCCTGTCCCTAATGACTTGGGATCCATGATCCAGTACCCAATTTGGGGCCTGCTACACTTCAGGGCAGCACAACCCAGAGTGAACAAACAGGAAGTGCATTTCTTGGAAAAGGGTTATCAAAATGCATGACTAGAATTTCCCACACTGCAAAGTCATCCAGTGGGTTTGTCATGTCCGTTCCACAGGATTTGGAACCTCCACTAGCGGGAAGGTACGGGATCACTAAAGTCATAAAGATGCATTTCTGGGGACATTGAATATCCTTGAGTGTCCTTGAAGCTTCATCAAGTCGTTGTCGAGATATTTTACTATACAAGAGAAGACGTGTGTGAACTGTCCACAGCAATCCAATTACACTCAAAAAAAGAATAAATTGGGATGTGCACTAGTTGGGGGGTCTGCAGCATGAGTGTTGCCTCAGTGACCTCAAGCATGCCAACGTGAGTGGCAGACACCATGTTATTAGACCACTGGTCACATCCCACCGAAGGCAGTGGACAACGAGCGCCCCAAAAAAACCCTGTCATATCAACTTTAATCTTAAGGAGGCACCGAATCCACTGGGAAAAAGAATAAAGCCATGGCGGCTGCACAATAACTTCTCTGGACTTGAATAGAAAATAAATTACAGGCAGATGGGAAAATTAAACTGCTTCAAAAGATAGAAAAAGTAATAATAATCCATGTTTTTCGCCATTTTTTTTGACAAAGAAGGCCCATTTTTACAGGAAGGGGTTAAAATGTTCTGTACCATTCACACACTATGTGAGACACACACTGATTACCAATGATTTCACAACCTCAGCAGGTACAACGTTTGTTAAAATGAATCACATTATTTAAAGTGATTTTCACAATTTCCTAACACTCAGCAGCTGGCACAAGCCTTCATGTGGTGTTGATGCGTATGACTTTTTAGCATAATGCACAAGTTCCTGAAGGCAACAGGGAGGCACATTTGTTTCATGATGAATAGCTACAACAGACTGGGGGAAAGGTGCTTTAGGCTCTCCTGCAATTATAAAGTTTGAGAACCTGGGGAAGCCGTACGATCTATTGGAAGATTATACAGAAACCTTTAAATAGCAGTAGTAAGTCTTGTAATGGTAATGGTAAGTCGCCAAGGCGTGGAGGATTCTGTAGATTTTGATGGAGAGATTTTGGAAAGATTAGGAAACCTATACTATATATGTAAAATATTATAGGGGGTTGATGGAAAGAGCTATCCAATCAATTTCAGCGAACAGTAATACTAAGTGATAATTAAAGCCCTGCTCCTCTGCAGCGATCTGAGAGTGAAAGAAGGACACTTTATTTTGAACCTGGAACCCAGAAGCTTTTCATACTTTCCAAAGCCAGCCATCATTTAGTCCTTTTTAATGACAGGCGTCTGCGGGGATATGCACAGTGTACCCACACAGACTTCATTTAAGCTCCAAGCTCCAACATTCTGTCGATCCCCCTCCGCAAAGGATCTGAAATGTAGCGCGACCTTTCCGGTCCCATCAGCCTCCCGGGCTGCCTGCTTGATGTGTTTGAGTGCAGTATGTGCTCACAGGAATCGGAGGAGGAGCCGAGAGCAGCCAAATCACATAAGTGAGGATACTTATTCAGATGGGCCTAGTTTTCTCAACCTTCCATTTCTCTCTATTTGGTATTTATTTAAAAACTGCCTGAGCTTGAATTCAATGTGACTGTCAGTACACTGACTTCAGACATGAAGGTGCTTACTAGAACCGTATGGGGTTCTTCAGCGTGTCCTCATATCAGAACCCTTTTTGTTTCTTATATTTGGGGGTCTTGTGGGCTGAATTTGAAATAATCAGACTATTCAGATACTGTTCTATGAGTTGTCGACACAAAACAACTTTAATCTCTATCTGAGGATTACAGGATAACATTACTCATTAGACCAGGAATTAATCAGCATTCCTGCTTCCGTTTTTACGTGTGAGTGTAATAGATGAGTAAGCAGACTGTTGTGCATTCAATTTATCTAATTTCAGTTTTAGTACTTGAGGCAGATAGCTCACGGGCTAATTGTGTGTACCAACCTAATTAGGGATTAGATTGAGAGAAAACTAATGAAAGCAAGGAATAAAAATAATGTGCTCTCTTGGTTTGCACAACATTTTCTTATCACATAGTGTAATTTCCTGTGCAACATAATGTAATGTTGTTTGTATTAATTATGACCTGGTCTTGTATGTGGAGACAGTCTGCTCCCAATTCTAATAAACAAAAGTTTACATTATAACCGAATTATTAACATCTGCAGATACAATTTGGGAAACAATTCCAGCTGAAAAAGACTCAACACCTCAACACAACTAGTTGGTTTATATGTTTTAGTTGTCCTTTATAGTTTGTTATGATCGAGATTTAAATATATTTTTGTGTGGAAAGTAATTACTTTTTTATTTCCACATACATGGTTTACAAAAGAGACGCTCGCTGCTCTGTGAAGCTGTGCTTAGGCTCACAGCCGAGGTTTGAGCTAAATGCTAATGCTAGTGTTTACCATCTTAGTTTAGCCTGTTAATCAACACTAGATACAAGATAGAGCTAAGGCTAATAGGAATGTTGTTAGTATTGCAGGTGTTTAGTGCATGTTTTTATGAAGTGAAAATCTTGACCTGATAAGGACACTCAACGAGTCATAGGATTATCAAACTGAATGCAAATCATCCTGAGAAGATTTGACAATCACTACTAGCGAGCATCTGCCCATTGGCAGAATGATATTCCAAGTATGAAACTCAACCTTCTCCTCTTGTTAACTCTGACGTTTGCTGCTGGGATTGTTCCCCAGTAGCCCAACAGCATTTAACCTGCAGCCCTGAGTTCAGTAGCTGAGATAAGACTCAAGAGTCTCCATTTCCCCCTCAGTCTCAAAACTGTTTGCTGCTGCAGCTAAAGAAGCACCTCTCTGCCTCTTCCAATAGCTGTAGCAGCTGGTAATCTTCCATATATAGTAAAATTACAACTTTCGGCAGTGTCTGACTCATGAGAAATATTGAGCAAGTTGTTATTTGAAGCTCAGTTTCAGTGAGTGATAGCGTTATGGAGATGCAGGAACAGTCAATGTTTTGATGAAAAATGAGAAACAAACAACTCTGTAATAAAATTGGCCAATCCCGGATGAAATACATTTACTCAACCTAAACTAACCAATCATCATTACAGGGCACCGTCTGCACCCTAGAGTGCATCTGTTCCTATAAAATGACCTCATATTTCCTGGTTGCTATGCAATTGTGCAGAACAAACATTGGACCCGATAACTCTCACCGGATGGATTCCCAAACCATTACAGATCGACCGGCATGTCTAATGATAGGCAACAGACGTCTCGGTTTAGCGCGTCCTAAAGATTTTTTTCTAATTCTGACCCTTCTGGATAAAAAGAGGCTTCATCATCAATAAGCCCTTCAGCATTCGAGCAGACCACATTATGTATCTCCATCTGTTGACCTTAGAACGCATACTGGCCTCTGACTCTGCAGGTCTGGATCTGTACAGCTTTACAAAGTAGGCAAAAGTTCACCAATAAATAGAGTTAATTTGAGTGTTCCTTAGATGCTACTGATCTTACAATTATTTTCTTGAGCAATCGATCATTTTTGAACAAGAAAATGGGTAAACATGTGTTTCCCGGAGATGACATCCTCAAATGTCTCGTCAACAACTAAAAAAAAGACTCTCCCAGGTGATCAAAGAAACCAGAAAATATTCACATTTAAAAAAATAGAATTGCAGGAAGTGAAAGACCAAAGCTGTGACACATTCTGTCATTACGGATGGAATTATCCAAAATTAGATGAAGAATTTGCATTGGCTTTTTGTCAAGGGAAGCAGAGCGATGCTTACTGTTGTAGTCTACCTTCAAAACAAACGTCACCCAGGCTCCAGCGCTCAGCTGGTACAATTTAAAAATGAGCCTCTACTTTGTTGCACACAAAGCAGCAACCAAGGTTTCCCTCCTTTTGTCTTTTCATCGTAACCTGATTTAGTGTTTAGTGCAATGCGTCTGAGAAATGGCTCTGCTGTAAAAAAAACAATAAGAATAAAGATAATGCATTTATTCATGAATCCAATGAACATCTGTGCAGAGTCAATCATTTTGTTTTTTATACTTGTTGTGTTGGCCTTGCTTCACACCGGACTTGTCTGAGATGCTTATGAGCAGTTGTGTTGACACAGAAGGGGAAATTAAATACTAAACTGAATAAAACTGGAGGCAAAACTGTATTTTCCTTGCGACGAGCAAAAGAAACAATGTTTAAGCAACAAAATAGGAAAACGTTCTCTCATCAGGGCCTTAGCTGACTTTTTGTAGTTTTTAAATGAAAGTAGTCAGTTGTTTTGCTGAGCACAGCGTTCTTCCTCTCTATGCACTGTGTATTTTTGCAGGATCAATGTCATCATCGTTTATGTGATGCCTTTAGGTGTATAGCCGGAGCTATAGGACTTAACCAACCATGGATACAGCAATGTGAAAACAAAACAGCAGGCATGGAGGCAAATTAGTGCAGCACTTCAGAACCTCCCCACAGTTGTAATGAAGTTTGTGCTTATCCATCATTCAAAACCTTGTTTATGACAAAAAAACATCTGTTTCTCACATTTTTGCAATTAAAAAAAAATGACTGTATCAATGAGAGCTGACACAGCTGTGAGGTGAGCCTTAATATTTATGAATATGCTAAAAACTGTGTCTCTAATCTAATATAGGAGGATATTTCATGAATGTGTTAAAAATCATACTTATATATAATAATAAGTAACAAGGATATACCCTTGTGAGTTCCTGATTTGGATCACTCTTGACTCTTATCATTATACATCGTGAATAAACTAAGTAATAAAAAAATACATTCCTGGTAACATTCCTTGCTTTGTTAGATCTCAACAAACATTCAATAGATTGCAATGACATTTTCTACATATATTCAATTATCCAGTACTTTTGTTTAGGACATTGCAATGAATTGTTTTACATTTACAATAATATGCAGTGTATCAAAGATGACTCATCGATGAGTCATCAACACCGTGCCGTATGCCAGAATACATTAAACTCTACACATCCCAGAGCTCTACGTGGGGAAGCTGGAGGCCAAACTATAGTAGAACAATGTATGGGAGGTGTGGACTGGCATGACGAAGAGGGCTCCCCGGAGGAGCCAATGAGCTAAAATGTGTCTTCAACAGATTCGGTTCACAGCCCTCATCTTTATCCTCCGCACACCTCCCTTCCCCCTTTCCCCCCTCGGCCCGACCTTGTGAGGACACGGAGGCTTTAAGGGGCTCTTCCACCACTGACCACCCTCCCCAGTCAATGTGAGGCAGGTGGCCAGGTGAGGAGACAGCTGGAGAGACTCCACCAGTCCAGGCTGCAGGACCTGACGGCATCAGCCCCAGCTGAAGACCTTCTTCCAGCTGTCCAAGGTCCTGCAACACCTCTTTAACTTTAGCCTCAAGCAAGAGGAAAACCTTGTTTCTGGTTCCGGTTCCAAAGAAGTTGATTCCATCTGGTCCCAATGATTACCGACCGGTTGCCCTCACATTAATGTGACGAAGGTCCTGGAAAAGGTGGTCTTATGTGGGAGTGAACCAGCGTGTCCTGGATCACTGACTACCGGATAGGCAGACCACAGTTGGCCAGTGGACAAACCGTTTGATAGAGTGATCATATTGGAGGTCCACAGGGAACCGTCCTGTCCCCCCTTCTGTTCACCCTGTACACCACTGACTCCCAGTACCTCAGGGTGATGTGATTTGCAGAAGCTACTTCTGTAATCTGCAGTCAGCTGGGGCAGTAGCACCAGTGTTTTTGCATTCTGTTACTGTATGGAATGAAAATAGCTAAAGTTGATAACTTGCTATCGTTCAATCTTGGGCACGTATTGCTATTGTTGTTCCAAGCACGATCGTATGCTGATGATAGCCTACGAGAGCTGCTCTCAGTCTTTGAAGAATAAGGTGGACAGAAAAAACTAAATGAAATAAGTAGCAAAAAGCCGAATCTTGGTGCCACGCTTCTCATCATATTTCAGCCCAGTGTTGAAGTTATGAACTGAAGACTGCAGGATTTGTCCAAGGGAAAAACAGCCATGCAAATAAGGCGAGCTGAAATTGCTCGAGTGCTGTGGGTTATGGCGTGTCAGAGTAATAATCCTGTTAGATATGTTGGCCAAGAACCCATGAATATAAAGAAGGTACTTTCTTTGGTTCCTTGTGTGGTGGAAGTACTGTAATATCCACTATTTGAAACTTCATATCAAAGACCTTGTCATTTATGTGTAATTTGTCTCATTAGATGCAGTCACAGGCCTTTTCATTCCCACCAAGGGGTGCACTCTTTATTTGAAATATCGAGTCTCTTATCACACACATTTTCATTACTTGGCTTTTATTGGAGGGGCAGGACAGTGACAGAGCAGTGCCTTGAAATATATCAAACTTCTAAAAGCTTTGAGTTGATTTAATCAGTGTTGTGGTTTGCATTTCAATTGCATGGTTATTTCTCATTTCAGAAAAAAATGGAACCTTTTAGAATACTGTTCCTTAAATTATCTGCCACAACAAAGAGAGACAATTTGACCGATGCTACAAAGAGCCTGCAATATAGGTTGTGTAGGTTTTAACTTGTTCATTTTAAAACATAATCTTTAATATAAGAAATGGATACAAATGTAAGTATGATCCAAAACAATTTAGTTAAAAGCAGGAATGAATTCAACTGTTTATTGGTCATTTGCACCCGTTTGTTGTTTAGAAACACAACGTGATTGTGGAAATCTTCTTTCAGACAGAAAACGGGAAGAGAACTTTTAATGATAGATAGATAGATAGATTGATACTTTATTGATCCCTCAAGAGGAATATTTTGGTGTCACAGCAGCATGTACAGGGAAGAATAAAAAGATCCACATTATATACAATATAATAAGATAGAAATATTAAATTAAATTAAATAAACTAAACTGAAACAAAAGAATAACCTTCAAAAAGAGACAATAATAATAATTTGTAAAAGGAGAAGAGGAGCAGCAGCATCACAGCAGTATAGGGTTGTTATTGTTGTTATTTGGCCAGAGATGATTTATTGTAAAGTGTTATTGCACTGGGCAGGAATGATCTCCTGTATCGGTCCTTGTGACAGCGGAGCTGAAGGAGTCTGTTGGAGAACGTGCTCCGCTGTCCCTGCAGCAGGTGGTCAGGATTATCCAATACGGATAACAGTTTCTTCAGTGACCTCCCCTCCAACACCTTTTCCAAGCTGTCCTGTTTGCAGCCAATGATGGAGCCGGCCTTCTTAACAAGTTTGTTAAGTCTGTTGATGTCACCGGCTCCAATGCTGCTCCCCCAGCAGACCACGGCGAAGTACAAAGCACTGGCCACAACAGACTGATAGAACATCTCCAACATCTTACTGCACACATGGAAGGATCGAAGAAGAAGGAAAAAGAGTTGACTCATCCCCTTCCTGTAGACGGCGTTGATGTTGGTCTTCCAGTTCAATCTGTTGTCGATGGAGACACCCAGGTACTTGTAGTCCTCGACCATGACCACCTCCTCTCCCAGAACCCTCAGCGGTAGTGGAGCTGTTGTCCTCCTCCCGAAGTCGACCACCATCTCTCTGGTCTTGGCCACGTTCAGGAGCAGGGGATTTCTGCCCGCCCACACCACAAAGTCCTCCACTACTGCCCTGTACTCCTCCTCCCGTCCATCCCTTATAAACCCAACCACAGCAGAGTCATCAGAGAATTTCTGCAGATGGCAGGACTCCGAGTTATACTGGAAGTCAGTGGTGTATAAGGTGAACAGGAAGGGAGACAGAACAGTTCCCTGTGGAGCTCCAGTACCACTGACCACCAGCCCGCTGCCTAGTCGGACAAACTGTGGCCTGCCTGTCAGGTAGTCAGTCATCCAGGAGACGGTGGTTGAGTCCACCCCCACCACCCGCAGCTTCTCACTCAGCAGCAGTGGTTGGATGGTGTTGAAGGCACTGGAGAAATCAAAGAAAGTTATTCTCACAGAGCCACCCTTTCCATCCAGGTGCGACTGGGCTCGTTGCAGCAGGTAGATGATGGCGTCATCCACCCGCACACGAGGCTGGTATGCAAACTGCAGCGGGTCAAGTGAAGATTTCACCTGCGGCCTGAGGCGGGCCAAGACCAGCCTCTCCAGCACCTTCATCACATGGGATGTGAGGGCGACCGGTCGATAGTCGTTAAGGCCAGATGGAGTCATCTTCTTAAGAAACAAGGTTACATAATCCCACCAAATGACCTCATTCTGTCAGATTTTTAGCGCAACAGAAAAAATGTATTATTGTTTTTTCATCTTTACCTGGAAAATATAATGTCTTGCTTGCAAAACCTTAATGAAAAAATAATAATAATAATGAATGTCTAAAGAGGCAAAACTCCACACAGCATCTATATCCTCTGATGGACACATTTTTATTTAGTTGACACTGTATAATTAACAATGTATAAAAATAACAAGTGAAAAACAGAACTGCTGTCAGACCTTTTTTCACAATTTTAGGTCTTTGTGCTGAGCTGAAAAACCTCCATGGTCCCGAGGGCACGTGCCACAGTGCCTTTCATCCTCTGGCCTTTTGTCTCGCGCCATTGCCTGCTCAAAATTACTTTGCATTCCATTCTTTGACTTATGACAAAAAAGCTACAAAAGTAACAGCATTATCAGCTTAAACTTGTGATGTTAGGATGCTAATGCGGCAAACTAAGATGGGGAATGAAAAAGGTTAAAAAAAATTACTATAACTACTAAACTTAGCAGGCACATTTTTTATATTTATATTTTTCATGTTGACGCATTCACAGGGAACAGGACAAAGTCCTGATAGAAACAAATTCATGCTTCCCAGAAGATGACCTACAACACGTTTACCCCCGGACCTTTCGTCTAGTGCTATCATCTGAACAAAATTATATTTTCATCCAGTACTTTGGTTTAAGATGAATTACTTGCAGAACTAATGGCATCGTTTTACTCTCATTCTGGGTTAAGTGTGGTTTAGCAAATGTTAGCATGCTAACAAATCAAACTAAAAGGATGAACATGTGCAATGTCCCATCTGCAACGCATCAATTCGCTAGCGTTGTCATTTTTAGGATGTTGATGTCTTTGTGACCCCAGAAGATACAGCCAACATGTGGCTAAAATACCTACAAATGAATTGCACTCATCAGCCTCAGCCTTTGAATATAGTTAATTAGTAAATGTAGGAATGCTTGTACAGCAAAATAAGAAGGTGAACACGGTAAGAAAATGATACCTGCTTATAAAATCGACATGCCAGAATTTTTGTTGCTAGCATTCTTTGTATCAGCAGCCCCAAGACCTTTTAGCATAGCTAAACATAGCTGTATACTGATTTCAAGTCAAATTCATATAACCTGATTAATAAACACCAGGCGAGGACACAGGATGATTCAAAATTTCAAAATTTTGAGCATTAGGCAAAGTTTATAATTATTGCGGCTTCTATTTTCATCCATATAAGAGCCTGACTCTTCAACTGAGTTTATTTTTTTATCTGACCCTTGACAAACAAAACATCCATAATTTAGGTGTTTCTTTTCGAGTGCAAAGTGTTAAAACAACACTGATGGATTACGGCGTGGAGCAAAGAGCTGTACGGCTCTTTTCCTGGTAAAGGAAAGGCCTGCTGCTCTGTGGGAGAATTATTTATCCCTCTCTATTCCTGGGAGGACGCTGTTGACAGCGTCTCATCTCACTGTCTGAGTACCGCTGGCTTCCATTAGGACAGGGATTGCAATGCGATGTCTTTGTGGGAGCTTCACCTTTGTTTAAAAGCTTTGAAAGGAGAAGTGATACTGAGGCAAGAAAGAAAAACATTTATTGTTTATGAACGTGGTGTCACACAGGTCCTGTCAGAAAAGGAACAGAGAGGTCTTGGTTTTGAGGTCTCTATGATTATAATCCCGCCCGGCCCTCTTCGTCTCTCACAACAGGCAGCTGGACTTGGGAATTGTTCCCTTTGAGAACAACCTGCACATTCTTGTAAAAGCGATACATTGCTATTGCAAAAAACAGTCTAACATTCCACATGACGACTAGGTTTTACATTTGTGATGCCCACTGTAGTTCATAGTGTTATAAAAATGTACAGAATAACATTTTTTGTGTCTCAGTGCAAAAGATATATTTGAAAAGAATTTCAGAAAAGCCGTGCCCTTGATAAATTCCCCCCCTCCCACCACCCCACCAACAGTAATATGACTGGCCCGTCCAGAGGACCATCAATAAATAACCAACAGAAGCAGTTTTACAGTCACCGTCAGATAGCAGCAGTGTTTCAGCTTTGACTTTAAATACATATTCACAAACAACAGAGTGCCACTCTACACCCACAATTCCTCAGAACAACTTTAACTATAGATAAGAATAATTACAGTTGGACAGCAATCACCTTGACGATACCCCCCACCATCTCCTCCGCAAAAGAAAAGAAATCCAATGTGTCACATCTGCATTGAAGTATTTACATTGCTTTTTCAAGTTCTCTGGCTTAATTTCCCGTGTGTGAATTCCCCAAGTAAAAGAAGGCAATGAAGTGTCTCTAAGGTAAAAGGCTGCGTGTCTGGGGAGTTTATCAGCTGGTGCAGATGCTGTTGATGGAGATGATGGCGGGGTCCACCAGGCCCAGTTCCTCGTGCTCGTTGACGCACAGCTGATAGCCGCAGCCCCGCCGGCGCTTCATCGGGGTCACCTTGGCGTCGGGCTTGGCGCGAGGCGGCAGGAGGAAGCCCACGCTCCCCGCAATCAGCATGTGCCAGATGCTGTGGATGTAGAAGTAGTTCTCCTCCGTCTCCACGAAGGCGTATAGGGCCACCGCCGACGTCGCAATCATGGTGCCTGGGAAGAGGAAGAACACCCAGCGCTTCCAGGTGGGCGGATAGCAACGCCGCCGACGGATGGTGCGCACCGTCTGACGGACACATAAAACAAAGGTTGTCAAAATGTTCAAAAAAACATCGTTTTGGTTTTGTAATTTGACTTAAAGCAATTTCTTTTATGCTGTTGTATTAAATCGTTTTAATAGTTCAAGCGATAACGATGACTTTTCCCCCCAATATAATGACATCTATAAGTACACTTGGGAGCTGGGACGGTTACATAGAGCCTGTGTGGCGAGTCCCAGAACGCCAGAAAACGCCCCGCTGAGCCGTTGTCATGGGAGGTTGCCCCTGACGTTGCTAAGCAACCAGAACCTGCAATGCCAAAATGATGATGAAGTTGCGGTAAATTAGCAGTGCGTCTCATTGACCAAACAAAACAAAGTCAAAAACAAAGGAAAATTGCTTGTCAGCTAAAGTAAACCAACAGAACGTTGACCTTTTGATTCTTCTCTCAGTAGGTGGGACATGGACAGAAAGTGCAACGTGACTAAAATAGTTAGTGGGACAGATTGTAAAAGGTCTTATGAACTTCTCTTCCTCATTTATGTGAGACTGATATTTATGGAATAAATATGTGCTGTGATTGGTAGTTGTGAGTTTAAAGAAGACAAATTTGCAGGTAAAAACTGCACAATGTCATGATCCAAAAACCATCTATGAGTATAGACGCGGGTGGTTTACATGTGTTTGTGTTTGTACCGCAGTGTAAAGAAAATGCCACAATTAAGAAAAGGAAACTAAATCCTCTGGAGTAACCTATTAAAGTGCTGAATTCATGAATGCAACTGTGCTTAAATGTATAACAAAACTCTTTCTTTGAAAGAGAGAAAATCCTCCCAACAGAGGAAGTATGTGTGAGATAAATCTGTGAGTTTATGCCACTGCCTTAGCAATGCTAGTGTTTTTTCCTAAGGAGTCTCAAATTAGAACACTCCTTTCCAATAAACTCTCTGAGATATTCAACTGCACGTCGATTTCTTTCCAGAAAACTAATTGGAAACCGAGGGATCCATTCAATTCTGTAGTTCATTTATTTTCCAGTTGATCTCAGAAGACCGTGTTCTTAATGTTCTTCTTTCCTTAATTTAATCAACACATTTCATGTCTAAGCGGAATATTGAAGTGGGATGACGCAGAGAGCAGGCATTCAAAAATGGGGACCAATGGGATCTGAGTGAGGCAGCGGGAGACGGTGGGCTTCGATTACAGGAAGAGAGAGACGGGATTCTTCCGTTGCTTTTTTTGTTTGAAACGTGTCTTCATGCCTCCCACTCTGAAGTCGATCCCAATGATCACAATCATCTGCTAGATGTTTTAAATTGGGCACCAGTGATTGGCTGTTTTCAGTCATCTACGCTCGCCCTCTGTTCTGTGTACACGACGATTCCTTTTTGTTTAACACAGAGCATGAGCTCATTCGTTGCAGAGCGACTCTGACAATTTCATTTCTAAACACCGTTGGGATTGTGCTTCATTATTGAATTCGGCCTCTATTTAAATCGGTTCATAAACACCGATTGCTTTTATCGGATTATTTTTTTCCCCCGAAAACATTTCCGTAAAGAGCCCCGACACCGTTGAGGGAAATGCGTGTTGTTCGCGAGAGACACAAGTAATTAAATGCATTCCGTCCGAAAAATGGCTCTGATTGAGTTATCATGCTGAATGTATTTTAGGTTAAATAATGATAATCTATGTGAAGGCGAGGGAGAAAAAAACATGCAATGTGTTGCTGTCCCAATCCCGAGACCTCGTTTAGTGTGGAGGGCCGCGGATGTTTGACTTTGACAGAATTGAACTTCTCCCCAACGCCGCTGACACCTCGGCGAGGCGGCAGACGCGCCGTGCCCTTCACTTGACTGATCTAATCCGGTTGTGTCTGGGAACGTTCAGAACGCCGGGCTTTGCAGGAACATGACAAGCTGAACGGAAAGGGGCGAGCGCAGCAACGTAGAGGAGCACCGTTGAGGAGCTGATGAAGTGTTGAATAGATCCAGTGACCTTTCGTGGGGACGTGGCGGCGCTACGTTTTGGGAGGTTCATCGGGAAATAGAAAGATTATTTGGCTCCGTCTGAGTCGTTTTGTCATCGCACGAAGACGTAGATATTCTCACAGTATACCAGGCCGTGATATATTATATTTGTCAAATAGCATCTCCACGAGCCATCTGTAATTGAGTTACAAATGTGCCAGAGCCGAAGGAAAGCCGGCCAAAGTGGAAGGCGATGGCTTCATGTGAATCCCCCCCCCACACGCACTCGAATGACACAGCGGTAGCTGCCGTTAATCTCAGAAGAAGTAGGTTCTCCACTTTGGTAAAATCGACGGTCTCCTGGCTTTGGTGCTAAAACTGGAGGGTTTAAAATGGTGGAATTAAACAGTGTTTTGTCTTCCACTGTTTCCGTAGGATCCTCCAGCTCAGAGACCCGGTAACTCTCAGAGCTGCAACTCCCACACTTTATTCAAAGCGAAGCTTTCTCCAAGGAAACCTCAAACCTTGTTTTCAGACTCATGTCAGAGGTTCGGTGTTAAAGGCTCTTTTTCTTACTTTTTTTCCAGGAACCTTGCCTGAAAGACTATTATTTTTTATCTTTTCAGTTCAGGGAGCACATTATGACTCGGAGAAGAGTCAGTGGAAGTACAAGCTGACTTATAATGGAACTACAACCCATGACTAATACCCACAGGCTGCAAAACTTTTAAAGCCCCTTCCATGCGCATATAAAGTAGCTTCATTGGTCAGAAAGCCACAGTGTTTTTAGCCTCACATGTTCCTGCCTGAGCTTAAACGCTGGATCCAGTTACACTTACTAGCGTGAGGAACAATAGAGGGGCAGTGCTGACACATTTCATCCGCTTGTTTGAACAAGCCTGTCGCTTAACGTCAAAAACAGATCGTGTGTTAAAATAAATCATCCCCTCCTCCATTGCAGAGCACTTTCTTCCCTTTTATTGTCGGGGGTAAAAGAAAATCTTTACCTTGAAAAAAGAAGATGTGCTAGTGAACCACAGATCATTAAACACTTTGATGTTAACCATCACAGTGAAAAACTGTTTATTTATTAAGTTATGAACCCTTCACCAACATTACGCACATCTCCACCAACTGCTGTTTTCAAACGCAAGTAACGCAGGTTCTTACGGACTGAAGCCTCTTTAGCTGCAGGCTGGTCTGCTGTGAAGAGAATATATAATGATATACAAGTTGGCCTTACCCATGCCACGGCCATGATGCCCAGAGCAAACAGGCTGGGTCCCAGCAGGTTCCACAGGCCGTGACGGTCTAGCTGCAGAGCCATGGACAGAGACATCGCCCCCAGCAGATACAGCACCTTGACAGAGAACACGGCGATCAATAACAGCCTCCCATAAAACACTGTTGCCACTTTTTACTTGCCCAGGAAAAAAGGAAGACGTTTGTGTGGTCTGGAAACAGCACATGGAGAGAAAAAAAATGTCTTTTAGTAATTATGAAACGTTTACCAGGAGAAGGCTGAACGGAGGAAAAGAAGAGGGCGCGTACAGTGTTCCAGTGAAGAATAATCAACATAGCTTATCCGTAATCATCTGGTTCAAGTCACTATTGTATTGCATAATAAACTCCAGCGTGAAAAGTGCTAAAGCCGTCTGTTATTAACTCAGCCAGAAAGCTAAAATTAAGACTATATTGAATTGAAAATTGAGAATGGAGGTTTTCCATATTTTTCATTTTATCAACCACTTCCATCAAATGGCCAATACCAAAAATCCATTGAAGCAAAAGTATTGCCTGTGTATTAAAACTCAGGTGTACTGTATTCCTCTGCTTTATAGAGCTCCATTGTCAAAAACCAATAAAAAGAACATCAATGAGCCACATTGTTGGGCTGACTGACACCTTCATTATCATAAACATATGTTTAATCTGATTCAATCCCACCAATGAATATTGTCCTCAACTAAAATGTACTATTTACTCCGGTTTAAATGGCACAAAGGTACAACGCAGTATTTAAGGAGATTAGCATCTTTCCGAAATGAAGTAACACATTTGGGATCCACTGTTAAACATATACATCTTCAGTACGCTCAAATGAGCTTGGTACATTGAAGTCAGAAATGATTGAGAAACAGAGGGAAATGCAAATCGTATCCTGCTCGTCACTACAAGAGCTGGCTTTGAGCAATAGCATGCAAATCTGTGACTACAGAGCCTGTCATTTTGTACATATGCTTTCGGTTTTGTTTCAGTGGGCAACACAGCGTTTAAGTGCTTGCAGGATAATACACCAACTTACCCTCTTCTCTATAACTTTCTAATATGTGAGAGCCACGATATAACAAAGGGAACAAAAACACTGAAATAAGAGAGGCCCATGCTATAAATAATGCCAGTTTTGCCAGTTGTTTTTTTTCAGGCTCCGAATTTGAAATAAAGCCACAGGATATGAAAGAAATAAAGGACGAGTGGAGGAAAAAAAATCAATAAGTTGTGCTGCACATGCTTTGGGAGAACTTAAGCCTCTCCAGGATGCCTGAGGTCTGCGTTCTTCGGTCTGGAAGGGGACGTGATGAGAAATTGGGGGGTGGGGGAGAGCGGGGGGAGAGCGGGGGGGGGGGGGGGGGGTGGTGGGGGGGGGGTTGCAGGGAAGGGATAACCAAATGCTGCAGGAGAGCAGCACTAATTGGCGCAGACCAAGGAGGTGAGCAGCAGCGCGGTGAAGCCCGAGGACTCGGTACAGCAGCAGTCATCAGTCACACTGCAACCGCTGCATCGCACAGGGGCCCCCAAACATGCATGTACACTTTTATAGACCCTTTTACGGCAAACTTCATGATTAAGTCATGGCGTTAGCTGGAGGCAGAACAAAGAAAAGACAAACCCGAATCACCTGGGAGTAGTGGGCTAATAGATAAGCACCAAAAATAGCATCCTGCTGTGATTTTAGGGGCCGGAGCCGATGTAGAACCCGGGGCTCTGGAAAGCTACTATCGGCAAGCGTTCAGGGATAGAAAGAAAGTGGCGTTAATAGGCGTTAATAGCCGATAATAGGCGATAAAGCTTGGCCGTCGCTAACGTCCTCATGGCTGATGCCCTGCAGCGGGCTAAATGATCAGAGAGATGGAGAAAAACGTCGCTAATAAACAAATCTATTAAAAAAGTGAAAATGAAGCGGAGGCCACGTTGGGCTCATTTCCTGCAACCCGTGTGGCATAAAAGCATGCTTGTGTCAACACGCTTACTAGGGGAAGGAAGGGAAGCTTAACTTAGTTCACTGTTTCCACAACGCTTTCATGCAAAGCTGGTTCCAGAAATGCATCTGAGAAAGTCTTCATGTATGTGGGCAGAACGAAGTGCTTTTGTGTGGCCGAAGCGTGACGTTGGTAAATTGGAATAATGTAGTGATTCCACCAGGCTCTCGTAGCTACGTTACTGTGGTGACAGAAAATGAGGCAAACCAGTGGCTGCTAGGAGGCTTCCTCAGAGGGAAGGGGGCAGGTTGGCAGGTTGGCAGGTTGGCAGGTTGGCAGCTCAGTCGACTAGCTAGCTAACTAGCCAACACTGCAGATGTAAAAGCTAGTTAGCTAACCCTCCAGCTGTGCTCTCTGGAGCTCCCGTCGGCTCTCCTCCCTCACGGCCAAGTAGCCTGCAGCGGCGTTGAATTATCGATAATCATAGTTGTGGTTTTCGGGCAGTGATTGGTGAGAAATTCCTTTTTCCTTCAACCTTTATGAAAAGGCAACAAATGTTCACATACGTTCCCAGAGAATTGTCCTTTTGCCTATAATCAAATTATTATATTTGAAAAAACAAAGAACAAACCAAAAATCCATCCGTTTCAGGTGCATCTCATTTTCACAGATCAACGTCCTGGTTCAACTTTTACCAAGCACACTGCTTTTTTTCTTTGCATAATTTCAGATATGCTCACTTCAAAGTGTCTCATCCCAGCGTTCACGGCACAACCCTACTGACAACAAAAGGACCCGAACCGCTCAGTAAAGGAGGTCCAAAACCACAAAGATGAGATTCAAGTTGTAATAAAAACACAATTATGCCCTAATTTTTTATCTTGCACAATGCCCTTCAGCAAATGGAGACAAACAAATCCTGTGAAGCACAAATGTCCTTGCAAGACATCCTCTTTAGACATTTAAGATAACTTTTTTGACCTAGAGGACCGAAAGTCACGTACACACGTACACACACACATACGCCTGCACGTCCCATCTCGGCCCTCGAGTCCTTCACACTCTACTGTTGCTGCGGTCCAACAAACAGATAAACAAACACACATACACAAACAAACACACACACACACACACACACACACACACACACACTGGCTCTGTCTAGTACACAAACCTACACAGCTCCACTTGCCAGTCCTGACATGTGCGATTTGATTAGTGGCCGTGTTCTGCAGCACTCAGCAAAAAAGGAAAACTCTAGAGGACAGCAGATGTTCGTACACTTTTCCCTTCCACCCACTACCCCCCCACCCCCCCCTCTCGGTCTCATTTATGGACATGGACAAACACACACGCACTTTCCTCGAGGCTGCTGGATGTTCCTGTGCATCCGGGGAGAAGGTGCACCTGTTATCTGCGATGCACCGCGACTTGTCAACAACCGCACATTCAGAGCACATCGATCTTCTGTTTATTAACGAGAGACTGAGGCGCACGCTGTCTCTCTTCCACTGCTCCACTTCTCAGTCTGCAACGGCCTGTTTGCTTCAGAGTTCATCTCACCCAAAACTCTTAGTCATTGACACTGCCAGACTGCAACGCACGCCACAAGTGCGCTACTGAAATATGAAATGCCACCAATAATCAAAAATATTTGCCGCTGTAGATGCATTCAGGGTTTTAGACACAAGCGAGCCCATCGGAGGCGTCCGTGTGGCCGGATTGGACGATGTGTCGCTTGTCGAGAGAGGAGCGAGCTCATGATCAGATGGGCCACAGCTCCTTCACTTTGCAGGGCTGTAATCGACTCGAGTGCCATAGCGTGTGGCGTGTGGCGTGTAGCGTGTAGCGTCCACACTAACGGCTCTCCGGCCAACCACGGATCAAAAGCAGTCCTTTTTCTCCTTCCGGCTACGACATTTGACACGTTGAAACATGTTGAATTACCTGCTTGATGATGGACTTTAGCCGGGCCATCGCGATGACGGTGACCCACACTGACATGAGCGAGCCCAGGAAGTCACAGAACTGCAGGACGTCGTACTCCATGATGCAGAAGACCACGATGCCCGGCTGGTCGCACGCGTGGTAGAACTGTGGGAGGAGGGGAAGGAGGAAGTACGCAGATGTGACAAAAACATCAGTAAAAGTACTATTTTTATTTGCTGAGTTTGTTCTTCCTTGTCAACAGCTAACGTGCACACTACAGCCTGACGAGCTGCGGCCGTTATCTCACCGACTCTCACACAAAGTCAAACATCTTTCTAGTTTGGTCTAAATTTAGACCAAAACCCGGCTTATGTTTCAGTCACCACCCCTTAGACAAACCCCGCTTTTAGCTTTTTCTTTGGCTATAATCATTTCTCACATTTCTGAAAATGTTTTCTTAGCCAAGCGGAAATAAAAAGATTCCTTTTTTTTCAACTCATTTCCACATATTTTTGATCTGCTGTCCTCCCGCGTCTTTCATCGTTCGTGTATTCATCACAGCCCCCCAAAAAAACAACCAAAAAAAGAGGATAGACCGTGCGCCGCAGCTCACTCACGGTGGAGAAGAACATGGTGAAGATGTAGACGGAGGCCTCCAGCAGGTAGTGGCTGCGGATGGCGATGGCCACGGGCGGGACGAACATCAGGTTGCTGAGGCAGAGCAGCAGGGTGGAGAGCAGCTGGAAACTGTAGGAGTAGGCCTCCGAGTTGTCTGTGCATCCCCAGCCCTCCCAGCCTAACACACACACACACACACACACACACACACACACACACACACACACACACACACACACACACACAGGCGGTGCTGAACTTTGTGATGATCTAAGAAAGCAAAGATCTGAGAGCTTTTCGCAGGCTTTATGGGTTTCAAGAAAAAGAAAATAGAGCTTAAGTGGTTTCAGACTTCTTGTAACTCCAAAAAAACTTTTAGGGAGGTCTTCTTAAATCTTTTTCTAAATTTAACAGTACCTCATAAAAGTCGTAAAATATTTATCTCTCTGTAGTTAAACGCTTCATCGGCCTTTCTGTTCAAACAGGCATTCCTTTGTGAAGAACAGCGAAAAGCAGATGCATATGTGAGGTTGTTTATCCCGTGGATGAAGGAGCCTCCTGGTGTGAACTCCCTCCAATGTTGAAACAGCCCTCGCTCTGCACGCTCAAATTGGATCCTTATCAAGTGGTGGATTGGATGAGACAGCGCAAATTAAATATTCGTGGGCGCAGTTGAACCGGGATGGGGGGGTTTGCGTCGCGAGACGGGGCTAAGGGCAAGTGCTGAATGCAAAGCGCTTGCCAGGAAGCGGTCACACATATGAGGTATGACAAAGGATTTATCTGAGGAGAGAGCAGCTCTGATAAAGGAAGATCAAAGGCAGGATTTAAAAAATAAAAAAAAGGCCTCAGAGGACATGCTTTGTTTAGTTTCATACGCTCATCTTTTATTGAAAAGCTGCTGGTAATTAAGAGCATGTTTCGTTGGCTTATGCGAGGAGATTAATACCAGGCAGCGTGTGACTCCTTGATGACACGTGCAGCTTAACCGCTGCACTGCCAGCTCCACTCCGGCTCTCAGGCTCTCCGCTCAGTTTCTCCTCACTGTCAATGTCGCATTTTCCAACAAATTAGAAATCCCTTGCACCGGTGATGACCCAGTTTCCTCACAGAAAGCTGTATCTTATCTTGTAAGCAAAGAAAAAAAGATTTTGACAGATTTTAATCACTTGGTCACACTTTTTGTGGTGCTAATTATTAATTACTGATTAATAATTAAAGCCATTGTTTGGTTTACACCACATTCAAACTATTATTTCTCCACCTATCAAACCTCCTTGCTTTGCTCTGTTACAAGGCTTCTGCTGCTAAGTTTAGAGAATGTGAATACAATGCGGTGATGAAGCTGACCTTAAAAATAGAACCAATGAGACACAAACGTCAAATCTGAATTTAGCTCACAGTTCAAATCAACAAGCAACAAAGAGGTAAAGAGAAGGACGCACTGACTTTGGGACGAGTTGGGACGGATTGTATGATGCGTTACCTGCTTTGCATTCACACGCTGCATAAAGATAGTTGTTGGTGCGCAGAAGCTTGCATTGCCCGTACGTCCCACAGTCATTGATGCACGGAGTCAGGTAGGCGCGCATGTACACCTCGGCAGTGACGTTGGCGCACGCCTCAAATCTGGGAAAAAAGTCACAGACAGTTAAGAAGGTTAGATGGAGGTAACCATGGGGACCTTCAGCGGAGAATTCAGCCTCCACGGAGAAGCTTTTTCCATGGATTCCTGTGGAGATATTGTGCGCTCAAGCTAGACGTTTTTTCTTTTATGTTTTTAAATCTCCTTCCTTTATGTTTGGGTGCTTTTAAAGGATTCATTTGAAGCACTTGTTGTAACTTGTTGAAATGTGCTGTACAAATCAAATTGCCTTGCCAACCGCTGTCGTCCAGACGGAAATATCTTAAGATGCATTGGAAGGACCATGAGATGTTCGACATAACCTCATATACAAGATGATTAAACCTGGACTTTCTCAATCTTGAGGCGTTTTCTCTGGTGTCACCATGAGGTCCATATTGGTGCTTTTGTTTTATACTTTATGAAAGTAAAAAAGCTATTTGATAGACTGCCATTACATGTCCATGCAGGAACCCCTGAGGATCCACTGAAACAAGTCCGATGATTCCTTTTCCGTTTATCTAGCACCCAGCACTTCACGGCCCAATGAAAGTCCTCATGTGTACAGGAGTCAGGATGGTACACATGGTAAACTTTACTCTTGCTAAGCCCTGACAGTGTGAGCATGTTAGTATGCAGAGTTCCTTTCACTGCCACGTTAAAGCTCCGCGGAGTCAATCAGTGTGACTGTAGCCTCTGCCTTGTTTTAATTATTGCAGCGTTATAGAGATCAGAAGGCCATTTTAGGGTTGTCAGAACGAGACAACTTTACTCTATTAAGCTTGTGCAATCTCCAGAAGCAATTACACTAGTAATCATTCACAAAGTATGCCGGTGCGTTTGGGCCGACAAGGAAACTTTAGTTCTTCTATTATAGCTTAACATAATTGAAGTCCCCAAACACAAACATTACGTTTCTAAGTAGAAACCTGTGGAGTTATCTTTAGCAAAATACGTTAGCACTGGAGCAACACTCAATGCGTTCACATCCTGATTTAGCTTTTTAAATGACCACTAAAGACTAACGATCTACCCGGCTTCCCAGGAACAGTCGTCCTTTATTCCTTTTTGGTTCTTACCTCCATTCTACTCTAATGAGACACGGTTCATTTAGCATGCGTACATCGTTCTCGGGGTGACGCGGCGCTGTAGTTGTTAGAACTGTCACCTCGCAGTCAGAAGGGTCTGCATGTTCTCCCCGTGTCTGCGTGGGTTCTCCTGCTTCCTCCCACAGGCCAAACACTTCTTCTGGGGGTCTAACTTGCCCGCAGGTGTGTGGGTATGCGAGTGGGTGGTGCACTGCTCACCCTCTAGTAAGCAGTGCAGAAGATGACCGACCGACTGACATCGTCCTCTGCATCGACCCTGTGTGGCGGTTCACTGTTACACTGAAATCTCTTCGCTTTAGCTTATATCTTTATCGTTTGGAAATGTTTTACCGCTGAATCAGTGTGAAATCCTGAGTATATTCTGTTGCAGACCTGTTGGCTTCTTTCTAAAATTCCTTGTTTTGTTTTTCTCCACAAAAAAAGTTATTGACAGTGTTTACTCCATAGGGACATAGCAGAGGATTCATTACTGCACCCCACTTGAGATGTTTCACAATACTACAATAGTGTATCTGTTGATACCTTGTATTTCTAATGAAATGAAAAGTAGAGTTGTTAAGATGTTTTACTGACAGAAGTTGCTCAATGTTGCGCAAAGTTAACTGAAAATTGACTGACATATAATAACTTCATCTTTGATACACTATATGACAACAGAAGCAAAACTTAGCTTGAGTTGTATCTTTTCTAATTGCTGGAGGATACAATCTGTCACAGAGAATTTAACTCCATAAGCTATCAAATGTGTTTTACTCGTTTATTTTTACCTATTTTGTAATTGGCACAGCTGCTCGCTTCTTAATAACGGAGTTATATCACTCAACATAATCGTAGCCGTGTAGAACACCTATCATTGACATAATTCATTAGGAATGTGTACATTTTCATAGATATATAACACACAGATTTTAAAGCTGTTTAAATAGCTCAGCAAAGCTCTCCTGTGTGTCCCGTACCATCTGTTGTTGTTTGTGTTTCAAATTCAATGGGAATGTCTCAAACGGCCAGTGGAAAAAAATCTGCTCAATTTCATTTTGTTCACATTTTAAGTGTTCGGCAAAACAGCTCAATCTGCGTCCATCGTTTTGGACTTGTGAAGAAAGTTGGACATCATAATGGAAAAATTGCACCCCTCTCCATCCCTTTGTGACATTTCTCGTAATGACTTTAAACAATGCTCCGAGAGAGAGAGAGAGAGAGAGAGAGAGAGAGAGAGAGAGAGTACTTATTGCACTCATCTGTGCAATAAACTACACGGTTGCGTTGGAGAGAGCAAAAGAGATGAGAATATATTTTCCCGTAATTAGAAGTTAGGAGTCGTGCCCTTTATGAATCACCCCTTATTTCTTGTAGACACGTTACATTGGTCCAATTATTTTCCGGGACTTTTCCATGACATTTTTAGTGGTGATCTAACTGATATGACAGAGATCACCCATTAAACCAATCTGTCGGATTGAAAGGGCATGCAGTCTGTGACTGTAACCATTTTGATAAATCATATAAATGCTTATATTGAATAGCCGGAATACAAACAGTAGCCTACATTTTTACGAACAGTGTGCAATTCAAAGTTGGTGGAGTTTGCTTGACTGTATTTACTGCCACTGACTCTGGGTACATTGCGAGTAACATCACGTGGAGCCCAACTTCCTTTTGGAGAGATCGAAACGAGGAAACCAAATGTGTTATCATGAGAAGTCACACTCCCTCTTACACTTCCTTATATTGTTTTGTAAATCTAATGTATATATCTACTTGTATGTATGTGTAATGTATTTATTCTGCTGTGAATTGTGTTTAATTGCACTGATTATATTCGTCCACTAAATCGTAATAAGCTGCTACACACAAACATTAGCCCTGAAGCTAACTCACATTTACATT
Organism: Gasterosteus aculeatus; assembly: GCF_964276395.1. NCBI lineage: Eukaryota > Metazoa > Chordata > Actinopteri > Perciformes > Gasterosteidae > Gasterosteus > Gasterosteus aculeatus. Next base: position 4,060,782 of record NC_135701.1, on the reverse strand, counting down.
GCAATGGAAACGGAAATATTGGTGAACGGGCACTGTCCCTGGTAAATAGGTAAATAAATGACACCCACTGTGAGCTAGTGCTTCCAAAGTATAACCTGTCATGATATGGTTTAATTACAGACAGCGTGCTGTTTGTTCTCAGCAAAAAGGGAAAATCCTCTTCAAAGCCAACATGAGATTTTATAGCACTTTTGCCTGTAGCTTCCCGCGTGATTTCATCTACTGAAAGATACACTTTTATTTCCCGGGATAGTGAGTGAATGTAGTTTTTAAACATCTAAATGGAACCCCCTTCCATGTCATATGCAAGCTGCGCACCACGAGCACATTGATGAAGACAATCCCAAAATAATCTGCTGGCTGACAGATGGGAGAGAACGTGTCTGTGAGGGAGACAGCGCTGTTCCAACAGCGAGTACGGTGTCTTTATTAGAACACTGAATTATTCATCTTGGTAAATAAACTAGTGATTGTTATATAAAGATGTTTTTTAAGAAAAACAGAATGGCCTATTTTGCCAATTGTCTTCCTGTGATTGACAGCGAACATTGTCTCAGCGGTTCCTTTGGGGCACCGGGACCAAGCTGAAAAACCGATGATGACAAAAGGCTTGAATAGCAGTCACTCAAATGGCTCCTACGCATTTCAGCTTTTAGATAATGGACTTTCGGACTTTTCTTTACCAGTGGAAACAACAACACCAGTCTTTCTATTTTAAAAGGAAATATACTCATTCCCTTTCCGGTCAAGAGATAAAGGCTGGCTCGCCAGTCCAACGGCTGGCTCGAGTCTAAGAGGAAGACGGGAGAAGCATTGCCTGTTTTACCCATGTTCAGTGGCACATAGAGAGCGGAGACTCAGGTACCAGGTGCCGGTTTGCGGGTAGGGAACCCTCAATTTGGTGACATTAGTGGAGGCGTTCACAGTGAGGGAAAAGCCGACCACCGATTCTGCAACAGGAGAAAACAATCAGAGTTCAAAACTGGGAAGAGCATTGACAAGATCACATTCTGTTGAAAATGAACGCTAGCCTGATATTTTCTTTGAATACTGAAATAGGATTTGCTTTTAAAATGAAAACAATAAAAGAAAAGAAAGGTGCATTTGGGTTTGTCACGTGTATTTCCGGTGAGAAATTCTAGTGAGGTAAATAGAAATCAACAAGGATTAACTCCGGGAAATGAGTTGAAATGTCACTCATGTGCTTGCATACATTTTGAGGTTAAGGTGGAAGTCCTGAAAGAAATTAGTGCTCAAGCTATTACACTGAAAGATGATGTGTTGGCTGACAGCTCAGCAAAACACGAGGAGTAAATAGTCACAGTTGTGGGTGTAGAGTATTTTTGTTTGCTGAAAGGTGAGGAGCTGGAGGGGCCTTGGGGGCCATTCGCACCAGGAACAAAAGGGACAAGAAGAACTGCACTGATGCCCACAAACCACACGGATCGCTAACAACGGGATCTGCTCCGGCTGTCCACTCCCTTCAGCCACAGTCACCTAGAGCACCTCAGTCTGCGTGTTCCTGGACGGGAAACGGCTATACGAGGGTTACCTCATGTGTGTGGTCCGGTATATTTGTTTCACACAGGAGGGGGAATTGGTAAAAAGGTCACCAAACATACTTTCCATCCGAAAATAAAAAGCCTTTTCTTATTTTCATTCTGCAATATTCACGTGACATACCCGATCGACAGTTCAGGGAGGAGTTGTCCCTCAAGAAGAGCGGCATCCCGGGGTTCAGGCAGCCAAACACCGTCACGTTAGCTCCCTTCAGCGTGGACTGCGGGGAGGAAGCACAGCACACGTCATCCACCCGTCGGCCGCCGGCCGTCTGCCGCCGTCACGCCGGTAAGCCGGCGCGGTTTACGGCTACCTGGGGTCTCGTCTCAGCCGTGAGACGGCAGACTTTTGAGTAACGCATCCAGTGAAAGTGCTCCCCCTCTGTCTGCCCGAGGCACCTAAATGAAGATGCTGGCAGTTTGTCTCCTTAAAGCATCAATTATATATTAACGTGCTCGGGCATTGAGAAAAAAACAAACCCCCCGGAGAATTGGTCAAGCTTTCAGAGCTGCAACAAAGTGTCTCCCGCCGCAGAGAGGTGAGATTAGGTGAGCGGGTAAAAGGACAACGAGAGTACAAATAGCAGCAGTAAATTACAGCATGTGTTAATAAAGTGTTTTTGTGCACTGAGGCTTCACAGTTTCGGCTTTGTTAAGTTTCTGAATGACCTCCAATTCATTCACTCTGTACTGTTTTAAATCTACTGTGAAAAAATTCAATTCAAAATACACTGTGTATTTTTCAGTTACAGAAACAAAAACAATCCACACTGTATTCATTTGCTTGTTGTCCAGAGGGAAAAGCGCTCGGTGGTGGTGATGGCTTTAGGCAATTATTTCCAGAATAAATAAAATCTCTATCACCGCCTCCCTCCAGCACAAAATGAGTATAATGTACATGCAGGGAGTTGGCAAAGTCGTTGATTAATGCAGTGACTCAACAAACACTCTGCCAGGTACTGAGATTCCAGGCTTCCTAAACTCACCATCTGGCCTCTCCTCTCTTGGTAGTACGACTCAATCACGGCCAACGGCGCTTCAAGTCCCGCCGCGCCTTTTCGTCCCGACTCTACTGCACAGTTTGCACATGAAGGATTGAGCAGAGACACACTCGTGGACGGATTACCAGCTGGACAGAGAAGAAGCCCAGGGGCTCTGGAGGAAACGGGACCACCACCCCCACAAAGTCACACTCTTATATGAAGTGACTGTTGGATAAAGTGCCTGGTTACAAAAGGACGTTTGGTGGTAGTCATGCCAGCAGCGTTGCAATGGCGGTCAGATCGGAATGACCCCGGTGACCCAAAAGAAATTCAATCGCAGTAGAATCACATTTTGCCGACGCAGAATTAAAGCCTGAGGAGTCAGAAAGCTAGAGAAGTGCTAAAAGTCTCATGGTGAGCGTCCCCCCCCCCCCCCTCCTCTCAAGCTCTTTCCTCCAAACCTCCACCAACGTTTTCCCATTTTCCCGGCTCCCCAAAACAACTGCCATTTTCTTTTGTGCCATTCAAATGACCACGGGACGCGCGCTACTTGTTATCCTCCACCGTGAGCTGTACGTTCCTGCTTCAGACTTACACATCAAACACTGTTGAATTGATTGCGATTGATTGTACTGAATTTGCTTGGTGTTAAATGTTTCTTTTAACACCAGAGGAAGTTTATTCTGTGTTGCATCTCCACTATTAGGCGGCGTATCGCTGTGCGTGGATCTTATACGCTTGATGACTTTGGTTGATCCTTTTCCTTTCACATCCCCATGAGCTTCACATATTAGGTCTGTATTGTCTGGTTAGTCATCTCGGTTGGGGTCAGACTACTGACACTTTTAATGTTTAGTGTCCGCCAAAGGCAGGCACACGTCTCCTAATCGTTTATCTGGCCACCGAGGGATTAAAAAAAGTTGCGCTTTTTTTTCTTTGTGGTCTTATTGTGCGCTATGCGAAACTTTACGGTGTTCCAACTCCCGGAGCACAGAACTAAACAAATTCCCCCACGTTGGACGATAAAGCCGATCTAATTCTGGGTGAAACAAAAGTGATTGATTGGCCACATTGATGTAGTGTGACGGCCAGAGGACAGTAGGCCGTCTACCTCTTACTTCAGCGCACGTTGCGTCCAGAGGCAAACAAAGCTCTCAGCTGAAAGCAGCGCCTCCCTTTACAGTTCATGTCCCCACAGCGCTGTTTAATAAAATGATGATAATCCCTCACCCTTTTGGCTTCAAATGAAGCCACAATGTTATGTTATGGATACAACATTGAGAACAGAAGATACTGTCGAGATCATTTTGTGATACGTTTGATTCTTCTCAAATCTGCGGTCTGAACCTCTGCCTACTCTCCTCTGCCCGTCCCCGCGGAGCTGAAATGAACAGATTATACTGATAACTTGTGAGGCTGTCATATATTATCTCTCCACAGGCTGGATGCTGACCCCAGCAGCCTGCATCTTTCTGTTCGGTAAGCAGCGATTGGAAAAGGATTTCGATCACTCTTCTGTTGTCGGGGTCTTGCTGTTAATTATGTTCCTGCTGTGCTTATGTTGATGGCTGTTGTTTTTTTCTCTGCGTCACATCATGCCTGGAATTTGAATGTTCATTTTTTTACATTTATTTAATGTATTGCTTTTACCTGTAAAGCACTCGCTAACATTGCTGTGAACGTCACGTATGACATTAGGATTTCTGTGCCCGGTTGAATGAATATGCAGCGGTTAGTTAGGATTGTGGAGGCAGAATTCAAGGTCACCAACAGAGGCGAACCACTGCGGGAAAAACACACCCCGTCAAAATAACTACAACAACAGGAAATATTTCTAACTTCAACACCAAACTTGCTGCAGAAGAAAAACAAACTTCTGATGAATGCCGGCTCGTCTGTGTTGTTTACTCGTGTGATTTCTGCTGTGCTAAATTTCCCAGGAGTAATGCTGATGACATGTGCCAGAATGCAACAGAGAAAAGCTGGCATGTGCACTATATGCTGCACATCCCAGTGCCCAAACTAATTACAATAAACTCTATGAGTTTTAATTTTGCGCACTAAAATACAACAATTGGACCTTAGGATGAGGCTTTGTCAGCATCTTGTGAACATATTGATGCAGTTGGGAAGAGGAAAAATAAATCTTTTTCTTTATTTTCCAAATGTTAAACAAACACTAACAAGTTCATTTTGTTTTGAAAAGGAAGTAAAGCTGACACAGGAATTAAATTAATTGAGCATGATGATTTAAAATAAAGAAATACAATAGCTAAAAAATAGAAGATAAATAAGTGAATGGACACGAATAAAATATATTTTTACACTTATTTATTCATAATTTGATTTATTTCCACGTCTATGTGATAATGAGAAATTGTGTCACACTACAGTATGCCATGGGGTCTCCTGGCTCTTATTCTCCAACGATACACTTGGATGTAAATAAAAATATATTTTTCGATAAATGTGTAAATAAACAAATGCAGAATAAATAACTCTTTATTAATGTATTGCTGTTGTCTGTTTATTTAATAACTTTTTGGAAATATTTATTTTTAACGTATTATGCATTTTTGTTCATCAATATTCTTTTTTTATTGACATATAGTTTCAGATTAACGCTCATTGCACTGCTTACTTTCTTTCCCTTTACACCTGAAGAACCTTAGAAAGATGCATCCAAAGCGATTAAACTGATCAACCGCCATTCAAGGTAGCTTTGCAAATAAAAGGCCATATGCATTCCTCTTCCTCAGCGCAAGCTATTGTCTCCTAAAGCTAGCAAATCATCTTGCAAATCTGCCAGTTCCCTGCTGGCAGCGGCTCGTTGGATTCCATGACGAGCGAGTGACAGATCGTCGCCATGGGGGGGGTTAGTGTATACGTCCATGGAATAAAATATCACGATGCTCTCTCCTATGCACGCGATACATCATGTGATCGTACAGCGAAAGCAGCCAGGTTTCAGTACAGCACACAGTGTCTGATAGACATCTGTGGAGGGACGCATGGGAGAGGTAAAGAACCAGGAGATCACTGCGGCAAACGGTTACTAACACCGATGATGACTTTCCGATCAAGCACACACAACAGTAGGGGAACGGGCAATTTAAACCCCTCAACAGCAGACACACCCACCAAGGAAGCAATCAATAAGCCATCAGATTCATTACAGTCAATTATTTTTCATTTCCTTTAACTCTCAACCCTTTGAGCTCCCTTGACATTTCAGGAAATAAGGCTGCTAGCTTTCTCACCGGGGGTTAGATGAGTGGATCGATTATCAGTTTCATCTCCGGGTGTTTGGTGGAGATGAAAGATGTGTTTAGCCTGCTTATCATAAATCCTGCTGGCAAGGAGAGAAGGCACAGGGGCTGCATGACAACAACTCGCAAAGTGAAGTTTTTAACATGATTCTGTGACATCTGTGAGGCCGCAGAACGAATCCAACTGAATATTCGATCCATCAAGGGTTTTTTTCCCATTCTGGGTTATTATAGAAACGTGCCGGCGTACTGGACGGACAGACTCATACAACAACACAGCGGTGCTTATTTACAGGTTATTGTATACTTAGGAAAAAACCTATTAATATTCTATTTTTATTCTGCCATTAACTCCATTAAGGCTCCATACCATTCATTTAAAAATGACTGTGAAATTAAATGATTTCAAAATTGTGTCGGATTGATTATCTGTCTTGACGAATTGAGCAATCCATGTCTGTTTTTTCAAATTTCAGTTTACAAGCTGTCTATTGATAATTTTTTTATTAATAGAGGAATTTTTCCCTTTACTGCAGTGGAAGTCATCTTCAATCTTCCAATTGGACAAAAATATACATTTACTGGCAACACGTAGTTGACTAGCTGTTTCTGAGCCTTTGATTGTATCGAACCTCTGCTTCCACAGTCAAGAATGAACTTTCAATCTCAACTTTTAGGTAAAGAATTGACACGTATTTAAAATTGGACATTTCACCATCTGTGACAAGTGGGCATCTCCATCAGCTGAGGAGGCCATGTGATCTGAACGTGGCCTTGAGGTTGTTTTGTTTGCTCTCGAGTAGTTGGCAGAGCTGTTTTTTCCTTCCCGCTTCCTCCTGCCTCCGCTTGTTGTGCCCGGGTACAGACGCTACGGGCTAAAAATATCCTCAACCAATATCTTTCTGAATGCAGACAGATGAAACTGATATCAATCCAACTCACATGAAGACAGCGGAAAGAAAAATCATATTTCCCAAAATGTCAGGATATTCCTTTGAACTTAACAGTGATATTCCTCAGGGTTCTATGCTTCAACAACGGCTGGTTTGCTTTCTATTTGGAGTAAAGGGTTGAAAAGTCCATCTGCCAGCCGGTGGCTCTCCACTTTCTGGCTGACGCCAGACCTCCTCAGGTGTGTCCCTGATTCAACAAAGAAACATCAAATCCTGCTCGGCTGATATTTGCCATTTCTCAGCTCTCAATCAGAAACGTAGGTCACAGTCCCAAACACGCTGCTGTGCCACTATGAACATTTTTAGCTCCCGAGGAAAAGTCTTTGACTGTAAAAACATCCATATTTGGTGTACTTGCTCCGCCAGACACGTTGCCTAGTTACCCTGATCACTATCAGATTCTTTGCGTGCAGCAGGATGGACACAAACACCGTTGCAGCGTCTTGAACTAAAATCTTCCTCTTCTTTAAGAATATAGGCATTTTTCGGTAACCATTTTATTTTTGAAAGATGTAACAAGATTTTAACAAGGCTAGAATTACAATTGGTACCCACTTGAAGTGTCTGCTGGTATAAGAATGATTGTATTGAGACACAGACTCTATTTAAAAGGTGAGCATAGTCAAAGTTACACCCATTGGATGGTGAACCACTGTTTTCAAGCCTCGAGTTTTCCGCTTTGTTAGACGCCGTCAGGGTTTTTTGGCGTCGCCATCTTGTTTTTTTTGCAACCTTGAGTCTATCTGCCTCTAAATGAACCGTAATTTACTAAATGAATATCATGCTATGACTTCAAACTAGAGATTGAGGCCGTAAACTCATCTTTACAATGTTTACTGAGGCAATAAATCAAAAGAGTAGTATTCTAAATAATCTGATGAGGTGAAATGGAGGCTTTATTGGCTTCACTTTTCAGTCTTGCAGGTTGCCATTTAAGAAAGTAAGTAAGCAAAAATATTTACACTATCATAAAACTTTGACTTTAGTTTGTGTTATGTTTGAAAAAAAACTTTAAACTATTATTCCACCAACTCACCATGTTGAGTTTGAGCTCCATGTTGAGGACTCCCCCGCTGTCCAGAACTGGCATCAGGTTGATGGCGAACACGGCCGCCCTGTCCGGCGGGATGGATATGTTTGGACCGAAGAAGACGTAGAAGTGCACGGAAAAGGTGTCCAGCTCATTGCGCAGGGTCGGCCGGATGGGCCAGCACTTGCTGGCGTCGGCCGGCGGGGCGAGGTAAACAACGTCTTCCTCCGATGTGCGCGGGAGACTGGCGTTGCGTGACAGGCTGGGCAGGGAGGCCGCAGACAGCGTCTCAGACAGGGAGAAGCCCATGGCCGTCCCAAAGGACTGAGGCATGTTCATGGAGGAGCCGGGCTGCGCTTGCTCCTTGGACAAATTGGACTTGGAGCAATCTAGGCCAGAGGAGGAAGACATCAAATTCACAAAGAAATCAATCAAACTGGTTCCCGTGTGATGAATGTTTCACTCTCTCGCTGCTTTTTGAAGACACACCTTGCGTCATAAAAGAATCCTCTTCAGAAGTCAAACAACCAATCCCTCCATGTCTCAAACAAACAGGCAATAACCAAGTCAGTTATTCTACTTGCAACATTATGCGTGCTAATTGGGCAACTGGGGCTTTGGCAAATGTTAGAAATGATCCCCTTTGGCTGGCTTCCACAAAGTAAACAACGAGGTTCTTCTGCGCTGCTTTTTAATCTGATAAAAGATTTGAAGGAATTGCAATCACTACGCTCTCACTCAACACAAAATACACTTGGTTATTGATAGCTACTGGCGAAGCACCGCCGTGTACCGCCGATCCCCTGGGGGAGCGGATTTCAAAGGCTTCAGTAGCCTCGTTTGCGCACAGTGTTGTCTCTGAAAGGGTTTGTGATGTCCGCTCAGGCAGCTGAAGCACCAAAAGACGAAAAAACAAAATACCAAACATCACTGGCTCAATGCAATGGGAACGCTGGCAGAGACACAAACCGATCTGTGTAAAATCAGCTGAGACCCGAGCGTACAGTGGATGTAATGTTTGTGTGTGCGGGTGCATATGGCTGGGTGGCAGCGGCTGTGTAAACATTCCTGAAACTCATAATCCAAAAAGAACTGGCTTCCTTTTTCCTTTCCCATCTACGGTAACATCCTCTTTGATTCCCAACACAATCTACAGAGGAGAACGTACCTGCAGCGACAATACTGCCTAAAGGACAGTAATCAATACTGAAGCGCAGACTAGCGGCTCCAGGGAGTGGGACAGAATGTCGGAGGAGGGCCCATTTGTAAACGGCAATAACCGATAAGAAGGACAGAGCGCGAGAAGGTGAGTGGTCCAGATGGTCCGTCACCCCCTCCCGCCCCCTCCAACACGAGGTGCCTTTTCAATTCAAATTCTGCAAAAGGTCAAGTAAGATCTGCCTGGCAGGCGGAGGGAGGGAGGGGGGGGGTGTGTGTGTGTGAATAATTAGTGTCTGTGTTGCCATGGCGACAAAGTGCATGGTACAGTCTGACGGGGGGAGGTGGGGCGGGGGAGCAATCGCTACACTTCCCACAGATTTGTGAGCACCCCTGTGGTGTGAGCATGAAAGGAAAACCACAACCCCCCCCAAACAGAATACAGGAAATGTGTATCTGCAACCTCAAACTCGTTTTAAGAGACATTCGTTCTAGTTCAAGGACCGATTCAAAACTGCACTTGAGAATAAGTAGTTTCATTTAAGAGCCCCAATCCTTTTTACTTGCCCGTATAGTTTTAGATGTTGGTTCCGATCTACTTTAAGTTTTCATTTGGCCTGATTCTTTCAGTTTTTCAGGTTTATCAAAGAATAGCAACACCTCATTTTATCAGATTGTTGATGCATTGAACATCAGAGGTAGCAGGAAGAAGAAAAATTATGTACGACGCAGGAAGGAGAGATCTAACTAGATTATTGTGTTTCTTAAAATGCTCCATTGCCACATTATGGATGGTAAATGAACATGAATTTAACACTATTATAAAACCATTATTTTTTGTATCTTTAGTTGTGATAATGATTAATGATTCTATACAGCATATTATCACTATAACTACTGTTTACAGACGGGTTGGTAAATGGTCACATCATCTAAAATGTTTTCGTCGGGGTTGTTGTTAAAGGGAAAAGGGCAAAGGTCAAGTGTCAGCAGAATAATTCAGTGCATAATGTATCAAATAATATGAGCTGAACGGGTGGGACGGATGTTTACCTTTTTTCATAGGCTTTAAAAAAAATGCATATTGCAAACCCTACATCCTTGAAATGGACTCAATCCCACTTAGTGCGTGAAACCCACTCACCAGTGACCTGCACCCCGATGCGGAAGTAGACGTCGCAGTTGCTCGGGTATCTCTCCACCAGGATGTAGTACCATTGTTCCCAGGCGGGGACCAGCGTGTCGAGCTCACAGGGGTTCACCTCCCTGCAGTCAAGGGCACTCGAGTTGTGCACCGGCGGCGCCCGCGCTCTTATCTTCAGCACCACGGGACAAATGTCGCCACTCTTGTTCCTGGTGCTGCAGTTTAGCAGCTGCACCTTCAACTTGGATGTATAATTGGGGATGAACACTCTGCGAACACACAGCGAGATGGATTTTAGGGTGGAATAACAAAAAACTTGGCCACACATTTCAACAGCAAAATGTAGAACAGCACTGTGTTTGCTAGAATAAGATCTACCTACAAATTGTAGCACTTAAATTGTACTTACAACGCCACTCATTTATAGCAAATTGTAAATTGGCTTCTGAGTTTGTACCCCTATGGATAAAAGCGTCAGCTAAATGACATGTAATAATAATGTGATGTATTGATTGAAAGACGCCTCCAATAATTATTCCTAGAAGGGAGCAGCGTGTCTTTGCCCATGCAGTTTTAATTTGATTCCTTATGGTCGTGTGACACGTAGTTTACGTCTTTTTTTAAGCACATAAATCCATCGCTCTGCAGGAACTTCATAACTAATATAAAATCAGTAGTTCAATTTAAGTTCATTGCCTTTCGCCAGTCTCTGTAATAAAAATACTGATACTCTGCAAAGACTGGTGTTTTAAGAAAAGTGAGTAAATCAAAGACTGAAAATGAACACAATTGGCCTACTGACTAAATATAAACACATTTTTATAATCTTGAAATAGTTCTGATTGGCCTTTATTTTGGCACATTGAGAGGATTACGAGCAGCAGAGAGTCAACATATAAGAATTCCTTGTCTCAAATACGCAGACTATACACACACACTTGGTAATTGGATCTTTTTAAAATGAAAAAAGTGAGATTAGCTCTTAGAGGGGCAAAAAAAAAAGGGAATTTTTCTCTAACAGTCCACAACCAGGGACAACATTTCAAAAAACGGGACCTTTCCATCTGGAACACTCACTTATAGAGTGCGGATCTATTATGGATGGGGATCATCTGGTCGATGAAGTATCCAGGATAAAGCACAGAAATCCCAATCAGCCTCTGGACGATGAGCTGCGGTTGGAACAGGTACTGGCATTCTTCGGACAGACCCTGCGAACACAACACAGCGTCTTCTTAGTGGTAAACTCAACAACGTACCTGCTAAGGAGGCGATCACACATCACGCGCACTTGGCTAAAAATTCTTAATAGACCGTGTGTGCGCAAAGCCCGCCAGCCTCCCGGCTGACGTCCCTCTGTCCTGCCTCCGCCCCGCCACGCGGCCTCACAAGCGACCGCTTGTTCCACTCGTGTGGTTCTGTTGAGGTCCAACAATTGTCCCCGCGCGTCGTCTGCTGCAAAGTTTGCAAAGGGAAATGGGCGCGCCTTTTCCCACCTGATTCAGTAAGACAGCTGTGGATGCCAAACGAGGCCCTCCGTTCCTGTCAGCCGGTCACCGACCCCGCCTGCTCCAGCCACAATTACCGTGGCACGTCATTAGTCGGCGAGCTGCCGAGGTGACCCTTTGATTTATTACAGCCTGTCAGTCGGACCTTCACGTGCGTCTCGCGGGGCATGTTGTGCTTTAATTAAAGCTCCACCGTTAGGACGGGGGTTTAAAGGGGATAATGTTTTTACACAACGCTGGGTTCAATATCTTTAAACATCATGCTAAAATACATACAGCAATTTGTTTATTATGCCCAGAATTGCTTTTGTCCTGGTAGGATGCTAATGAGACAGTCCGTCCAAAAATGAGATGCAGGTATTTGTTTTTGTACTGTTGTGCTGTTTATCAGCTTAGATTGTTTTAAAGTGGGCTACCTATTGGAGATTGGAGCCTTCTCTTCAATAAAACGGGACTAAAAAAATAAAACATTTGGAAAAACTCATCTCAAGACCCCGTTACTCAAAACAATCCTCAAACCTTGTGTGCAGTTTCACCTCGGCACTATTTACTTTCAACCATTACTTGCTGCATGAAACTGCTGCTTGAGATGAGAAAATGAGGACATCTACACTCAAATAATCTACATCGATCAGAAGCACTGTGGGTAAGAGTCAAAATAGGTTGTTTTTTCGGGGTGGGCAATCCCTTAAGGCTCTAAAACCCTTATTTTAGGCCATGGAGCGCTAAACGGCACTGAAACCTTGACTAATTATATTACTTTAGCGCTTTCAGACAGAATGACCCACTGAAACCCATTTTATTAGGTATCTAATGCAATAAATGGCAATAGTGCCGCAGTCAATGCAACGTTTACAAGCTTATATGCAGCTTTATTAAACTCCATTTAAAAATATGTAGTTAGTGCTTGTGGCATAGCATTGCATTCAATGGAGTTCATCATGTATTGAATACAGCCATTACAATGAGACAGAGAGAAATACTTTACATTATCATTTTAAGGCTCACGTAGGGGGGATTTACTGCAGACCCAACATATCGGATGGTATTAGAGCAAGTTAAGTTAGTGTGTTTACTAGGATTGCATTGGTCACCATTTTAATTAGTAACTAATACGTAAAACAAAATACTTTCATACTTAATTGCAGGTTTTAGAGACTGTTTTTGTCCATATTCAGAGACTTGGACTGAATCCCTGTTACACTGACTGAGGGACGATGCTGACTGGCCAATATCCAGCATTTAATGAAAAGCTAGTACATCATGTCGAAGGTGGAGTTTAATAAGCATCATAAAATGGTATCATCTTTTTAAAGCAAGGGATGAATGAGAGACAAGAAACCCTCTGTATTGTGATGGATTACATTACCGTCCCTCGTTCTATTAATACTCTGGTGTAAACAAACGTTCCAAGCTGCAGAGGTTGGTCACGTTGGTTAACTCGCTATATGATTTTATAAAGATTCCACTAATAACAAACACAACAAGAATATTCAATTCCACTAAAATGCTTAAACAATAAATAGTTCACATTAGCCGGCCCGTCCGTGTGTTTACCGAGTCACGCAGGCTCGTGTCGTGGCAATTCAATTGACAGCCATAATCAATACTGTCATCTTTTTGTATTTTGTTGATAATGTCGACATTTTTCAAATGATGGAAACAGAATTTCTATTTTTTATGAGGTAAAAGTAGAAACGGTTAAATATATTGTTCAAACACAGCAAATCTTGGTCCTCCAGTCTTGCAAGCAGCATTTCAACAATTTAAAGAACATCATGAAGATTATGTATCAACAGAAAATACAATGCAATCTTATTTTTTAGTTGCAAAATCCTTATTCCTTAGACTCCGTTTGACTGGTATTGTTATAAACGCATAAAGCATACCCCCTGCTCTGCTAACATTGCTTCCACTTGTGTTCCTCTCTTAAGTGAAAGCATGGTTGTAATGAAAATTAAAAAAAAGCTTCAGAAAGAAGAATTCAGAAAAGCTGTTATTTCCATCTATACAGTGTGTCATACGAGCCGCGGCAAGTTCCATTCGCTGTGCTGCCCAAAGCAAACCAATTACTTTTTCACATGCAAGGTCGACAGCAACTTTTGATGGTATTTTTGATTGTTGTGTATTCCAGGTGCACTTATACCAGCCAATGAAAACCATAAAGGAAGCGTAACTGAACACCATGCCAGTGACAAATAGAAAATGGAAATCAGCAGGTGTTTTCATGTGGCCAAATAGAAGAACAGGATGAGATGAAAGAAAAAATAAGCTCTGCAGAACAAGCACAGAATACTAATCCCAACTATCACTTGCATCATTTTTATTAGAATGTTGAAGGGGAGGTAAGTGACCGTGAAGAAAACATTTTAGATCTCATTTACCTTATTGGAAATAACATTTCCTACATTAATAAGCTTTAGCGTTTCTAGGGTTTGCTTATTGAACCTGGTGATGCTTTAGCTACAAAAAATGATGCACTGCAATTCTTAAACATCAAACTACATCATTTAGTATGTAATCCACATAATGCTAAATGACCAAGTAGAAAACCAAAAACCTCCTTCCTACCCTGGAAAGCACCGCTTATGGCCGGTATGAAATGAGAAGGTTCAGGCATTCATGGTGCCCAGAGGATGAATCTGACTATCTTGATCTCCAGACTTTTTAACACCCCCGTCAGTAGGTAAAGTTCACTTATGCAGGAAAGTATCTCAACGTCTAGCTGATGAATTGGGGTAAAACCTCGGCCTGGTCCGTGACCTTTCACCTGGTGCCTCCATCAGGTTGATATGTGTGGTTTTAAGTGAATGGATTGCCTTAAAACGGGAGTCATTCATCTAATTACTTTGGATAATACCAGGTCAAAAGGTAATTAAAATTTAAATTAGGATAGTTTTAATAACAGTAGACAATGTTCACCACCGAACCTGGGAGGTGTAGGGCCAAAAGACCAATGCTAGCATCAACAATAAGCAACAATAATGCCAATATCACATCTCCGTGATTCTAATTGTAAAACACAACCAGGATGCTCACTGGGGAAAATTGTTCAGTCTCACCTTGACTGAGATCTTCCCTTCATCCTTGGGCAAATGTGCGGCTAGGAACCAGTCTCCAGGGAGCGGGCTGGTCACGTTGAATGCTCCTGTGGTACGGTTCGGAAGAGTCCAGGTGAGGGTCACCGCAAATGATCCTGGGACGACCGTGTCCCGAGGGAAGCAGGTGTGCAGGGGGTTGATTACTGGAGGAGCCCCGGACCTGAAGTACCTGTCACCAACACAAAATGGGATCGCTGTTAGGCCCTAATATCCTCATGAACAACAGAGGCATCTGCTGAATATTCAAATTCATCCACAGCAGCAGCTGAAAGCGTGAGCCGAGACGGCATCTGGGGAAATGTGAAAAAATTCAAATCCAAACCATTAATTATCATATCCTGTTTCAGCGTCATAACCGTGCCCACGTTCCATCACAGCATCACCAGGACACGGAGGTGTCACCTGAGATGCCATCCATCATCTCGCACATTACTTACCAGTATGACAAATATAGACTGGCAAAATTAGAAAAGTTAAATGCAGCTGATGCTTTAACAGCAGTTCCTGCCATATGCCGAAGCTGCCGATATACTAGCTGACGCCACTCAGTGTAGAACCTGCTGCTATAGCCAAAGGCAAAGTGTATGTTTATTGACTGCTTATTGTCATCTATTTATACTATATGGAGGTAGCAAACATCATCTCCAATCTGTTCAAATCTAACAAGACAAAGGCTTTAAACATAACACCAGCACAAAACGGGCACAAAGTCGTGGTCTTACACGGTCACGTTGCGGTTGGGGCAGCTGTCTCCAAACGTGCCCCCTTGCTCCTTGAAGGTGATGAGGTTCCATACGGCCATCATGGTGTCGTCAGGCACATTGAAGTGGAACAGCTCCACGCTGGCGAAGGAGTTGAAAGCGTTCAGCTTACGAGGCGTGCGGGTGAAGTACTCGGTCACAAAAAGGCAATCTGTGGGGAGCAGAACCAGAGGAGAGTCTCACTAAATATATACTGGAGATAAGAAGCTACCCTTTTTAAAAGTGTTTCCTACATTTAATTGAAAGGATTAGGTCTTATGGACACGACTGCTTTGATTTCACCACACGTTAGCGTGCTAAAATGTGCTCATGCTGTTGTACTATAGTCAAACAGCTATATTATGTTGACCATCTTAGTTTGGTGTGTCGGCAAATTTGAACTACACAAAAAAGTTCAGATGAGTCTGATGCGCTAGATGAGGAGACGGGATGATCAATGTCATTAGCATTCATCCTCTGAGAAGCTTTTTCATTATGCTAACGCGTCTCCTCGGTTGCGTCCCTCCCGCCTGTCTCTCCCGTCTCAGTCACCGCCCACTGGAGACACGAGCGGAGGAGAGAGGGAGAGAGGGGGATGGGGGCAACAGGGTATTTTATAGAGACGTCAATTAAATATGACGTGTGGCACAGCTGCATCAGCTGTGCGTTGCTTTTCGTCTACTCGATCTGCACTCTTAGTGGATTGGAAGATCCTGCATGATGGTGGAGGGAGAAGGATGTCCAGGGTCACCGGAGGAGGACGCAAGGAAGCATAAGCCTGCATAATGCAAAGAAGCCCATTAGTGTCTTTACCAGATTTTGTGCCAATCCATTTAGTTGACGTGGGGATTTTTCAAAGGGTAAGTGAAAACTTGCACTGGTGGTGTCAGACAAAAAAGTAATGAGATGAAAGAATTTATTCAGTGGGGACAATTTTTTATCCTGTGAAATTTAATGGCAACCCTCCTAGCAACTGATATGCGGCTAAAACCTGCACTTCCTAAATGAATATTACATTTTGGTAAAAACTAAAAAGTGGTTTTCCAGAGAGAAGCGACGGTGGCCCTGAAGTGCAAAACACAACGGCAAATAGGAAAACACAACGACTTTAACTTCTTACGGAAAGGGTCGGGCCTTATAGCCGGAAGCAGAGGACGGTCGCTGCTTTACATGAGGAATCAGGAACATGTATCACCACAATATGTCAGACATATCAAAGGAATTTGATTTGGCGGTTGGTGCATAACATCAGACAGTAAGACAATGGTCAACAAGACAGATATGACAACATAGTGCAAGAACAACATAGTGCAAGATGAATTTAAATTTAAAAAAACTTTTGTGTTGTGTTTGTGTGGCAGGAGGTCTTGGTCCTGATGGACACATTACATTACCTAGACATCGAGCCAGAAGCCAATAAAACACTGCTCCCCCAAAGTCAGGTAAGTCTTTGTCCACGGTCAAAACCACTAAAAAGCAAAAAGGAGCAAGCGTAGCATAGAAGTGCTAACAAAGGCTAATGCTGTGCTAACACAGGCCGCTAACGTTAGCTCCGTAGTTTTTACCTGAAACATATCAGAAATGTTTATCTCATTCCACCCTCTCTATCACTATTACGTAACGTCTACCAACACCAGCCTTAGATCTGTCTAAATCTACGCTGTGATTGGCCAGGTCGGGGTTTGGTCCAATTGTCCAGAGATTTCGTCCTGGAGTGATCCACCATCCGACAGATCAACTTTGCCGCCCATCACAGCGCTGCTGGCATGGACGACCATTTACCGTTTCTCTGTCTGAAGTGTCAGAACTCCAAGCTCCTCCTTGAACCTGGATCGTTCATCCAAACGTGACAGCAGAAAGTTGGCGAGGGAGATGCATGTATGCAGATGTGTGCAGACTCACTCGCCACCCTGCATGATGTCAAATCTTGGATTACATCCAGCGAAGGCTTGCATATAAAAGCAAGCACAACACGTGACAGGTGTAATCTACGCGAGCTGTCGAGCAACGCCCAACGGGTGGTTGGAACCAGCTAATTGCTACACCGGAACATCCTGCATCTTTTAAATTAGCGCTATCATAAATATAGATGTAAGGAGATAGGAAAGCAGCAGCATTTCATCAGAACAACGGGGAGGCTTGATGTTTCACAGAAGGAGAATGTTTCCCCATTTGCAGCGCGCTCTCCTTTGTGTTCATGAGATTCTACCATCTGCACTTGGAGTCCCCACGGCGATGGCGTTCAACGTTTTGGTGGATCATTTATCTCACCTCCAATTCAAACACTAATAAAAAAAACGGTAAAACCCTGCAAATGTCGTTTTTGGGGATTCAATGAAAAGTATGTGTGCCCCTAAAACAGCTGGAGCCCAAGAGTAAGCAAGCTCACTGCACTGATGTTGTAATTTACAACTGCGTACCTTTGCCTTTCTTTTTACCCTGCTAGAGACACGGGGCAAAGAGACACCAAGTAGCGCCGGTACACAGCCGCATGGATGCTGCAGACAGCATCAGCTTTGTCTTGAATATAGCGTGTTTTCTTATAGAAAACAGGAAAGAAATGGCTCTTCCAGAACCCCCCCGCGCCCCCCCACGTACTATCCCCAGGCCTCAAATCTCACGCAGCCACTAACCTTTGGAAGCAACCTTTGAATATAAACGCAGAATAATTGGGGGAAGTAACTCAAAAGAATGACGCCATCTGTCAAAGAGCGGAAGCGTAATCCCATACAAAGCCTCTGGCCTTCAGTTCACTCTCATCCCGGCTCCTCCACACGTGAGACGTCTTTGCATCGAGGCTCTTCCGAGAACGTTCATTACGCCGATTACGACTGAGGATGAGAACTGGTTCCATGTGACGGACTGAGCGCGGCCCTAACGCTGCAGTACGCAGAAAGAACCAGACTTCTTCCCGCCTCAGATCACAGCTCGGTGTTAATAACAGCATCTCCTCATCCCCAGCTTCTGGTTGGTCAGACAGATGCTTGAGGGAATACATTCTGCAGTTTAGCACATCTGGAGATGAGACGTGTTATGGATGACAGTTAAAAAGCACGTTATTTAGAAAATATAATGACTGAGGAAGATCCCCTTTGCTACATTAAAAGTGAGCTTGCACCCACACACACACACACACACACACACACACACACACACACGCATGCATGCACACATCAGTGTTTGGGGCAAGTGAGATGATTGTGAATAGAAAGCATGCTTTTGAGGTTTACAAATGTACTATTTTATTCCTTAATGTACTTTGAGTGTCATCTAGTTCTGTTATATGAGAAAGAAGGGCGAAATCTCCAACCCGGACTGATAAATAGATTGTTATACTTTGGGAGGAACTGTCCCTTTAAGGGTAGGAACAAAGGAAATGCACTTTATAAGTTTATTTTTCACAACTTGGTCCAATCTTTCTTTGTTTTGTTTTTGAACGTCTCCAGCATACACTGTAGACAGTATTTCAGTAAGAGAATATCGCTCTTAACTAAAAATGAGTTGCTTCACATTAACCAGTGGACTAATAATAATAATTTCTTTGCTGAGCGGAAGCCACTGATAGTGATCAATGCTCCACAGTGTAGCTATTTAATAAAAAAAAGTAAATTAATCAATTAATTGTGCAAAAGTACAATTTCCGTTTCTTGTTGTTTGCGGCAGTGCACTCACTCTATGCTCAATATTGTGTTCATTTTTTAACATTGTGATTTGTTTTTGTCATACGTAGAGCACCAAGGTGTACAAATACACATCTGAAACGTATCAGCATCATCGGTCATTGCGCAAAATAGAATAAAAGAACGAAATGGCAAAGTGAGTTTTACCAAAATGAAATACCAAACTGGCACATCTATGAACAAACGTGTGTCATCACACTGACTGTCAAACGGGGTAAACACAGCAACATATCTAAAAACTGCTGGTTTGCCTGCCAGCTAAAGACATTGAAAGATGAAGGCTCTGAATTCAGTAATCTGAGGAATGTTCAACGAGCACTGTTTTACTCCGTCTGGGGTTCAGTACACACATAATCCTGCTTTCTGTCATCTCCACTGGAGATTTAGCCTTGAATGCTGAAGTGGGGAAAGCCTTCTTTGGAACCACAAATGTTGCTTCTCCAAAACAAATCCTCCACAATTAAGATGCTATCTTAAAAAAAATATATATATATATATATATATAAAGTCAGGAGAAAGAATGAAAAGCCATCCTTTAAAACATTGAATAAAAACACAGGATTTGGTTGAAACGTGTTTGATGAAATGAAATCATTTCCTACAAACCACTGGACAGACAAACTGAGCACTGGGACAATGATCCTCTTCACTGAAACAAAACCACAGGAATCCAGGACAGCAATCTCACTGACTTCCACCCAGTCCAAGGATTTACAAATTACAAAAGAAATAGAGACTGAGAGAAGCAGCAACAAGTCCGCCAGGGGACCGCAACGTCCCGAGAGACTCTTCGAGGTGTCCACCGAGCACAGCAGGAGGTACAGCGTGTGCTGCAGGTAAGGCTTCATTGTTGTCTCACCATGCAGAGGCGTTGTGTCTGTCTGTCTTCAGGCAGCGCCTGGTCAGAGGGACACCGCGATCACCAGAAAAACACTACACATATGTACTTTTGTACATTTTATCAGAACAGGAAGCCAAAACGGAAAGGCTACCTAAATAAAGCAAATCTGCTCCTTTCTTCCAACTAGACTAAATCAAAAAGAGGAAACGACAAGTGTAACTTAAACATTCTTTATTGCCCAATGCTTCCGTTTCTTTATTTATCTTTTATCGCATTACACCGACTGTCTCAACTCATTCTCCCTTTTTCAACAAAGAAAGCAAAGACCAACAAATCGAATGAAACCGCCGACAGCTCGAGCGGCACCCCGGGGTGCCACGTCCAGCCATCGGTGCCGTAACGTACACAACCGACATCGGCATCCATCAAGTGGGTTCGCGTGCGTGGATAGCAGCGATCGTCCCCCACGCGTCACGTAACGGTCGCCGCTCCGCGTGCATGGATAACGGCTGCGGTTTGGGGGGGGTGACCGCAGCGAGTTGTGCGCGTCTAACGGGGACTGAAATCGGACCGCGCGCGGGATCCGACGCCGCCGTTGCTGCCGGTGTGGAGGAGGCTTTCAGCACCCCCGACCAAAGGGACAGCTCCCCCGCGGATCAGAGCACCCGTCCTCCCCACTCACCTCCGACCAGCGCGCACCACAGAGAGGTGTAGACAAGCACGACGAGCCCGGGGGGGCTGCATCCCGGACCCGGGCGCTCCGGTCGCCGCATCGTTGGGAGCGAGGAATCTGGTGAGGGGGCTGCAGCGGCCCGGTGCACTTCTCCGTCGCTCTGATGGTCTACATTTTTTTTTCTCCTTTCCAGTTTTTTTTTTTTTTTTCTTTGCCAACGACCAGCTGTTTGTGCATGACGTAATTCAGACGACGGCGGGATAGCTCCTCCCCTTTTGCTTTGATTTGACAACCTCAATATGTCGACTCATTTCATTGGACCTACGGCCCAACGGTGAAGAGAGGGGGAGGGAGGGGGAGGGAGGGGGCGGTGCAGGCGTACATTGCACCACAAGGCTCTTCACTTTCGGCGTCCGGTGCCGACACGCGCACACACACACGCACACGCACGCACACGCACACACGCACACACACCCACACGCACACGCACACACACACACACACACACACACACACACACACACACACGCGGCAGAGCTGGGGACCTCCGGAGGAAACTGCAGCCTACTCACGTGTGAGCGCGCGCGTGGGATTATAAAACATCTGACCTGACAGGACAAATATGTCTCATTTTGTCTCGTTGGGACTTGCCGCTTCTTCTGCATTGCAGTGAATGTCATTTGCACCAAACCGATGGCAGATTGATATCTATTAACGAGGTGAGATCATTCAGCTTTTTCTCTGGGTTTTAGATGACATTAGATATATAACATATACAACATGAAAAAAGTGTCTTATTAAGGATTTATTCTGTATTTTTCATTTACATATTGAGATTCAATGAAAAAAAGTTTGTAATTAGAAATGTAAATAAAAGCGAGGTTACCTTAATGAAATAGACAGATTATGTCATTGGCATAGTGCACTGAACTAAAAAAGGAGGGTATTACAATAATATTTCTGTTGTATGGATTTGTTCTCCTTCAAATATCCAATCCATACTTTTTATCATTATCGTCATCTTGTGGACTGAGAAATATTCATTTTCAAGCATCTCGCTCATCTTCAGCAGGTGATTACAGACTCATTGGGGACAAAAGAAGAAGTCACCATCAGGCAATGGTCCATTTCCCTCCAGGAGCCGGACATTAAGACCGACTCAAGCTCTCAGGCTTGATTATTTTTAGGCTGACTTCAACATGAGTCATAACTGTCCAAGCAGATCTGTCAAGAGAGTGGATGAGCTCCTGAATCAGGTTGGGTTTAATCTGTCAGACATCAATGAATCATTAAAACGAACGGTTTCATGCCACTGAATTGAGAACAAGGGCCTGATAGCTTAAGTGGGATGGATTTCACTTTGTGGCCATGAAGGGAAATCCAGCCCACTTCTCCCCCTCCTTTTTTTCTTTTGCTCACCTCAAAATAAGTCACCTCACAAAACACATGAGTTCACAGTGAAGGCAACTAAAGTGCCCAGAGTTATTGTAGTAATAACTCTGTCTGCTATGACCACGGACTCAACTTGATCTAATAAAAGTAAAACGGCCCCAGAGACACGTAACATGGGTTTGCTTCAATCTTTGACTGGAATATTTAGTTTACTTCCCATCGATGTACCGTTGTGTTCACAACAATAGCACTCCAACATCACTAACCAGACCAATCACTGCTTGTGCATATTCAAGTAGAGACGTATCACGAGAAACGGCGCTCATTGACGAGAAACGCAGATCAAGTAACCGTTAGCATAACTCAATTATATTGCAACCTTGTTAATAAAGTAATACTTTGAACCTGGTTGTTTATGTCGTTGCATTAGTGAAATTGGAGTCGGATCTCCTAAAAGCTGCAGTTTTCTTTTCCGAACTCATGAATTCTCCTAACCATCTTTCCTTGACTGCATGACCTTTTCCACAGAGGTCAAGGAATAGTGGATAGGAATAGACGTTAGGAGGTCCTTTTTTTGTTCAATTTGAAAGCAGCCGTGGATTTCAACCTGTGACGTTGTCATTCTGTGAAAAAAACACGTGTCATGCAGGTGGCTCTTCTCTGGGGATCAAAGCATCAAGTGGACATGCTGGTCGTAGTGCATTTCTCTCTGAAAATCTGAGCAAAATGGGTCTTTCCACACATTGTTCAGAAGAATAGAGTGCTTTGAAAAGTTGATTGGAGAGGGGAAGACATAAAGGGTAGATAATGATAAAAAAAAGATTTCAAATGCTTTAAAATGGCGACCAAAACCAGAAAGGCTTGGAAGAAAACTACCATTGGAAAAGATTGAATAGCCAAGATAATGCTCAGTCCAGCTCAAAGGTCTAAAGTCACCTGTGAGTTCTGTCTCAATCAGAAGACACTATGTGAAGCCAAGCTGTTGTCAAGAAGCTCTCGCCAAATCAAACCAAGAGAACATTTTGTGGAATGATGAAAGCAAGATTGGGGGGTCATTTGCCGCCCAAAAAGAACAAACTGTAAATGCCAGCCAGTGCACAGTGAAGCATCGTGGCCCCGGGGACGTCTCTCACACTATTGTGTCAGTTTATTATTTATCGCATTTCAGGGATCCTGGTTAAGGTTGAACACATCAAAATACACAAAGAGGTCATTGTAATAACGACCCCCTCCATTACAAGACTGTGGACTGTTATAACACACACACACACACACACACACAGATAGCAAACTGACTACAATATGAACCAAAGTCTCTGAGGAATATTGAAAGTATTAAGGCAGTTCTGATGGCAGAGGGGGGGGCAACCGTTAACTAGCAAGGTGCACCTAATAAAGTGGCCAGCGAGTGTATAATTTTGTATAAATGGTGGTGAAATTATAGGTTAGAATCACTTACCTCTGCTGTGTCTCCTTTTGGCCATAAAGAGTTCCTACGGAACTTGATCCCTATTTTATGTTTCTGGGAGATAAAAATGGTTGATTAGTAGAGGGAGTAAAGATAACTAAATTAGTAGTTTAAGATCTTTGAATTACCAGAGTCGTGGTCGTGCTCTGGCTGGCCTCAGCAGGACATCACCTTCACTTGTGACAAGTGCCACATGAGAGGTGGTAATTGTTGGTGAAATAAACACTCAAGTTCTGTATCAGTCATGCTACTGTAAGAGGAAATGCCAGTGAAATGTGTGTTTCCACAAGACAATGGGCCCGAACACACCAGTGAGCAAGCGCGCCTGGTTTCCAGGCCAGATTATGGTTACGGAGTGGGCGGCCAAACCCCCCGGGCTTTATCTGTGGGGGGCCGTTTGAGGCAAAGCAAAGAATGCAGAGGAAACGTGGAATATATATATATATATATATACACAATACTTGGCTTAAAAAAAAAAAAAAACAGGTGCCACAGGTTGGTGGACTCCATGCAGCACAACGGGAAGCAGTTCTCAGAAACAGGAGAATATTAGTTCTTTTGTTTCACATGGATTTCTCGGTTTGTACAGTACATGTTTGCGTGTGGACGCTGCTGAGTTTTGACATTCCATGTATTCCTTTTCTTACTAAACTTTCAGTGAAGTAATAACAAATGGACAAATGTTTCTTCGGGCCTTTGTTTTTAAAAAAAACTCTTATTTTGAACACATGCTCAACATTGTCAATTCAAACAAGCAAACAAACAAGTTTGGGGTCATGGAAAACATCACAGTTGGGCTTAAACAGGAGATCAGGCCCACTAGTCAAATCCTAAATGATTGACACACACGTACAGGGTCAGTTTCTTTTACTCACACAGCATGAGAACCCGTAATAGACGAGACTTCATCAGCTTTTCCTCACTTCCCTGAAAGCCCAACTTTTGCAGATGATGGCGCAACAGCATTTAGTGGGACGGGGAAACCAGCAGAGCAGTTCTGCCAGTGGTGGAAGACAAGAGTCATTTGGTTCTCGTCCTCAGGGCGCTCCACTCCGACAGAGCGGAAGGCCTCCAGGCAAGCTTTTATTTTTTTAAATCTACCCAGCTGGCTTTCCAAGAGGACGTTTTAAAAACAGTAAAATCCTTGCCGGCTTAAAGTCCTGTGAAGGAGTGAACGAAAAGACAAAAGGCATTTGTTGCCAAAGAGCGCTCAGATGGTCTATACAAATATGTGAGTGTACCAACTGTGTGCGGCATGTTGGGTTGAAGAGATAGATGGAGGGGGGTGGGCTGGAGGGGCTGGGGGGGCTGAGGGGGGAGAGTGTGCCCAGCTGGTAAAGTGAAGCACTCTTCCTCTGTGTCTCAGCTTCAGCACACTGCCTGCAGCATGCCATCTACACGGATACATCGGCACGCAACGCGATATTTGCACAATTAATAGATATGAAAGATGAACACAAGGCTCACAATGCTAAATAATCCCCCCCGAGTGACTCCAGGCTGCATAAGCATCATTTTATCAGCTCCTCGGTCAACACAAGTCTAAAAGGCATTCGGAGTGTGCTTCTACCGTAGTCAGATATTTACAGCTACAAAGCCGCCCCGATGCAGAATGATTTTCTTCAGATATTCTGTAATAGCAGCAGTTATTGTTCCACATAAAAAAGACTGCAACTCTTGACTGTATTATTTCTATATTTCATAATTTACAGGATGATACAAAACAAAACAAGAATAGACTGAGTGAGGGGGGGAAAGAGGGGATGCATTCACAATACGAACAGGAACAGTTAAAAAAGGCACAAGTTCTGAGTGGAGATATCCCACAAAGCACAGCGGATTGATCCCAGGCTGCGGGACCTTCTGCTCTTAACCTGGTGACACCTCACAGTCAAAACTACAAAAACAGACTAGTTGGGGCACAATGCACATCTGGAGTCCCCAGCTGTACGAGCTATGCCAGCATCACATCCTGAACACCCCAAAGCGCGTCTTCTTGGTCGGCGCGTTTAGCGCGGCGCTCAGGCTCAGTCCCAAAACCAGACGAGTGTCGGTGGGGTCGATGATGCCGTCGTCCCAGAGTCTGTAAAAATGTTTGTTTTTTTGAAAAAGGCGTCACATTATTAGACCACACCTGACGGTCTCTCATCAATCCCTTTAATACAGAAATATGGACGCTGGGCTCCTCTCTCAGCGACTCCCTCGCACATCTTCCACCTTTAATACATTTGTATTCAAAAGAAAACAACAAGAGAACCCAGACAAAGTAGCGGGTCAGTGTATTACATCTGAACTCGTACATCTGGTCTCGTATGTTCAGCATTTGGCCTCAATCTTGATTATTGTCTTCATAGTTTATGTAATTCATTCCTGTTCAAGTTTGTGCTTTCAATCTCAGTTGGGCACTTTCCTCTTCAAATGCAGACGTACAATTTAAAATATTTGATTGGTCTGCTGACGCGGCAACATGTCCACCACAGAAGCAGCCCATTGAAAAGTGAAGATGATGATGATCATTAGCAGAAGGTCCAACAGGGAAGGAACGTCATGAACAAAAGCTCACCTGGCGCTGGAGAAGTACGGACTGCCTTCCTCTTCAAAGCGCTCCACTATTGGCTTCTTCATGGCAGCCTCCTGCTCTGCTGTGAACTGAATAACATTGTATAAGCAAACCATTTAAAGTGCAATCATCAAAGTGTTGATTTGTTGTACAATCACGCAAAAGGAATTTTTAAAAATATATATTGTAATATTTGAAGCCGATTGACAGGTTGCTGCCACTAGCAGTTATATACAGCGTTGCTACGTCACTGCAGACTGGACCTCTGCCCCTGGTGCGCTCCCTGCTGCAAGGGGACGGGGAGACAGGGTAACAAGAGCGGGGGAACATATTTGAAATTGATAAAAAAAAAAAAAATAATAATAAATTTGTGATTGTTTCCTGTACGAAAACATCCACTATTGAAGCGCCGGACGCGAGGAGACACCCTGAGGACATTAATGGGCTCTTAATACACCCGTTAAAAGCACCGGACACAATTAAATCACGCCCATTTGACGACTGCACTCTTTAGGGCAATTCATCAGCGTGACACTTGACACGGACATCATTTCATCCTTGAAGAAGTGCCCAACGTCTTGAACCATTACTCAAAGGAAAGGCTCTCCATAATGTTGGGCTTTTTGGCAGCAGCTCCACAAAAAGCCAATTTGAGGCTGCAGAATGATGAATGGGAGGAGTTACCTCCTTCCCCTCTCGTGCTCTCTGATCCTTGGTGATGGTCGCCAGGACGGTGGCCGCCTGCTCGCCGCCCATCACGGAGATTCGGGAATTGGGCCACATGTACAGGAAGCGGGGGCTGTGAGAAGAAGACATGAGTCGTCATTTTGCCCATCACCCGCGCAGCCACAACCACCACCTGCAATAATGAAGATTTAATACGCCAGTAATAATCTGGTGACAACTACGCCGGAACGTGATTGATGAGGGCGCCGGGCCAGAGAAGCACCACTTCACAGGAATACTAAATCTCCCCCCCAAAAGGTGAACACCAGCATAAATGTTTCCAATGGCTCTTAAATTTGTTAGAGAATTCTCACCACTGGAGTTGTTTTTTTGTATTTGAATGGATGCAAAACTGAAAGAGTTGGCAAAACGAGAGAGTGAGACCAAGATTCAATCAGACAAGAACTCATTTCACGACGCAAGTGTGTGTACAACGCAGACACACACAAACTGTGGGGAGGGAACTCCTGCAGACGGGAGGAAAGTATGACGCCTTTTGAGCACCCAGAACCACTCACATAATGAAAGGTGTCCGATTGTTCCCACAGAAGCAATACGGGACAAACATAAATACAAAATAAGGAGGAGTGGTTCATTTGGTGGGAGCCGGGACACTTGAATCCCAATGATCGAATTATTATATAAACTACAAAGATTCCAAAAATGAAATACAAACTGTATCGTTCACAGAAATGTAAAACACAAGGCCATCTGATGCATATTATTCAGACAAAGTTTTTCACATTTATGCAAGACTTTAACTTTGGACCCATTTCTAAAATAACTCTGAGCACCACAGTGACTCCTACCCCGCCCCTCTCCCCTCCTCCCCCCGCTCGGCTGAAGCGTTTCTGGCTTTAGCCCCCCCTCCTGAAGTTGTAAACCGAGGGGAAGCCCTGTATTCCATTAACTTGGTCACACCTGTAGGCTCTGCCACACATGCCGTAGTTCCCGGCGCCGTAGGAGCCACCGATGATGACGGTGATCTTGGGAACATTGGCACAGGCGACCGCGGTCACCATCTTTGCTCCGTCCTTGGCTATTCCGCCCGCCTCGTACTCTCGACCCACCATGAAGCCTGAGATGAAGATGCAGGAGATGAAAAACGAGGTGAGTCGAGGCGCGTTAAAGATGAAGGATCCGTGAGGAACGTGCATCTTTCAGGATGTTAAAAGTACTTCAATCATAATGAACACACCGTGCAATGGGAGGGACACAGGCAGTAAAATGGCCACAATCCCCACGGCCTCAGAGTTCCCACTGACCTGTTATGTTTTGGAGGAAAATGAGTGGAATGTTTCGCTGGCAGCACAATTCGATGAAGTGCGTCCCCTGAAAGAGGATTTCACATTCAGTGAGTCTAGTTTATTCCCTCCACAATAGAAACACTTCCCAAAAGGGCACAGGAAAAAACGACAAGACATGTACGATCCACAGCCGATGACCATGTGACCAGGACTACGGACTATCCTGTCTGGATCACGTCTGGACACACGGAGCGTGTGTCTCGTGAGCAGCATTGCATGCTTTGTAGGGCTGGATTACTCAGGTGCTCTTCGTGTCTGACAGTTACCTCACTGGCTTTTCCTACAAAGGGCGAACAGAAGCTGCTCATTGGAACTCGTCCCGCGGCGATAAAACGATCAGATCACGGCCGACAACACAAACCGTCCCTCGTTTACTCTCCTGCACAAACAACTTTTTGTTCTGTTGTTTGCAGCTCAACGGCTAGAATAACTGAAGCCTCAGAATCAGGAATCAGCGCCGGGTGAAAATGTACCTCGAGACGCGGGCGCCGTATTGATTTGTGTCCTGCACCACATCTGTGTCCCTCCCATTGGTCGGCCGACACACTGATGAGA